>NW_016809457.1:1144656-1163981 GCF_001698545.2 Rhinopithecus bieti
ATTTGCTGTACAAAATCTGTTTTGTCCTTTATTTGGAGTATAGTGGTATTGCATTCAAAGTAACTTTTTTTAAAAGATACCTTAAATTTGCTTTAATAGTAGTTTAAAATTCTTGTTGAGCACTTAGAGTATAGAATGGATGACTTGGAATTAAAGTTATATTTTCTTTTAAACTATTTTTAATTGTGTTAAATAGGATAATGACATTTTGCTATTTTAAAAAATATTTATCTGTTAAAAATTCCCACTGAAGTATTTACAAGTGAAATTATCTGAGGCCAGGCACGGTGGTTCACACCTCTAATCCCAGCATTTTGGGAGGCTGAGGCGGGCAGATTGCTTGAGGTCAGGCGTTCAAGACCAACCTGGCCAACATGGTAAAACCCTGTCTCTACTAAAATTACAAAAAATTAACCAGAAGTGGTGGCACACCCTTGTAATCCCAGCTACTCGGGAGGCTGAGGCAGGAGAATCGCTTGAACCCAGGAGGGGAAGGTTGCACTGAGCGGAGATCATGCCACTGCACTCCAGGCTGGGTGACAGAGTGAGTCTCCATCTCAAAAAAAAAAAAAAAAGAAGAAAAGGAAAAGAAAAATTATCTGAGATCTGGAGTATGTGTACATATATATCAGGGGGAAAATCTGGTAAGGAAATAGATAAAACAGTGTTGACAAAACAATCCTGGTAGTTCCTCAAACAATTAAACATAGAGTTACATATAACCCAGCAGCTCTACACCCAGGTATATACACAAATGAAATTAAAACGTATCCACACAAAAATTTACACACAAAACTTTTCACTGTTTCAAAATGTGTCTGTGTTTATGAGTGCAACATTATTCATAGTAACCAAAAAGTGGAAATAACCCAAATGTCCTTCAGCTGATGAGTAAACAAAATTTGGTATATCCATGCAGTGGAATATGATTTTGCCATAGAAGGAAGGAAGGATAGATGTTACAACATGGATGAACTTTAAAAACATCATACTAAGTAAAAGAAGCCAGTCACAAAAAAAAAACAGACAGTATATGATTCCATTCATGTGAACTGTCTAGAACTAGGAATTCTACAAGGACAAAAAGTAGATTGATTAGTGACAGCTTAGGGCTAGAGTGGTAGGGGCATGGCATGATAGTAGCGTATAGTTAAAGCAATCAGAGTTTCTTGGGTTTTGGTTTGTTTTTGGTTTTTTTTTTTTTTTGAGATGATGGAAATGTTTTAAAATTGTGGTAATTGTTGCATGTGTCCGTGAATATACTAAAAACTATTGAATTATACACTTCAAATGGATTAACCGTGTGGTATGTGAATTATATCTCAGGAACGCTATTTTAAAAAAGAAAATATTGACAAAATGTTGATCATTGAAGTTGGGCAGTGGAAACTGGGGACTCAGTATTCTGTCCCCTCCATTTTTGTGTCATTGAAAATTTCCATCATAAAATGCTTTATTAAAAAAATACGCAGCCGCCGGGCGCGGTGGCTCGCGCCTGTAATCCCAGCACTTTGGGAGGCCAAGGCGGGCGGATCACAAGGTCAGGAGATCGAGACCACGGTGAAACCCCGTCTCTACTAAAAATACAAAAAATGAGCCGGGCGTGGTGGCGGGCGCCTGTAGTCCCAGCTACTCAGGAGGCTGAGGCAGGAGAATGGCATGAACCCGGGAGGCGGAGCTTGCAGTGAGCCGAGATCACGCCACTGCACTCCAGCCTGGGCCACAGAGCGAGACTCCGTCTCAAAAAAAAATACGCAGCCAAGCACAGTGGCTCATGCCTGTAATCCCAGCACTTTGGGAGGCTGATACAGGTGGATCACTTGGGGTCAAGAGTTCAGAATCAGCCTGGCCAACATGGTGAAACCTCGTGTACACTAAAAATATAAAAATTAGCTGGGCGTGGTGCTGCACACCTGCAGTCCCAGCTACTCTGGAGGCTGAGGCAGGAGAATCATTTGAACCCAGGAGACAGAGGTTGCAGTGAGCAGAGATTGCACCACTGCATTCCAGCCTGGGCAACCAAGCAAGACTCCAACTCAAAAAAAAAAAAAAAAAAAAAAAGGCCAGGCGCAGTGGCTTACACCTGTAATCCCAGCACTTTGGGAGGCCGAGGCAGGTGGATCACCTGAGACCAGGAGTTCGACACTAGCCTGGACAACATGGTAAAACCCTGTCTCTACTAAAAATACAAAAATTAGCCAGGCGTGGTGGTGTGCACCTGTAGTCCCAGCTACTCAGGAGGCTGAGGCAGGAGAATCGCTTGAACCTAGGAGGCAGAGGTTGCAGTGAGCCAAGATCATGCCACTACACTCCAGCCTGAATGACAGAGCGAGACTCTACCTCAAAAAAAAGAAAAGAAAAGAAAAACCCTTTTAAATGAAGTTTAAACCCGGGCACGGTGGCTCACACCTGTAATACCAGCACTTTGGAAGGCCAGGGTGGGTGGATCACCCAAGGTCAAGAGTTAGAGACCAGCCTGGCCAACATGGTGAAACCCCATCTCTACTGAAAACACAAAAATTAGCCGGGCATGGTGGCACATGTCTGTAATCCCAGCGACTCAGGAGACTGAGGCAGGAGAATCGTTTGAACCTGGGAGGTGTAGGTTGCAGTGAGCCAAGATCATGCCACTGCACTCCAGCCTGAGCAACAGAGCGAGACTCTGTCTCAAATAAATAAATATATAATATCCAAAATATATATGTATTTGGTTTAAAACAAGGCTGGTTTTACCTTGTGTTACTTCAAGAGAGATGCACAGACTTATATGACTTACTAGTCACGATGCAGTTTTATTCCTATATAAAAGCATTTCCATTTAACCTCCAGTGGAGCACATAGTTTGCATTATGCTTGTCAAAGTTATTTTCATCAAGAAATGCTATCTATGTGTCCCCTTGCCTACATCTTTGCAGAGTTTACAACTTTCAGCAATTTATTGACATCAACTATGCAATACTGTTAAGCAGCTGCTGTACAGCTAAGCTGTTTTAATATGCTACCACTTATGCAAATAGTTAATATTAAATAT
Source organism: Rhinopithecus bieti (assembly GCF_001698545.2). NCBI lineage: Eukaryota > Metazoa > Chordata > Mammalia > Primates > Cercopithecidae > Rhinopithecus > Rhinopithecus bieti. Next base: position 1,147,688 of record NW_016809457.1, read on the forward strand.
CCAAGATACATGCTTTTGGATTCAAAAGAACAGTGTATCTCTCTCATAGAGATTGTTTATGCAATCATCATCATCATCATCATAATCTGGAAATTTCACAAGAATGTACTTGCCCTTAACTCTTCAGTTTTGAAAGGTAATTATTATACTGCAACATAGTTTTTGATACTTAGTTTTGTTTTAGTTTTATTCTAAGTTTCAATTGTATAATCAGATGCAGTTCTTTTTTTTTTTTTTTTTTTGAGACGGAGTCTCTCTCTGTCACCCAGGCTGGAGTGCTGTGGCCCGATCTCAGCTCACTGCAAGCTCCACCTCCCGGGTTCACGCCATTCTCCTGTCTCAGCCTCCCGGGTAGCTGGGACTACAGGCGCCACCACGTCGCCCGGCTAGTTTTTTGTAGTTTTAGTAGAGACGGGGTTTCACCGTGTTAGCCAGGATGGTCTCGATCTCCTGACCTCGTGATCCGCCTGTCTCGGCCTCCCAAAGTGCTGGGATTACAGGCTTGAGCCACCGCACCCGGCCAGATGCAGTTCTTCATTTGTTAATGTTAATGAATAGTTCGTTCATTCATATAGTAATGGTAATTTTATTATGTATTTGATATACTAGAATTACAACATGTACTGTTAATTTTCTGAAAGTATAAAAGCATATCGGACTTTATCAGACTACATTGTAGAATAGTATTGAAATGTTTCAGCTGGCCAGATTTGGTGGCTCACGCCTGTAATCCCAGCACTTTGGGAGGCTGAGGCAGGTGGATCACTTGAGCCCAGGAATTCAAGACCAGCCTGGGCGACGACCCCCATCTCAATTTTTTTTTCTTTTTTTTGAGACGGAGTCTCACTCTGTCACCCAGGATGGAGTGCAGTGGCACAATCTCAGCTCACTGCAATCTCTGCCTCCCAGGTTCACGCCATTCTCCTGCCTCAGCCTCCCGAGTAGCTGGGACTACAGGTGCCCACCATCTCACCCGGCTGATTTTTTGTATTTTTAGTAGAGAGGGGGTTTCACCATGTTAGCCAGGATGGTCTCGATCTCCTGACCTCGTGATCCACCCACCTCAGCCTCCCAAAGTGCTGGGATTACAGGCATCAGCCACCGCGTCCGGCCCCCCCATCTCAATTTTTTTTAACACTGTCTCAGCTGGGCACAACGGCTCACACTTTTAATCCCAGAGCTTTGGTAAGGCCTAGATGGGAAAATAGCTCAAGCTCGGGAGTTCGAGGCTGCAGTGAGCTACAATCGCACCACTGCAGTCCAGCCTGGGCACCAGAGTGAGACCTTCTCTCAATCAATCAATCAATGTCTTAAGTGGTAAAAGGAAAAGAGGATTGAGGCAAGGCACTTTTACAGTTTTTGAATTTTACAATGAACAAGTAATATTTCTATAAATTTAAAACAGAATTTTTAAAATATTTTGAAAATAACTTTCTAAATTAATGAAGCACGTGCCAGGCATAGGCTAGAACTGCCAGAATGAAACAAGGCTCTAGATTAGAACACTGCATTTTGTCATTTTGAGAAAGGAACTTACTTTCTGCCTGAGAACCTTTGGGTAAATCCTGCTGCACAAATTATCGCATCCATGTACACAGAGATTGTACTCAACAGTGTCATTAAGATGAATAGCCTCACTTTGGGAGGCCAAGGCAGGCAGATGACTTGAAATCACAAGTTTGAGACCAGCCTACGCAACATGGTGAAACCCCATCTCCACAAAAATAAAAAATAAATTAGCCAGGCATGGTGGCGCATGCCTATAGTTCCAACTGCTAAGGAGGCTGAGATGGGAGGATTGCTTGAGACTGGGAGGCAGAGGTTGCAGTAAGCCGAAATTGCACCATTGCACTCCAGCCTGGGTGATAGAGCCAGACCTTGTCTCAGGAAAAAAAAAAAAAAAAAAAAAAAAAAAAGCCATACGGCAGAGAGAAAACATGTGAGCTGGTCCTTTATTCATAAATGGGATCACACAACCAAAATTATCAGAAACTGGAGAAAAGCATAGAAGGAAAAAAATAGCAATAAACAGATCAACTGACCCCTTTCCCAGAGGGAAAACAAATTCTGGATCAGAAAAGAACTTCCAAATTATTATAATTAATTTATTCAGAAATATTTGGAAAAGTAGTATTTCCGTAATATAAAAATCAGTGGGCCAGATACAGTGGCTCATGCCTGTAACCCCCACATTTTGAGAGGCCAAGGCAAGTGGATTGCTTGAATTCAGCCTGGGCAACATGGCGAAACCCTGTTTCTACAAAAAAAAAAATACAAAAATAATTAGCCAGTCATGGTTGGTGCATGCCTGTAGTCCCAGCTACTCAGGAGGCTAAAGTGGGAGGATCACTTGAGCCCAGGAGGCGGAGGTTGCTGTGAGCCAAGATTGTGCCACTGCACTCCAGCCTGGGCGACAGAGCAAAACCTGTCTCCAAAAAATAAAAACTTAAAAAGTTGGTGATATTTTGAAAATTGTGAAAATAAAATCATGAAATAAAGTATAAGTAAAATGCCAATAGAGGGATATAGGAAAAGTTAAGAAACCCTCCAAAACTTAGAAAAGGTAAAAGATGGAAAGCCAAAGAACATAGAAGATTCTCGCAAGAAAGAAATTACCTACAAGGAAATGAAGAATCAGTATGGCATCAGAGTTTTCAGAAATTTGATTTTAGAAGACAGAGCAGTAATATCATGAAAGTACAACACTTCTTTTACAGCACCAGTGCCCTCTCAGAACATTAATACATTGTATACCATCAAATAACAAACAGAATGAGGGAGGAAGGAGTTCAAGACTAGCCTGGATAACAAAGTCTCTACAGAAAGTTAAAAAGTTAGCTGGGGACAGTGGCAGGTGCCTGTGGTGCCAGCGGCTCAGAAGGCTGAAGCAGTAGGATCCCTTGAGCCCTGGAGTGAAGGCACTGCAGTGAGCCATATTTGCGCCACCGCACTACAGCCTGAGCAACAGAGCAAGACCCTGTCTCAACAAAAAGAAAGAAAGGGAGGTAAAACCGGAGGCGGGGAAGGGAGAGAAAGAGAGGGAAGTGCAAGAAGTAATGGAACTTGCCAAAGTGTACAATAAAAAGAAATTTCAGTCTTAAAAGCAGTCAGTACAGAATTGATCTCAGCAAACAACACGATTAAGAGGCTAGATAATATTAGGTAATAAGGAAAAAGGCATACATTGTTTCTATCAATGAGAAAACAAAAGGGCAGAAACTCTGAAAAGAAGAGAAAAAAAATATTTGTTAGAAAGTTGAAGTACAAATAGGAACCTAAATCAATGGCATGACTTTTGAGCAGTAAAGTATAAGAAAAAGAATCCAGTCGAACTTAGTACTTAAAACATTCTGCTTTGAGCATCACAGTTTCCTTTTCTGTAGTCACATTCTCTGCAGTAAGCAATATTTACAAATAATGAGACGATGCTACAAATAAACCCACAGACCAATCAGAAAAATGATAGTTATAGAAGAGGAAAGTAGAATCAAAAGGTAGGGGAATGAGACGCCAAACTCAAATGCAAACAGTGAGAGCGGAATCTGAAATAGGAGATGAAGCCAATCCCCAGAAGCCAGACACAGGATAAGAACCAAACCAAGTTAGAAGCAAAGCAGAGGGCTTCAAACTGATTTCATCTTACCAAAGGATTTCTCTTCATAGTAACAAAAATGTTTTCTAATTATTGCTCGTTATGTTGGTTTATTTCCTGTTACCTTTGTCAGTTTGTGAATTGGGATCTCATGAATAATGATCATTTCATTGTAATAGTAACATCAATTAGGATAGGACAATTTACCTCAAAAAAGGTCAGTGCAAGACATATTCAAGTACTTTCATGGCTATGAACACTTAATATAATAAAGAAGTTCTTGCGGCCAGGTGCGGTGGCTCACGCCTATAATCCCAGCATTTTGGGAGGCCAAGGCGGGTGGATCATGAAGTCAGGAGTTCAAGACCAGCCTGGCCAAGATGGTGAAACCCCATCTCTACTAAAAATACAAAAAATTAGCCAGGCGTGGTGGTAGGCACCTGTAATCCCAGCTACTCGGGAGACTGAAGCAGAGAATTGCTTAAACCCGGGAGGCAGAGGTTGCAGTGAGCCGAGATCACACCACTGCACTCCAACCTGGGCGACAGAACGAGACTCCATCTCAAAAAAAAAAAAAGTTCTTTCTAATTTTTCCCTTTAGCATGATCCCACGCCTATCTCCAGTAATACAGCCAGAAAAATACCTCAGTCATTAAAGAGTAAAACACTAAAACAGTGTGGCATGGGTGCATAAATAGACAGACTGTGGAAACAGAGTTTTAAAGTCCATAAATAAATAATATACTTATGGCAGTTTAGTACATTATTTGGCATTCAGTACCTGATGTTGTTATAGGAGAGCCATCTTGAGGGGACAATTGTTGGATTCATATGTTTCCCCATAAGCCAGGATAAACTTTAAACAGATCAAAGATCTATATGTTTGAGAAAGAAAAGAGGTCGGGTGCAGTGGCTCATGCCTGTAATCCCAGCACTTCGGGAGGCCGAGGTGGGTGGATCATAAGGTCAGGTGTTCAAGACCAGCCTGGCCAAGATGGTGAAACCCCGTCTCTTAAAAAGACAAAAATTAGTGGGCAGGGTGGTAGGCGCTTGTAATCCCAGCTACTCTGGAGGCTGAGGCAGAGAGTTGCTTGAACCCGGGAAGCGGAGGTTGCAGTGAGCTGAGATCTTGCCACTGCATTCCAGCCTGGGTGACAGAGTGAGACTCCATCTCAAAAAAAAGAAAAGAAAAGAAAAACCATGAAAGTAACTGAAGAAAATATAGGAAGAAAACGTGGAGAGGACCATAGAAGAAAAGACTGACATATTCTGCTACATCACAATCAAATGTTCTTCATAACAAAAACAAGGAGAAGGGAGTCATAAACAAAGTCAAGTAAGAGATAAACTGGAAAAATTGACACTGATACTAAAGACAAAGGGCTAATTTCCCTAACATATAAAGAGCTCCTTGAAATGTATAAGAAAATGACCACTCAGTAGAAAAATGGGCCAAGGTGATCAACTGGAAGAAAAAAAAAAAAAACTGCTTAACTTCACTGTAGAAGGAATGCAAAATAAACATACCCAAATACTTACTAGACTGGCAAAAATCCTAAAAGGTAACAGAAGCTTACATTTTATCAATTATAAAACTAAAGCTCATTGAATTAGATTAGGCAGCCTAAGTTTAACCAATAATAGTGTCAAGAATAGATGTGTCATTTGCTAATAGCTTCATACTAAAATAGTACCACTACATGTGCTTGGCCAGGTGCAGTGGCTCATGTCTATAATCCCAGCACTTTGGGAGGCCAAGGCTGGAGAATCACTTGAGGCCAGGAGTGAGAGACCAGCCTGAACAACATAGTAAGACCTCATGTCTACCAAAAATTTAAAAATTAGCTGGGTGCGGGGGCATGCACCTGTAGTCCTAGCTACTCAGGAGGCTGAAGCAGTAGGATAGCTTGAATGAACTGTAATCACACCATAGCACTCTAGCATGGACATCAGAGCAAGACCCTGTCTCTAAAAAAAAGAAATTAAAGTGGGATTTTCTTTGTTCAAATTTACCATAGATATAAATTGGATCATTATGTAAGCCAAACATAATAAAATTGAAAATGTGTTCTAAATGTTATTTTGGTACCCACTGTAGCTGTATTATCCTAATAAGAATTTTACAGAATTTTACTGCTTTTAAAGTGTTCTTTGCCTGGATTTCAGAAACTGCTAATATTTTTTGTATAGTAACTTTAACAAAGGTGGTACTGTGACAACACCCCAAACCAGGATGATCTTAGGTAAAGCAAAGATGTGAATTTCCCTTCTAATCTCCTAACCAACATCAGGGATGATATGTTTCCTGTAACTGCTTCTATACCAACAACAGAGGGAAGCCAAAGAGAAACAGAATTATGGCCTCCTCTAGGACACTTGGGGGCCAAAACCCTCTGCTTATCACACTCTGGATTCCTTCCTTTTCTCCCTCCTCTCCTGGCCCTTCCTCCCTGCCTCCCCCAACAAGTATGAGAGACTAAACTCCCCTTTACCTTATTTATCTGTAGAATACTGCTAGATTGTTTTGGAGGGGATTTTTGCTGTTATTTTATCTTCATGCCAGAGATACAAAAGTTATGGCTAATCAAGAGATGTTCTTTCAGATAGAAAGTTTTTCTTTTCATAGGTTTTCCCTTCTACTTATCTTGGTAAGTAGAATAGGACCTGAAATCTACCATCACACCATACCCATTTGACATCAAATCAATAATTATATACTTCACCGTAGAGGAGCATATAAATGAAACAACATAATCCAGAAAGCAAAAAGAGCCCCCAAATGGCCCAAATAATCATATATCAGATTGGCAATGTCTGCAGGTATAGGCATTCTCCTGTACATTGGCCAAGCCAGGCCCACTACTACAGAAGGGAGAAAGGATTCTGGCACCTGTCGTGGCCCTAAAATCTATTAAGGTTATATGGCTTAAACTCAGCAACACTGCTTTAAAATACCCACTCAAGTTAGATGGTTCTAAATAGAACTAATGACAGCCAGAGGAGAAAAGCCTGTAGGAACTTGCTCCAACACAGCTCCAACACAGAGCTGGTATCTATAAACAGATTAGTAGAAGAGAGCAGAACATGGTTCTATCACCATAACTTTTGTTTTGACATGAAGATACAATAAGATAAGAGGAAAAAATTACCTGTTACATAGCCTACCACTGTTCTGTTCTGATAAATAAAGATAAAGGAGAGTTTAGCCTGCCATCTCTCCATTTACTTGTATATGATGTATCAATTTAGTAATTAATCATAAATACCCACTAACTAGTGTTATGTACTAAAGATTTGTCTATGGATATGAAAGACAGATACACTTGGGAGAAAGAACGGGTGAAAATTTTCATCTCTTCAGAAAGTTCATCACAACTAATGCTTAGTTCAAAGGGCAGCTGCAACCAACCCCACTTATCATTTGTAAAAGGATAAGGGATAATACAGCTAAAGAAATCCTGAATCTGTATTAAACTTAGTGTTCAACTGCTGACTAGTAGCCAAGATTGGATTCTTTTTCTCTACCATCTTTATATAAGACTTCAAAGGAAATGGGACAGTTTCAAAGAAAGAAGAGAACAAGTTAAATGCTTAAATGGTCTACTTAGTGAATATATATAGAACATCTACAGTGGAAGGTAACTATGGCAGTGGTTCCCAAATTTGTCTATTAGAATCACTTGAGATCTTCAAAAATTCCAAAATACAAAAAAATAACCCGGGCGTGGTGGCGTGCGCCTGTAGTCCCAGCTACTCAGGCACTGAGGCAGGAGGATGGCTTGAGCCCAAGAGGTAGAGGCTGCAGTGAGCCGAGACCATGCCACTGCAGTCCAGCCTAGGTGACAGTGAGATCCTATCTTAAAAAAAAAAAAAAAAAAAAAAAGTTCCAAAGCCCAGGCCACACTCCGCAGCAGTTATCTCACAGTCTCTGGGGTTGGGACACAGTCATCACTGGCAATATTTGAAGCTCCACAGGTGATTCCAATGTGCAGAAAAACATGGAAACCACTAGACTATAGAATGTTGTAATTGTCAGTTATCATATTAAATGAGTATTAATTATTATAAGATTCATGTGCATGATTGTAATTACTGTTTTATTTTCACAATTTATGAGTGTAGTATAATTATTTCTTCTACTTAAAAGTATGTTGATACTATTACTAGTCTGCTTGCTAGGAATCACACTTGCTACTTTCTTCTGTTTTCATATATCAACAGGAATTGGCAGCAATGAAACAGATTCTCGTTAAGATGCATAGTAAACATTCTGAGAACAGCTTACTTCTCACTAAAACAGTATCAAAAAATGTGACAGAAAATCAGAAATCAAAGACTTTGAATATACCTAAAGAGCATGAAGACAATATATTTACACCTAAACCAACACTCTTTGTAAGTACAATTTTAAAACTCATAATTTTAATATTCCCGATTCTTACTAAATGTATTTTACTTAATTTTTTCCTTTCACATTTATGAAGTGAATAGATTCCACAAATATGTTTTATGAAAAGGCCTTGAAGGATTTGCATTAATCCATTTTCTGAATGTGTGTATTACCTATCTTATAGATGATAGTATATTTTGCTCTAATTCCTCATAAAGTGTGAAATCAATCAACATAAACTAAAATGCATTGTTAGCTAAAATGTATGTACACAGAAATTAAAGAAAAGAAATAAGAAAATTTGGATTAAAAGCAGGTAAAATACCATAAATATGTACAGTTATGTGCCAATTTTTAAAAATAGAGAAAATAAATTAGGAAATATTGAAAACTATATATTTTAACAAATAAGAATCAAGATTAAAAGACAAGAGAATTAAAATAGGAGTAACATTATTAAATATTCAGTTTTACTTCAAATCATTTCTCAATCATGCTTTCATTTCTCAGGAGAAACTTGATTTATATCTGCTAAACATGGAGACTCAAAACCAGAAAGATTTGCTCTGTGATATTTTGATTCAGTGAGTCCCCAGAATCTTCATTTTTTTTAACTCCTGAGATGAGTGTAATAATCAGTCAAATATGAGAACTTCTGATCTCAGTCATTTTATTATACATGCAGATAATGCTACTCAAAATTAATAGGATGAAAGAGTTTTTTAGTGATTATATAATTCAACTTTCCCTTTTTAAAAAATGAAAGTTACACTTTAGATCAAATAAGGGACAATTGGGCAGGTGTGGTGGCTCACACCTCTAATCCTAGCACTTTGGGAAGTCAAAGTGGGAGGATCACCTGAGGTCAGGAGTTCAAGACCAGGCTGGCCAACATGGTGAAACCCTGTCTCTACTAAAAATACAAAAAGTACCTGGGTGTGGTAGCACATACCTGTAGTCCCAGCTACTTGGAAGACTGAGGCAGGAGAATCGTAGGTGCGGTGGCACCACTGCACTCCCCGCCTGGGCGACAGAGTGAAACTCCACCTCAAAAAATAAAATAGGGACAATTATTTAAGGATACGTGTGGCAGTAATGAAGACTAAGCTGACAGGCGGGAGAAAACAGGATGGTTCAGTTAACTAGCCTGGACACAAGGCGGCTGAGTCCATACATCTTTTCCTCTGGAGTACATCAGCTTCTCTTTGTTTCTCCCCTAGTTTCTGATTACTCATATTTTCCACTTCCTCATTAACTTGCTCACAGCCCTTTGTCTTGAAATAGGTTTCTGTACATCCTTTCTGCATCTACTCTCTTATAATGTAGTTCTCACTGTATTTTCCAAGGCTAAAAATCTAATTGTCATAGCTTATTCTTGTTGGGTGATACCCCTTTTTGGCAAGACCTCCAGCCTACAGAATGGCTGCCGTTAATGGTGAGCAGGAGTCACACAGTTCCAAATACAGCTGCTGAGGACTGTTTATTAAGGGCTACGGCTAGGCAAGTTTTGCTCAGAAAGTGGGCAGAGATTATGGCAGACACTATGCTGTATCTATTATAATCTGTAGGAAGAAAGCAGATTGAATACATACACATTAATAGGAAATAGGGTCAGATGAAAACCGCAAGATACAGCTGAATACTTAAAGCCTGTCAGCACTCTCTGATCTGCCTTTCTGATCCTGCTCTGCTCCAGGCAGTGGCACTATTCCTTCTGACCCTGACCTACATTTCTGGCTTTTGCTTGGTAACTTGATTGTGATTTCCTGAAATACCAACTATAGTCAGTACATGAGTAACAGTAAGATTTCCCCAGTACCTCCAGATAAGGTTATAGAGTGGTGATAAAATTAAGAAGATTCAATATTAGTTGGGTAGTTCTTCCTTCCTTATTTTTGCTTATCTGGATTTTTTATTTTATTCTACAATAAAATTATTTTTAAATAATAATAAGGGAAATTTTTTTCAAAAGAGGTACAAGCTCAGCTATGCCCTAATGAAAACTAAGAGGTAATACTATAAACAAGTCAAATCAAGACTATAAGCTAATGCAGACTTAGTAATGTGAACCGACTAGGTAACCTGGGGCAAATCATTACATGTTCCCAGTGTGTTCTTATCTATAAAATTAAGTGGGAGGTTATAATGAAATGAGTTCTGGACTCCTTTTATTCTATCATGCTGTGATTCTCTTCAGGCATCATTTGTAGTTATTCTTTTGAATATTTTCAATTTTCCTTAAGAATACTTTTTTATATTTTCTCTGAACTTGTTGATAAGGAATTTACCATGCCAATATTTGAAGTAAGAGCTAATCATTTTATAATCTCATGGTTTTATACCTAAAATGAAAACATTTCTAAATCCAGATACTTTGGCTGAAAGTATTTACTATAGGTATTTCCCCCGATATTAAATTCAGTGATGGATGGGTGGATAGATGAACGTTTCCATATGCTTTGACAGTATGAGGCGAGCCACACAAAACTACTGTTAACTGGGCAATGGAGTGGGAGCAGTGCTATTATGTAGAGGAGGAGAAATAAGAGCCTGACTTTTTTTTTTTTTTTTTTGAGATGGAGTCTGTCACTCTGTTGCCCAGGCTGAAGTGCAATGGCTCAATCTCAGCTTACTGCAACCTCCACCTCCCAGGTTCAAGCGATTCTCCTGCCTCAGCCTCCTGCAGGTTACAGGCGTGTGCCACCACGCTAGGCTGATTTTTGTATTTTTAGTAGAGGCGAGGTTTCACCATGTTGGTCAGGCTGGTCTCGAACTCCTGACCTCATGATCTGCCGACATTGGCCTCCCAAAGTGTTGGGATTACAGGTGTGAGCCACCACACCTGACAAGACATTTTTTTAATGTGCTTTTTTGTATGTATACAAATGTTCTACAGTGTACATGTGATATTTATATATGAAGGCAACCTCAAAAGTTCCTTTTTTAGAAGAACTCTGGCCTTTGAAATAACACATGTGGCAGAGTTGTTGTTCAGGCACTTAGTGTACCAACAAAAACTAATTGAACCACAGAATGTAAATACCTTAAGGACAGAAACTGTATTCCTTTTGTTTTGCATAGCAGCTGAACAAAGCAGATACTCAATAAATATTTGCTGAGGAGAATAAAAAGCAGTTATTTGTCTCCCCAGTTTAGTTACGTTCTTAGCTGTTAAAACTCTAAACTGGGTGTGGAACTTTAATGTTAAAGTGAACTATAGGGAGAATGAAAGCTTCACCTCCAATGACTCTAGTTAGTGCTACTTCTGCCACAGGCATCTTCAGTCTTCTTTATTCAGAAACATCCAGTTCGTTCCCACTTATCACCTACTTTCTCTCTTAAGGTAGCTTTTTGCTGTGCTATCCCTTTTTTCCCAGCCTCACTTATCTCTTTCTTAGAAAAACATAGAGCTATTCTAATCTGATTTAGAACAACTTTCCTCCTTCCTTCCTGAGCAGTATGGGACTCTTTTGCTGCTTTTCTGCTGCCATCCTGTTCGGAAAATAGAATTTATATTTATATACTCAGGATTCACATCGTGGTCATTATTTTCTCAAAACCTTATTTAAAATGCAGATATACTAGCAACTCTGCTTTTAGTCTTTTCGCCAAGTGGATTGTAAGCGTTAAAACAAAAAAAGAGCTTGAGAGCATTGGCTCACACCTGTAATCCCAGCACTTTGAGAGGCCGAGGCAGACAGATCACCTGACGTCAGGAGTTCGAGACCCGCCTGGCCAACATACTGAAACCCCGTCTCTACTAAAAATACCAAAATTATCCAGGTGTGGTGGTGCATGCCTGTAGTCCCAGCTACCTGGGAGGCTGATACAGGAGAATCGCTTGGACCTGGGAGGTGGAGGTTGCAGTGAGCCGAGATCATGCCTCCACACTCCAGCCTGGATGACAGAGCAAGAGTGTCTCAAACAAACAAAAAAAAAAGCCTTAGACTCTAAGTAGGGTAGCAAACAGTAAGACTGTGCAGCTCCAGTGTACAGTGTGTGAAGTGTCTGATTTCTGGTGAGTTTATGATGTAGTTCAGGCCTTGATTTGTTTTTATCTCATTGGCTAGCACATGTTGGATAGGCAGATTAAGTTTATATAATTGATATATAAGTGGTTATATGAACGACATGATTCCGTAGAAGTGCTTTGGAAAGCTACGTCATCTGGAAAGAAAAAAAATTTTTTTTTTTTGAGACGGACTCTCACGCTGTCACCCAAGCTAGAGGGCAGTGGCACAGTCTTGACTCACTGCAACTTCTGCCTCCTGGGTTCAAGTAGTTCTCCTGCCTCAGCCTCCTGAGTAGTTGGGATTACAGGAACATGCCACCATGCCCCGCTAATTTTTTGTATTTTTTTTTTTTTTTTTGTGGACACAGGGTTTTACCATGTTGGCCAGGCCGGTCTCCAAACTCCTGACCTCAGATGATCCACCCACCTCAGCCTCCCAAACTGCTGGATTACAGATGTGAGCCACCACACCCTGCCTGGAAGGAAAATTAGTGTAGTCAATTCAAGAAGTGTTTACTGACTATATGCAAGAGCCTGTGATGATGATTAAGATAGCATCAGCATTAAAACTGCTGCTCCTGTAGGATCAAACTTATTAAACAATAACATAAGGCAAAATCAGTTAGCCTACTTTTTTTGTTTTGTTTTTGGGACAGGGTCTTGCTGTGTCACCCAGGCTGGAGTGCAGTGGCATGAACACAGCTAACTGCAGCCTCAACCTCCCAGGCTCAAGTGATCCTCCCAACTCAGCCTCCCAAATAGCTGAGACCACATGTACACACTACCACACCGAGCTAAATTTTTTTATTTTTTGTAGAGACAGGATCTCACTGCATTGCTCAGGCTGGTCTTGAACTCCTGGGCTCAAGCAATCCTCCCATGATGGCTATAATCTCAAAGTGCTGGGATTATAGCCATGGGCCACTGCACCTGGCCTGGGTATCCTACTTTAAAGGAAATATAAATTGCTATGAAAATTCAAAGGAAGAATAGACACTGTGGTTTTGGAGAACTCTAGGTTGCCCTGTCAGAAAGGAAGTATTTGAGCTTGGCTTTAAAGAATGCAGGGATTTTGACAAGTGAAGATCAGCGTTATTTAAAAATTCCAAGAGCAAAGAAAATATTTTATTGGCCAGGCATGGTGGCTTACGCCTGTAATCCCAACACTGGGAGGCCGAGGTGGGCGGCTCACCTGAGGTCAGGAGTTCAAGACCATCCTGGCCAACATGGTGAAACCCCATCTCTACTAAAAATACAAAAATTAGCCAGGTGTGGTGGCAGGCACCCGTAATCCCAGCTACTCAGGAGGCTGAGACAGGTGAATCGCTTGAACCCAGGAGGCGAAGGTTGCAGTGAGCTGAGATTGTGCCACTGCACTCCAGCCTGGGTGACAGAACGAGATTCTGTCTCAAAAAAAAAAAAGAAAGAAAAAGAAAAGAAAATATGGTATTCACAAAATATTTTCTAACTTGTGCTCCTTTTTAGTTGTTGAAGAATAGGATGTCTAATATCTAGACTTTATTCCTTTCTGACTATATTCTTACGTCTGACTTTAGCCAATTCACTATCTATTCATCCTTTCCCTTAGTATAAAGGGAAATAAAAGTAGATAGGTTATACCTAGTCACATTAATAGAGACAGAAAGTAGAATGGTGGTTGCCAGGAGCTAGGGGGTATGGGAATTTATTGTTTAACAAGTAGAGAGTTTCAGTCAAGCAAGATGAAAAGAATTTTATGGATGGATAGTAGTGATAGTTGCATCATAATGTGAATGTATGTAATACCACTGATCTGTACATTTAAAAATCGTTGGCTGGGCGTGGTGGCTCACACCTGTAATCCCAGCACTTTGGGAGGCCGAGGCGGGTGGATCACCTGAGATCAGGAGTTCGAGACCAGCCTGACCAACATGGAGAAACCCCGTCTCTACTGAAAGTACAAAAATTATCCCGGCATGGTGGCGCATGCCTGTAATCCCAGCTACTCGGGAGGCTGAGGGAGGAGAATCGCTTGAACCCGGGAGGGGGAGGTTGCAATGAGCCGATACCGCACCATTGCACTCCAACCTGAGCAACAAGAGTGAAACTCCATCTCAAAGAAAATAAAATAAATAAAATAGTTAAAGTAATAAATGTTATGTTGTATGTATTTTACCAGAATCTTCTTTTAAAACGTTTTAAAGCCTGGGCAAAACTTTTGTGAGACCCTGCCCTGCCCTAACAAAAAAAAAAAAAAAAAAAATGTTTTTTAAATTAGCCAGGCATGGTGGTATGTGCTGTGGTCTAATCTACTTGGGAGTCTGAGGCATCGAGGATCACATGAGCCCAGGAGCTGAGGCTGCAGTGGCCTATGTTCACGCCACTGTCCTCAAGCCTGGTAACAGAGCAAGACCCTGTCTCAAATAAAAATATATAACATGATGAACATATAATATAAAATAAAAAATAAACTTAAAATTTAATTTAATATAAAGTTTATAAGTAGGATAGTTATAAAATAGTTTTCTCATTTGTTCATGAGGGAAAAGTTTATTAATTTTATCAAAAAATGGGAATGTACAGTTATTTACATATAGTAACTATAATGAGTTATAATTGGTTAGTATTAGACAAGTGCAAGGATGCCACACTAGCGGTAGCGTCACACACCAGAGTCAGTACTACACTGTGCCTCCCAAATTTTCTTATAACATTATGTGGAAAATTAGGAATTTTATATGACACAAAAGGATAGCTGACTATTGCTGGATAGACTGAAGGGATCCAGCACCAGACACGAGGGCTGAAGGAGATCAGAAGCGCCACATACCTGTACCCACTTCTGTGTATAGTTGTTTTGGAGCTCTGTTCACTGTTTTTTTTTCTTTTTCTTTTTCTTTTTCTTTTTTTTTTTTTTTTTTTTTTTTTTTTGAGATGGAGTCTTGCTCTGTCGCCCAGGCTGGAGTGCAGTGCAGTGGTACAAACTCAGCTCACTACAACTTCCACCTCCTGGGTTCAAGCTATTCTCCCACCTCGGCCTCCTGAGTAGCTGGGATTACAGGGACACGCCACCATGCCCAGCTAATTTTTGTATTTTTAATGAAGGCGGGGTTTCACCATATTGGCCATGCTGGTCTTGAACTCCTGACCTCAAGTGATCTGCCCACCTAGGCCTCCCAAAGTGCTGGGATTACAGGAATGAGCCATTGGGCCTGGCCCGGTCTCACTCTTTTATGTTGAATGTAGACTCATCTCATCAAAGTATGACCAGACCTCAAAATATCTAGCTGTTTACATATACATTTTTAAATATTCATTTTTTAATTTCTAGTGTCAGGAACACTAATTGTAACCTCTTCCTGATGTTATTAAATTTAGCTGGAAAGCTAAACTAAAACTCAGGAATTTTTTGGTGAACATGGAATGAAGCTGACTGATCTCAGACAGCTTCACATCTTGTTAGTGGTAAAGCCACATCAACTGTCTTAAACTCACTTAAGTTGGGCCCTGCCTGTGAGGACTTCTCAATATTTATTTATTTGATTTCCAGTTTAGAACTTTTTTGGAAAACAAAGTAATTATATCTACCAGACATAGACTTTTTTCCTTAGAGAATTGGTACTGGTTAAACACTAATAGATTGTTAATTCCTAGCTCTTTTTTTAGATTAAAGGAGTTATCCACCAGGCTTATTATGTCTGCATTTGTCAGTCATCATTGTTTCTAATTTTAACAAACTTTCTCAATGGGTTATAATGCCCATGTTATATATTAACGTTTTAACTGGCTAATTCTGGATGACACAGCAGTATCTATCTTATCAGTTACTTGTTTCCAAAATCACCTTGTAACATAGTAAATTACTTCTGGTAAGTTTCCAGTTAGTCTTGTCATTTGTTTCTACAATGGCTTTGTGTTCTCTTTCCTAAATCTGGAATATAGTATACTTTAGGGCCTGTTAATACTCTACTAACAATTTAAGGTTTTTATTAATGTGTATGCATATATATGTGTGTATATATATATTTTATGCATATGTAAAATATATATGCATATATATTTATATACATATCTATAAAGCACTTCATATTATGAAGCCTATAAGCCTTATATTTAAAATAAGGACCCTACTCAGTTAAATGGTTAATCCCATTAATACCTGAAGCAGAATGTCAAATTTTGTCATATAAAGCACCATCTTATGGATATAAAGGGAAATATCTTTAATAAAATAGAAAAAAGAACCACTACTGATCAAACAGCTAAAAGAATGGAATTATCAAAATAAAAAGCAGTTAATTTTTTTTTTTTTTTTTTTTTT
>NW_016809457.1:1167692-1190199 GCF_001698545.2 Rhinopithecus bieti
TTTTTTTTCTTAATTCTGGTCTTTTACCTACTAGAGTTCATTACCCGTGGGTTGGGACCTGCAATTTAAAGAACAATGGCGGCCGGGTGCAGTGGCTCACGCCTGTAATCCCAGCACTTTGGAAGACTGAGGCATGCGAATCACCTGAGGTCAGGAGTTCCAGACCAGCCTGGCCAACATGGTGAAACCCTGTCTCTACTAAAAATACAAAAATTAGCCAGGTGTGGTGGTACATGCCTATAATCCCAGCTACTCAGGAGGCTGAGGCAGAATTGCTTGAATCCAGGAGGCGGAGGTTGCAGTGAGCCGAGATTAACTGCACTCCAGCCTGGGCAACAGAGTGAGACTTTGTCTCAAAATAAATAAATAAACAAAATAAAGAACAATGGCATACATGTTCTTCTATGACCAAGAATAGTGAGAGCCCTAGACGTTTAGCTGGCTCACCTTTCTCAGTCACCCAAATCTATCTGATCGTTTAAGAATCATGCAGTTCCCTAGTTTTACTCTGACTTTTCCTTATCTTAACAACAAATAAAAAGCTGAGCTAGAAAATCACCTTTTCTTTTCTTTTCTTTTCTTTTTTTTTTTTTTTTTGAGACAAGAGTTTTTCACTCTTGTTGCCCAGGCTGGAGTGCAATGGCATGATCTCAGCTCACTGCAACCTCTGCCTCCCGGGTTCAAGCAATTATCCTGCCTCAGCCTCCCAAGTAGCTGGGATTACAGGTGCCTGCCACCACACCCGGCTAATTTTTGTATTTTTAGTAGAGAAGGGGTTTCGCCATGTTGGCCAAGCTGTTCTCAAACTCCTGACCTTAGGTGATCCCCCCGTCTTGGCCTCCCAAAGTGCTGGGATTACAGGCATGAGTCACCGCACCCAGCCAACTTTTCTTAAATACCTAATAGAAGTGAAGTCACAGGGCAAACTGCTGCCCCCAAAAGTGGACAGATAGGCCAATACAGAGAATGATGATGTATCAGAGCAAAAACTTCCATGATGGGAACCAGTGCTGGAGTAGGAAAACCTGAGTGTAACTGCTGGAAGTTAGGTATGGACAAGTCTGAAAGTTAAAAACTCCAGTCATAGAAGTAATCCCCACACTCTTGTGAGTGTTAACTTTAGAAGCTTGACCTAGTTCTTACAGTAAATATTGGGAGAAAATCCCCTTCCATTTCCAGCAGTGGGAGGAAAAAGAGGACATTTTGAAATATGTTAGAGAACTCAGTTCTCAATTCTCAACAAGGTCCCCCCTCAGGAGAAACTATTTAACTAGAAGCTACCCTGCTGGGGCTTTATCAAAGCCTAACTGACCTGAGAACAACACAATACCCAATCCAGCCCACCTAGCCATCATGGCCCACCTAAGAAGGGAAAAAACTGAGAAGCAGAGGCACACTGTCACTGAAAGACTGAGACCTAATCATAGGACCATAGGATGACTTCCCTACCCCCACGCCTTACCACCACATTACCAAGGGCCCATTTATAGCAGTTTGTTTTACCCAGTACAGTATGTCCAGTTACCAGTAAAAACTTAACCAGGTAGACTAAAAGCCAAAAAAACAGTTTGAAGAGACAGTGCAAGCATCAGAACCAGAGTCAATTGTGCCATAAATGTTGGAATTACCAGACAGAGAACCTAAAACAACTATGATTAGAATGCCAAGGGCTGCAATAGATAAAGTAGACAACATGCAAGAACAGATGGGCACTGTGAGCAGAAAGATGAAAATCCTAAGAACCCCAAAAAAGGAGAAATACTAGAGATCAAAACCGCTATAACAGAAATGACAAATGCTGGCTGGGCATGGTGGCTCACACCTGTAATCCCAATACTTTGGGAGGCCAAGGCGGGCAGATCATCTGAGATCAGGAGGTCGAGACTAGCCTGACCAACATAGTGAAACCCCATCTCTACTAAAAATACAAAAATTAGCCAGGTGTGATGGAGGGCACCTGTAATTCTAGCTAATTGGGAGGCTGAGGCAGGAAAATTGCTTGAACCTGGGAGGCTGAGGTTTCAGTGAGCCGAGATCACACCACTGCATTCCAGCCTGGACAACAGAATGAGACTCCATCTCAAAAAAACAAATAAATGACAAATGCCTTTGATAATCTGATTAGTACAGTGGACATAGCTGAGGAAGGAATCTCTAACCTTGAGAATATTTCAGGCCAGGCACAGTGGCTCATGCCTGTAATCCCAGCACTTTGGGAGGGTGAGAGAATCACTTGAACCCAGGAGTTCGAGTTCCAGACCAACCTTCACAACATAAGAGACCCTGTCTCCACACACACACACACAAACACACACACACAAACACACACACACACACACACACACACACACACACACACAAAGCCAGGTGCTGTGGTGCACACCTGTGGTCCTAGCTACTCAAAGAGCTGAAGTGGGAGGATCGCTTGAGCCCAGAACGTCAAGGCTGCAGTGAGCCATGATCATGCCACTGCACTCTAGGCTGGGCAACAGAGCAGGACCCTGTCTCCACCAAAAAAAAAATAATAATAATAAGGATATTTTAACAGAAACGTCTAAAAAAGAGAATATCCAAGGACTAAAGGATGACTACAAAAGCTATAGCATATATTTAATGAGAATATTAGAAGGAGAAGGAAGAAAGAAAGGAAGAGATATTTGAAACAATAATGACAGAATTCCCCCCAAGCTAATGTCAGACACCAAACCACAGACCCAGAGAACTCTGAGAACATCAAGAAAGATAAATGCAAAAAGAAAAAAAAAAACTACACTTAGGCATATCATTTGCATGTCATTTTCAAACTAAAGAAAATTGAGATAAAGACAAAATCCTAGCCTGGGCAACATGGCGAAACCCCATCTCTATAAAAAATAAAAAATTGCCGGGCACAGTGGCTCACGCCTATAATCCTAGCACTTTGGGAGGCCGAGGCAGGCGGATCACAAGGTCAGGAGTTTGAGACCAGCATGGCCAACATGGTGAAACCCCGTCTCTACTAAAAATACAAAACTTAGCTGGGTGTGGTAGCGCATGCCTGTAATCCCAGCTAATCCAGAGGCTGAGGCAGGAGAACTGCTTGTCCTGGGACCCGGGAAGTGGAGGTTGCAGTAAGCCAAGACCATGCCATTGCACTCCAGCCTGGGCAACAAGAGTGAAACTCTGTCTCACACACACAAAAAAATACATACATATATATGTATAAATAAATTAGCTGAGAGTGATGGTATGCACCCATATTCCCAGGTAGTGAGGAGGGTGAGGCAGGACGATCACTTGAGCCCGGGAGGTTGAGGCTATAGTTAGCCATGATCACACCACACCAACCTGGGTGACAGAGCGAGAGCCTATCTCAAAAAGAAGGAAAAAAATCCTGAAAGAAGCCAGAGGAAAATAACACCTTACCTATAGAGAAGCAAAGATAAGGATTACATCTGACTTCTCAGAAACAATGCAAGCAAGAAAAGAGTGGAGTGAAACATTTAAAGTTATGAAAGAACAAAACCACCAACCTAAAATTCTATACCCTGCAGAATTACTCTTTTCAGAAGTGAAAGAAAAATAGACTTTCCCAGAGAAACAAAAATTGGAGGAATTTAATCCATAACTTTTCTAAACAGAAAGCATTAGGCCCAGATGGGTTCACTGTTGAATCCCTTCCCTCCCCTCCCTTCCCCCTTTTTCCTCCCTAGTAGCTGGGACTACAGGCACATGCCACCATGCCCAGCTAAAATTGTACCTATTCTCTACAATCTCTTTCATTGGATAGAAGCAGAGAGAATACTTCCCAGCTGATTTTGCAAGGCCAGCATTGCCCTAATTGCAAAATCAAACAAAGATATTAGAGAAAAACAAAACTACAGACCAATATCTCTCATGAATGTAGATACAAAAATCTATGAGGATTTCAAAGGCAGTGAAAATATTATGTGATACTATATATTATGATACTATAATGGTGGATGCCTGTCTATAGACATTTGTCCAAACCCATAAAATGCATAGTACCAAGAGTGAACCCAAATGCAGACTGTAGACCTTGGGTGATAATGACATGTCAGTATAGGCTCATCATTTGTAACAAATGTACCATTGGGCTAAGGGATATTAATAATGGAGGAGGCTGTGCATGTGTGGAGCCAGAGGGTATATGGGATATCTCTGTACTGTCCTCTCAATTGTTTTTTGAGACAGTCTTGCTCTGTTGCCCAGGCTTGAGTGTAGTGGCATGATCACAGCTCACTTCAGCCTTGACCTCCTGGGCTCAAGTGATCTCCTTTTTGTTTTTTTTTTTCCGACATAATGTCTTGCTCTGTCACCCAGACTGGAGTGCAGTGGCACAATCTCAGCTCACTGCAACCTCCACCTCCCAGCTTCAATTATCCTGTCTCAGCCTCCCAAGTAGCTGGGATTATAGGTGTGCATTACCATGCCTGGCTAATTTTTTGTATTTCTAGTAGAGATAGGGTTTCACCATGTCGGCCAGGCTGGTCTCAAACTCCTGACCTCAAGTGATCCACCTTCCTTGGCCTCCCAAAGTGCTGGTATTACAGGCATGAGCCACCGTACCCATCGTCAAGTGATCTCACCTCCACTTCCCGTGTTAACTGAGACTACAGGTGCATGCCACCATGCCTGGCTAATTTGTTTTTTCTTTTCATGGAGATGGTGGGCGGGGGGGGGGTCCCACTATGTTGCCCAGGCTAGTCTCGAACTCCTGGGCCTAAGCAGTCCTCTCACCTCAGCCTCCCAAAGTCCTGGGATTATGAGCATGAGCCACCGCGCCCAGCCAAAATACAGTGAAGTGCTGAATGTTTTATTCTGTAATTCACCTCCCCTACTTTTTTCTTTCTATTCTGTACAGCCTGTCTCCTTTCAGGCTGAAATGATTGAGCAATAAACCCAAGAAGTAATCTGGTAAATACTTAGAAATTCATAAGATCCAAAACACAATAATTTGGATATAGTAATTATTTAATAAATACCTATTGAGTGAATGAATATTATCTATAAATGAGACAACTAAAAGGAAGTCATGTCCTTGATTTTTTATAATTCTCTTTGAAAATAAAATCAATTTGTAAAATAATTACATCCCCAGAAAATTTTAAGTATAGGCTTTGAGCAAGAAAACACAGATGTATGTTTTTTCTACCACATACCTACCAGGTGGGAGATTATTTACGGCAAAAGACAAAGTCTTTGCCCTTAAGTATCCTTTCTGAATTAAGAAAAGCAACTTTTTAGTAGAGTTTACATATAAAAAACCTCAATGTATCTAGTTCTCTGAATTGCCTCTCTTGTCCTCCTTGTAAGCATTTTATTGGATTTTGTTTTTTTAAAACAGACTAAAAAAGAAGCACCTGAGTGGTCTAAGAAACAAAAGATGAAGACCTAGTGTTGTGGATGGGAAGCACCTGTAGACCGTTATTTACTCCTGAAGTTCTTTTTCTGATGGAAAACAAAATTCATCTTAATCATGTACTCAGCATTTTTTAAATAACAATGTTTATTTGAACTAGTATTAAATTAACAAATTTAGTGTAATCAAAATGTGTAAAGAACAAATAATAATATACTTTATTTTTTTTTTTCTATTTATAAAATAAATATGCTTATTGTTTATTAAGATTTTGCGAGCTTTTTTAAACTGTTCAATGCTATTTAATGCTGTGGTATAATATTTCCGGCTGGAGGTGGGTATTTTTCTGATACTACATAATATTCTGAGTTAAATGTCAATAACACAACATGATTTACCAAGGCACTTTGCATGTTAAAAAATTAAGGAATCAATTTGTGAAGTCTTACTACAAGGTACTCTCAACTTATTGCTCCCAGTATTATAGGAGTCGGTCAGATACAACGATTCGTTGGACTCTTTTTTGAAGTTCTGTTTTTTTTTAATGATTTCAGTTCTATACTACTATTAAACCAATAAATCTGCAAAGTCTTTATTCCATTGCGTAAAGTGAAAGGTTGGTGGAAAGTTCTGTTCGCACTTCAGTCGTAACAGATTGCTAGATGGATCACGATTTCCAGTTCAGTGAGAAATAAAAAAATTAGGATTTTCTTCTTGTCATAAAATATGCTCCATTTCTTGTTTCATCTGTGCTGTATATTTTAAAAGAAAGGAAGGGAGGCCAAGAGAGAAAAAAGATAAGAAATATTGTTATATACACACATACGTATATATGTATGTCCCGGCTTTTTCACCACAATGGACATTTTTTTGTTTTTTGAGATGACTTGTCTCGGCTCTGCTTGGGGGCCAGGCTGGAAGCAGTGGCATAATCTCAGCTTCACTGCAGTCCTGCCGCTCTTCCAGGTTCAAGCTAATTCTCCATGTCTCAGCCTCCTGGAGGTAGCCTCGGGGTATTACAGGCACTTGCGCTACCCGCCCGGGGCTGATTTTTGTACTTTTTAGTAGGAGACAATTTCACCAAGTTGGCCCAGGGGCTGCGTCTGGAACTCCTTTCCTCCGGTGATCCACCTGCCCTCAGCCTCCGTAAAGTTCTGGGATTATAGGCATGAGCCACCACACCACTGTTCCACTATTGACATTTTCGTCTGGATCAATTCTTTCTTAGAAGGGTGCACATTAGGGTGAAATCCTAGCATGCATGTTATAACCTATATACCAGCCATCCCTGACCTTCAGGCACTTATCGCTGCCGAGTAACATCCCCACCACCAACCCTGAATTTTTTGCTTTTTGTTTTTTTCTTTTTAGAGACAGCCGGGTCCTCCCTATGTTGCCAGGCTGGTCTTGAAACTCATGGGCTCAAGGCTAGTTCCTCGCCCCCTCCTCGGGTGCCTCTTCAAAGCGCTTGGGATTACAGGAATTAAGCCACGCTCACCTGGTCCCACCCCCCAGTTTTGACAAGCTAGAAATGGTGCACTGGATGGAGACTAGGGCTTCCTATGTTACTTGAGGCCATTGTGGAAATGTCTTACTTTTAACCGATTACCTGCAGTCTTCCGTCCTGTGGGTCATGGATTTCTATTATCTGTTTATCTATTTATCTATCTTATCTATCTTAGAAACCAGAGGTCTTACACTGTCAACCCAGGCTGGGAGTGCAGTTACATGCATTATTAGCTCAATGATATTGCTCCAAACTCCTGGCGCAAAGGGATCCTCCCACCTTAGCCTTCCCAAACAGCTGGAACTACAGGGTGCATACCACCACACCTGGCTAGTTTTTTTAAAACTTATTTTAGAGACAGGGTCTCAGTGTGTTGCTCAGGCTGGGCTGAAGTGATTTACTACCTCAGCTACCCCAGAGCTGAGACTTACAGGTGTGAGTCTACCCACAGCTAGTCTTACTTAAAAACTAAAAAATTGAGCATGAATAATTCTTATTTTTTCTTGATTAAATGTTTTATTGAAATGTTGCCAAATGCAAGGCATTAATATGCTACCATTATCAAGCTCTTTTCTATCAGTCAGTTTGCTTACTACTTTTCTATCTTTATTTAATCTTCACAGCAAACTCTGCCAAGTAAGCATGTATGCTTCTATTTTTAAATGAGAAAAACCAAGATCGTAAGGGTAACGAAATGCCAAGATCAGACACATATAAATAGAAGTGGATTTGAAACCAAGTCCATCATGATTACAAATGGCTACGCCCTTTCAGTACACACGCTGCTTCTCATTGCTGCATTCTTATGTGCCTCTCCCAAGCTCACTTCAATAGCAAGAGTCGGTGGGGGAAATCTTTATTTATTTATTTATTGTTATTTTATTTATTTTATTTATTTATTTATTTTTATTTTATTCTGATTCTATTTTTTGAGGACGAGTCCGCATGTCGCCCAGCTGGAGTGCAGTGGTGTGATCTCGCTCACTGCAAGCCTCCACCACCCCGGGTTTACGCTTCAGCTCGCCGAGTAGGCTGGGACTACAGGCACCCACCACCACGCCTGGCTTAATTTTTTGTATTTTAGTAGAGATGGGTTTCACCATGTTAACCAGGATGTCTCGATCTTCACTTCGTGATCTCGCCCGGCTGGCTCCCAAATAGTGCTGATTTACAGGCGTGTCTCCACCCCGTGGTGCCCAGCCTATTTTAATTTTTTTTCAGAGACAGTCAGTCACTTTGTGTGGCCGAGGCTGGTATCAAAACTACTGGCCTCAAGCAAATCCTCCCACTTCAGTCTCCAGAGTGGAGTAGCTGGGATTCCAGGCACGAGCCATAACCCTCCAGCAAAAATTTGTTCTAATCACCTTTCTTTTTGTTAGCCAGTTCTGAATGTGATCTCGATGTTCTCCTGGACCTCGGTGATCGCCCGCTCAGCCCTCCCAAAGTGCTGGAAGTGCCTGGAGTAGGGGGGCTGTGGGACTTAGCATAGTTGCATTGTTTTTTGCTCAAGGACAAGTTCATGGTTCTGAAGCTTTTTTTTTTTTTTTTTTTTTTTTTTTTTGCAGAAGCTTAGCATTCCCTATACTGGTAGAGTTGAACCCAGACCCACCTGGGTGAAAAAAACCAGGAATGCCTAGGATCATGTGGCAGATGACTCTACTCTAAAGGAACTCCATGGACTTTATAATAGGTTCTTACCAGGTTAACAGGATATACTCAACTTTCAGAACCAACTAAATGGCTTGATTCACTTTATTGATTCATACATTCTTTCAATTGAACAAATCATAGAAAAATCTCTAAAATGTGTAAAGGCATTCGAAGACTATGAATGTTTTGTCTTCATCTCAAAATGAAAAAGGAATTTGTGAAGTGACCCACCAAACACCAACGGAAGGACGTTTACTCTCATCCATCCTCAGTATAGACAATTTTCTAAAAAGAAGTATTCAGCTAGTGACCCAAGTATCCAAATGCAATATATATTATAAAGAAGATGCCATGGTTCTGATTTCAATAAGTTCAGTTTTTGGATAATCATCCATCAGGAACAGTTAAGGAAGATTCCCACACTTTGGGGAGTTGAGGTTGTTATGAGCCAGATTTCTCTCTCTCTCCTACTCTCTCTCTCTCTCCTCTCTCTCTCTCTCTCTCTCTTCTATATATTGGCTAACTTATCTATAATATATATATATATATATACACACACATACATATAGTTTTGTTTTGTTTTGTTTTTTGAGTTGGAGTCTAGCTCTGCCACCCAGGCTGGAGTGCAGTGGCACGATCTCGGCTCGCTGCAACCTCTGCCTGCTGGGTTCAAGTGATTCTCCTGCCTTGGCCTCCTGGGTTGCTGGGACTATAGTGCGTGCCACCATGGCTGGCTAATTTTTTTGTATTTTTAGTAGAGACAGGGTTTCACATTGGCCAGGCTGGTCTCGAACTCCTGACCTCAAGTGATCCACCCGCCTCAGCCTCCCAAAATGCTGGGATTACAGACGTGAGCCACCTGCCTGGCCAGAAAGGCTATTATATTATATAGCTTTATGGTACCCTTCTGTGGGCCTCTTAGATTTAACAAAGGTAAGAATTATTTGAAAAAACATTTCACTTTTATTTTAATAAAAGTATTAAAAGTATTTTTAAATACTGCTGTTTGAAAAAGGTGCTTCTCCAATGGCATTCAGTATTGGTGGCCTGGCATGGTAAGTACTACCCAATGAAGAATGTACTATTAAATATATAATAAACTTATACAGACATGTATATATATTTATATAAGATCTACCTATCTTAGAATAAAACTTGGGGGAAAAAGCTGCTGCTCATATCTAAAATGTCCTCAAGTGAAACTGATGTCAGGAATTTCTTTTCCCTTGTGTAATCTTACAGGATAAAAATTTAGGTTATTGCAACTTTCCCACTAATATTGGATAGGCTAGCAGTGGATATTAGCCTATCCAATATCAGTGGAAAATATATTTTATTTTATAAAATTTTAAAATTAATAAATACTATAAATGCTCCAAAGAAAGAATTCCTAAGGCTTAGAGGTCACAAACAAAGCTAGAGCACATAGTCCAGTCCTCAGCTTTACAGGCTCAGAAATTTAATTTTATTAGTGCACTAAAGATGACACATCTTTCAGGAGTGTGCCCATATTTACTGGTGCATAGATCATAATGTTTATGTATTACTTCTGAGAGAAAAGTAAAACATAGACAGAATATGACTTATTGGAATCAGCACACCTGGCATCTTCTCTCCCAATCTCCCCCTGGCTTCTGCCATACTATACACTCATATTTTTTCTCCTTCATCTTCTTCTACCTGGTCATAAAACACTGGATTTTTCAGAGCTTTTTTCCCCCTAAACCTATTCATTTCATTCTGTACTTACTCTCAGGTAATTTCTACACCCTGGTTTCAGCTACTAAATGTCAATATTTGCAAATGTACATCTCCAGTTCAGACTGTTCCTTTTAACCACCTGCCTACTTGACATTTCTACTTGGATGTCCCATTGTGACCTCAAACTTAACATGCGTAAAACTGAACCCACCAACTTTCTCCTCCAGTGTTTCCAATTTCAATAAAGGGTACCACCATTTATTTACTCAGTGACTTATACTACAAAACCAGGAGTCATCCAAGACCCTTCCCTTGTTAACTACCAGCATTCAATTACTAAGCCCTGTTGATCTGCCTCATAAATATTTTTTTTTTTACTTTTGATTATGAAAATTTCTGGCCAGGCGTGGCGGCTCATGTCTGTAATCCCAGCACTTTGGGAGGCCGAGGTGGGAGGATCACCTGACGTCCGGAGTTCGAGACCAGCCTGGCCAACGTGGCAAAACCCCGTCTCTACTGAAAATACAAAAAATAGCCGGGTGTGGTGGCACATGCCTGTGATCCCAGCTACTTGGGAGGCTGAGGCAGGAGAATCACTTGAAACCGGGAAGTGGAGGCTGCTGTGAGCCCAGATTGTGCCACTGCACTCCAGCCTGGGTGACAGAATGAGACTCTGTCTCAAAAACAAAAGATAAAAGAAAATTTTCAAATATACAAGACGGCAAAGAAAAAGTCAAGACAGGATATATTCACTGTCTTGATTGTGGTAATGGTTTAATGGATATATACCTATGTCAATGTTTATCAAATTGTACATTTTAAAATGTGCATTTCTGTTTTGTTTTGTTTTGTTTTTTTGAAGTGAAGTCTCACTCTGTCACCCAGGCTGGAGTGCAATGGCATGATCTCAGTTAAAACTGCATCTCCGCCTTCCAGGTTCAAGCAATTCTCCTGCCTCAGCCTCCTGAGTAGCTGGGATTACGGGCGCCCGCCACCACACCTGGCTAATTTTTGTATTTTTGGTAGAGACAGGGTTTCACCATGTTGGCCTGGCTGGTCTTGAACTCCTGGCCTTAAATGATCTATCCACTTCAGCCTCCCAAAGTGCTAAGATTACAGGTGTGAGCCACCGCACCCAGCCAAAATGTGCAGTTTATTATATGTCAGTTGCACCTCAGTAAAGATGTTTTTTGAGGCTGGGCGCGGTGGCTCACTCCTGTAATCCCACCACTTTGGGAGGCCAAGGCGGGTGGATCACGAGGTCAGAAGATCGAGACCATTCTGGCTAACACGGTGAAACCCTGTCTCTAGTAAAAATTTTACAAAAAAGAAAAAAAAGCCAGGCGTGGTGGCAGGCACCTGTAGTCCCAGCTACTCGGGAGGCTGAGGCAGGAGAATGGTGTAAACCTGGGAGGCAGAGCGTGCAGTGAGCCGAGATTGCACCACTCCAGCCCGGGAGACAGAGCGAGACTCCGTCTCAAAAAAAAAAAAAAAAAAAAGATGTTTTTTGAAAGAAGGAAAGAGGGCGGGTGGGCAGGCAGGCAGGCACCACCTAGAAAACCCTGATGAAACAAATGACTTAAACATCAATGAATGCTAAAACAATTAGATAAAAGGGTAATAAGGAATATTATATCAGGCCATAACCACCTATAATCACTAGTCAACCTTAGCATCATTAAAATGAGACAACCAGACGTTATGTGCCTCCTGATGTGACATGATGTAATGTGAAGTATAAAGCAATACCTGTATAGTATTCTTGTCAAAAAATTTTTAAAGATTGTAGCTGAATCAAATCAAGTCTTCAGATCCAACTTCTAATCTACAGGCAAAACAAGAAAGAGAAAATCAAAGTAAAAGACACCAGGAGGAAGCAATTGACTAAATCCAGAACATGGAACATTCTGGGCACTGGGAAGGACAATTGTTTTTAGGCCTTCCTTATTTTGAGGCATTTTAATAGACAGAGCTATGAAATAATATGTTTTAAAGAGAGGGAAAAACTCATGAGTTCCTACTGATATATCCAATTCTAATTTAAAATTTAAAGATTTCAATTCTCTGATTGTATATGTGTGTTTCACTTCTTGTGTGTGAATTGTTGTCACCACCTTACCTCAAGCCATCATGTCCTCCCTAGGATTCTCCGATAGTCTTCTAACTGGTCTTCCTAAATCTACTCATGCCTTTCTCCACAGCAAAGAATGGATTTTTTTTTACACTGTGATTTTTGATTTAGAATTTAATCTACAGTTTATACAAGAGATTTATAAGACATGAACTTTGGAAAACAGAACAAAGTGCAATTGAGGTATAAGAGCACAGTATGTCATGTTTCAATAAATATAATTCAAAAATTTTAAATGATCAGATAGATGAGCCTTGCTTTTACTAAACCCATGTAAAATATTTGTTTCTTGCATGGGAGGTAGAGAAAACTATTCCTTAATGCAATCACCACAAATTTTATCATAACATTGTATATCACCAAAAAATTTTAAAGTATTAACTATTTTTATCATAATGAATGTTTGTAATAGTTGCAGAAAGATATTTCACTTACTGCCTTCACAGACTATTAAGTTCAGAAATAACTTAAAAGCTACTGTATTGGCATAACATCATCAAGATAAACAAATATTTCTAAATAGATGGATAAAAACATATGTTTTATTGCCCTCAGCCCATAGCTCCCAAAGGTATCTTAAATTTAGCCGATCCTTTTAGCTCTTGCATTTTAAATATGCCTATGCTTCCTTTTTTTTACTTTTATTTATTTGTTTTTTTTATTGAGACGGAGTCTCGCTCTGTCCCCCAGGCAGTGCAGTGGCACGATCTCCACTCACTGCAACCTCCATTTCCCGGGTTCAAACGATTCTCCTGCCTCAGCCTCCCGAGTAGCTGGGATTACAAGCGCCCACCACCACACCCAGCTAATTTTTAGTAGAGATGGGGTTTCACCACATTGGCCAGGCTGGTCTCAAACCCCTGACTTCAGGTGATCCACCAGCCTCAGCCTCCCAAAGTGCTGGGATTACGGGCGTGAGTCACCACATCCGGCACTTCCTTTATATTTAAGGAGGGCATCTATAGCTGAGAAGTTCACCAGATTTTTTTTAATGTCACAAATAGAATGAAATGCAATGAATAGAACAGAATAGAAATAACTGTCTTCTTAACCCAGAAGCAATAGAAAATATCCAAGCACTTTTCTTCTAATAATGGAAATGCATACATATCCCTTAATAAGGAAAAAAAAAGTCTTAAGCTCTAAACATTTATATTATTCAGTTCCACAGCTTATAATACAGCAGTTATGTTCCTTATTGATAGCTTCATAAAAACTAATAAGTAGTTTCAAGCACAAATATATAGTAAAAGCACAATTTTATCTTAATTTTCTAAAATGCCCAGTCATATAAAATACAGAGATCAAGAACAGAGAAACAAAATTTTAATTACCACTTTTCATTCAAAAAAAATCAAAACTTAATTCCAATAAATGAAGAGGAATGTTAGCTGATTTAAAAAAAAAAAAAATCTGACTGGGAGCAGTGGCTCATGCCTGTAATCCCAGCACTTTGGGAGTCTGAGTGAACAGACTTGAGGTCAGGAGTTCGAGACCAGCCTGGCCAACATGGCAAAACCCCATCTCAACTAAAAATATAAATAGTTTCAGCTACCTGGGAGGCTGAGGCAGGAGAATCACGTGAACCCGGAAGGTGGAGGCTGCAGTAAGCCAAGATGGTGCCACTGCACTCTAGCCTGGGTGATACAGCAAGAAAAAAAAAGACAAAGGGACATAATATTAACTTTGGGCTGTTTAGTTTGCGGGGATAGTTTCTGTCTCCTGAACCCTGAACCCTGGAGAAAAATGCAACAAATCTAAAAAGCAGTAGAATAGCCCCAAAGGTGTGTTCATGAATGTTTAACAATCAGCTCCCAGGAAAAAAGACCCTGATTTTCATAGTGTGGCCTAGATTTTCATGGCAGGATGGAATGAATAAATACTCCCACTATGGCCAGCGTAGAGCTACCAAAATGGGGCTAGGAAGAGGTGCTCACACTCAGCTCTCTGGGCTACACCATTCCAGCAAACACTGCCCAGGCCACAGGGTACGGCCCCTGCCTAATCCAAACCCAAACTTCTTTTGAACTCCTCCATGGTATTCAGTGGCCTTTTTTGAATTCCTTAAATTCTTCCAACTGTTTCTTTTCTCAGGATCTTTACCACATTCTGCCTCCTCTACTTAGAATACTGCCTACCTAGAATACTAACCTCGCCTAAGTCTTCCTCATCCTCTAGATCTCAGGTTTCTGATATACACACACACAAAGCGAGAAATCGGATTGCAATATAAAATGTTGGGGGTTTGGGGGAGTTTTTTGTTTTGTTTTGTTTTTCAGACAGGGTCTCACTCTGTTGCCCAGGCTGGAGTGCAGTGGTACATTTATAGCACACTGCAATCTTAATCTCTGGGTCTCAAGCGATCCTCCCACTTCAGCCTCTCAAGTAGCGGGATCACAGGTGCATGCCATCGTGCCCAGCTAAGTTTTTGTTTGTTTGTTTGTTTGTTTAGAAACACGGCCTCATTTTGATACCTAGGCTCGTCTTGAAT
Organism: Rhinopithecus bieti; assembly: GCF_001698545.2. Classification (NCBI taxonomy): domain Eukaryota; kingdom Metazoa; phylum Chordata; class Mammalia; order Primates; family Cercopithecidae; genus Rhinopithecus; species Rhinopithecus bieti. Next base: position 1,182,535 of record NW_016809457.1, read on the forward strand.
TCCTAGACTCAAGTGATCCTCCCACCTCAGCCTCCCGAAGTGTTGGGCTAAGAGGTGTGAGCCACCAAGCCCCATCTAAAATGTATTTCTTAACCAGGTACAGTGGCACACCTGTAGTCCCAGCTACTTGGGAGGCTGAGGCAGGAGAATTACTTGAGCCCAGGAGTTCCAGCCTGCACAACATGCAAGACCTCGTCTCTATAAAAATAATTAAATAAAATAAAAGCATTTCTTTTTATAGTTCATGGCCAAAACAAGCTTTTAAAGACCACTGCCCTAGACACTGCCAAGATGTGCATTCTCCGCCAGACTTTCATTTTATAGATTTCAGATTGGCAACCCCCATCCACCTCTGTCATTACCACATTGTCTTACATGTGCTAATTTCTTCTAGACCTGGAAGCCAGTGAACCTGCTTTCCACATGACTGCATACCTCTGCTCTAAACCAATAAATGATGACTTCATAGTTTCACTCACAGAGGATTGTTTTTCCCCAGTTCTTCCATGTTGCGTGTAATACCTTCAAGCCTCATACCAGCAACACAAATTATATTTCATTTGTTTCCAGTGTTGCTACTGTAATGTGATCTGGAGTAATTATTCAGTAATCATTCAGACTTCAAATATTTTAACATCCCTCTGAAAAAAGAATGTACTTAGGACATGAAACCATTGGTCAGAAAAAAAAAAAGAAAAAAGAAAAAAAGAAAAGAAAAATGAAAGAAATTTTTTTTTTTTTTTTTTGAGACGGAGTCTCAGCCTCTGTCGCCGGGCCTGGAGGGCAGTGGCCGGTCTCGCCACTGCAAGCCCTCCGCTCCCCGGTGTTTACGCCATTCTCCTTGCCCTCAAGCCCTCCCGAGTAGCCTGGGATACGCGCCCGCACCTCACCCCGGCTAGTTTTTTGTTTTTTAGTAGAGCGGTTCACCATGTTAGCCAGGATGGTCCTCGATCTTCCCTGACCTCGGATCCGCCGTCTTCGGCCCCCAAAGCGCTGGGATTACAGGCTTGAGCCACCGCGCCCGGCCAGAATTTTTTAAAAAGAATGTTACTCATATCTCAACCAAGTCATTGAAATACAATTGAAATGCCATTTTAAAACGTCATTAAAGTCATTCTAATCACCTTACAAACATTGTCTTTAAATAACAGGGTTTATTTATATCGTTGGTATTTATTTCCATTGACATCATTTTCAAGAAAGCACTATAAAATTCTCCAAGGCCATGTACTTTTCAGATAGCTATTTCTCTCTCTCTTTCTCCTGCCTCTCCTTTTCTCTCCCTCTCGCTTTCTATTTTTGAAAAAGCTTTTTAAAATGTCTTTAATTAACAAGTTGGTACCTGAATCAGAGTAATGGATCTGTTTTTGTTTCTTCTTTAACTTTGTTGCTTTATGTCATGTAATTATTGAATACTGAATATCTTTTCTATATCTAATCATGCTTTATCTTCTCTTTAACAACTGTAGAACAATTAGATAATCTAAAATTAAATCTCTATCCCCTAAACTTTCAAAGTTCACAGCATATGTAATTTTCTGAATGCCATCTATTAGTGCTTTATTAAGCAAGTTGTGAATGTTATGTAGCAAACATGTAGCAGAAATGTCACCAACATTTTAAATTGTGCTCTAAAATATGTATAGGCATTATAAACTAGTGATGACTTCTCTCTCATTACTGTCCTCACTTATTTGTAATACTGCAATCAGAGTCGTAATGTGTCTCTTTTACTTTCAGTTCCTGCCATTTATTTCTGGTATGATCATCTTGATTTACTATTATTAGCATGATTGGGTCATTATCATTACCTGTTACTAGCACAGTTCCAGGAATGTACTATCCATTCTATAAAATGTTAATTTCTTTCTTTTGGCATTTTCTAAATATATATATAGTATATTTACATATATATTCAAATGCTTATATATAAAGATATATTCGAAAGGCTCAGCCAGGCACAGTGGCTCACATCTGTAATCCCAGCACTTTGGGAGGCCAAGGCAGGCAGATCACCTGAGGTCAGGAGTTCAAGACCAACCTGGCCAACACAGTGAAACCCCATCTCTACTAAAAATACAAAAATTAGCTGGGCATGGTAGCATGCACCTATGGTCCCAGCTACTTGGGAGGCTGAGGCAGGAGAATTGCTTGAACCCGGATGCAGAGGTTGCAGTGAGCCAAAATCACACCACTGCACTCCAGCCTAGGAGACAGAGCGAGACTCCACCATAAAAAAAAAAAGAAAAAAAAAAAAAGGCTTTTATTAATACCAGGAGCTAGAACAAATCTATGATGCTAGGGACCTCGAACAAATAATGAAAACATTTATCTAATTCTTATTACCTTTAGTGACTAAAAGAAAGATAAAATGCTGTGTCCATTAGATCAAACTCTAGGAGAGCAAAGAACATGTCTGTGATATTGACTGCTGGTATCTTCAGAGCTTAGAACAACAAATACACACTACAAGACGGCCGAATCAACGAATCAGTGGGCAAGCAGGAACTGCAGCCAGGTCTTTACTTGTGCGGCACTGATGCCCGCAGCTATGAATTTGTGTTAATCATAGAATTAATTGCTGTGTCCATCCAGGTAACCAAAATTAATTATATGGCCAAATACACCAGAAAATGTTTGTCCACGTAGGATCTTTTTTAAATTTTTATTTATTTATTTTGAGATGGAGTCTCACTCTGTTGCCCAGGCTGGAGTGCAGTGGCACGATCTCGGCTCACTGCAAGCTCCGCCTTCCGGGTTCACGCCATTCTCCTGCCTCAGCCTCCCGAGTAGCTGGGACTACAGGCACCCAACACCACGCCCGGCTAATTTTTTTTTTTTTTTTTTTTTTTTTTTTTTTTTTTTTTTTTGTAGAGACAGGGTTTCACCATGTTAGCCAGAATGGTCTCGATCTCCTGACTTCGTGATCCGCCTGCCTCAGCCTCCCAAAGTGCTGGGATTACAGGCGTGAGCCACCAGGCCCAGCCAATTTTTATTTTTTTAAATAGAGACAGGGTCTCACTCCATCACCCAGGCTGGAGTGCAGTAGTGCGATCATGGCTCACTACAGCCTTGAGCTCCTGGGCTCAAGCAACTCTCCTGCCTTGGCCTCCCAAGTAGCTAGGACTACAGGCCCATGCCACCACACCCAGCTGATTTTTTATTTTTTGTAGAGACGGGTCTCACTGTGTTGCCCAGGCTGGTCTCAAATTCCTGGCTTCATGGGATCCTCCTGCTTTGGCCTCCCAAAGAGCTGGGATTATAAGCATAAACCACTCCACCCAGTCCATGTGGAACCTTTTTTACTTTTTTCATTTTATTTTTGATTTTTTTTTTACAGAAACAGGATCTCCCTATGTTGCCCAGGCTGCTCTTGAACTCCTGGGTTCAAGGGATCCTCCTGCCTTGCCCTCCTAAAGTGCTGGGATTACAGGAGTGAGCCACCACACCTGGTCCCATGTGGGGTCTTTAGTCACAGATTCTTTATGGACCTGTTCTTTCAAAAAAGGTGTAATAAAATTTAGCATGTGAGTGTTCTAGCAAACAGTCATACAGATAGGTGAATTGAGTTTAAACATTTTTTTTTTTTTTTTTTTTTTTTTTTTTTTTTTTTGATATGGAGTCTCACTCTGTTACCAAGCTGGAGTGCAGTGTCGTGATCTCAGCTCACTGCAACCTCCGACTCCCTGGTTCAAGTGATTCTCCTGCCTCAGCCTCCCAAGTAGCTGGGACTACAGGCACATGCCACCATGCCCAGTTAATTTTTGTTTTTAGTAGAGACGGGGTTTCACCATGTTGGCCAGGCTGGTCTTAATCTCCTGACCTCGTGATCCGCCTACCTTGGCCTCCCAAAGTGCTGAGATGACAGGTGTGAGCCACAGCACCCGGCCAAAAAAATTGATTCTTATTTGTTTTGGTTTTATACGATCGGGGGTAAATGGCCATAGGCAGAAATACACAGAATTATAGAATGTTGGTATGATTTTTTTGTCATCTAAATAATCTTAAATTTGTTGGGGTTTTTTTGTTGTTTGTTTGTTTGTTTGTTTGTTTGTTTTTTGAGACAGAGTCTTGCCCTGTCACCCAGGCTAGAGTGCAGTAGCGCGATCTTGGCTCACTGCAACCTCTGCCTTCCGGGTTCAAGCGATTCTCCTGCCTCAGCCTCCTGAGTAGCTGGGATTACAGGCGCATACCACCAGGCCTGGCCAATTTTTGTATTTTTAGTAGAGATGGGGTTTCACCATGTTGGCCAGGCTCATCTCAAGCTCCTGACCTCAAGTGATCTGCCTGCCTTGGCCTCCCAAAGTGCTGAGATTACAGGCATCAGCCACCATGCCCGGCCCTAGATTTGTTTTTTAAATACCTAGATTGTATAATGTATTCAATATGTAGATATATAATTTCTTAAATTAATATTCTGAGGCTTAGTGTTCGGCCTCTCCCCCTATACCTCCACATCACTCTACAATCCATTTGTCTGCTTTATTTTCTTTAGAGCAATATCTGTAATTTTCTTCTTTCTTTTTTATTTGCTTATTGCCTATCCTATCTAAAAAGAATATAATACATTCCATGAAAGCCAACAGTCTTATCTCTGTCGCTGCTGTATCCCCAGCACACAGAACAATTGACTCCCCTGTCAAATTTTGTTCAATGGTAGGAAGAAAGAAAGAAAAGAAGGGAAGTGACATTTACTTTTAATTTTTTTCTTACTGAATTTTTGTTGGAAACAAATTTTAATAACTAATTAGATAATCCTTTCTCCTCCCACATTCCCCAGAAAAGCAAAGAAGGTCATTTTCTAGCTCCTTATTGCTAGACACTGAAACAGCTCTGTATCTTAACATAATTTTTCTCTGATCTCAGAAAAAGACAAGTTTCTTCCTTCCAAGATTAACCCTTCTATGCTTGTTGCACTCTTTATACTGAGATGCACGGGCAGCGATGAGACAATCCCTGAAGAGTGTGGATTGAGAAAAGCAGGAAGGCCAAGACAAAATCCCAACAGATACCAACAGCTGAGGAAACACAGAAAGGACACAAGAGAAAACACAGAAAGGAGACCCTCCTTCACTCTCATTTACCCGTTACAACCTGGTTCCTTCCTCAACTACTGAACCAAAACTATTCTCCCAAAGCTCGCTGGCTCCACCTGCTACTACTGAGCTGCCAGCCTTTGTCTCTCTCTTCTTCCAGTGTAAATGCTCTTTTCCCTCAGCCCTAACCGTCAAGTCAGTCTTCAATGTTCAGCTGTGAGTCCCATGTTTTGCCTTGTTTTTCTCTACTCTTCTTTGAGATAGAAAGTATTAGAGGGAAAGCCAGGCACGGTGGCTCATGCCTGTACTCTCAGTGCTTAGGGAAGCCTAGGTGGGAGGATCTTTTGAGGCCAGGAGTTTGAGGCCAGCCTGGGCAATGTAGCAAGACCCTATCTCTACAAAAAATTTTAAAAATTAGCCAGGTATGGTGGTGTGTGCATGTAGTCTCAGGTACTTGGGAGGCTGAGGGGAGAGGATTGCTTGAGCCTGGGTGGTAGAGGATGCAGTGAGCTATGATCTTGTGACGACACTCCAGCCTGGGCAACAGAGGGAAACCTTGTCTCTAAAAAGGAAAAGAAAAGAGAAAATAAGAGGAGAAGGGAAGGGAAGGGGAAGGGGAAGAAGGGGGAAAGAGAAAAGAAAGGAAAAGGTGCAGCAAGCCACCATGGCACGTGTATACCTATGCACGTGTATACCTATCCTTTGAGGGACTGACTTGTGTAGTTCTTTTTCCTGTACATTTTTTCTCTAAAAAGGAACCAGCCACCAGCCTAGTCTATTCCTGGGACAGGTCTTTGCTCCCTGTGTTGCAGGTCTTCATCATCCCCTGGGACTAGTGGGTAAGTCAAAGATACACTGGGGTATGAGTGGGGTGCTTCAAGCCCATTTGGCCTTCACACTAAAATATGACCTCCAGGCCGGGCGCGGTGGCGCAAGCCTGTAATCCCAGCACTTTGGGAGGCAGAGATGGGCGGATCACAAGGTCAGGAGATCGAGACCATCCTGGCTAACACGGTGAAACCCCGTCTCTACTAAAAAATACAAAAAACTAGCCGGGCGAGGTGGCGGGCGCCTGTAGTCCCAGCTACTTGGGAGGCTGAGGCAGGAGAATGGCGTAAACCTGGGAGGCGGAGCTTGCAGTGAGCTGAGATCCGGCCACTGCACTCCAGCCTGGGCGACAGAGCAAGACTCTGTCTCAAAAAAGAAAAAAAAAAAAAAAAACTATGACCTCCAACATTTTAAATTTAAAAGTAATGTTTTAAACCTCTCTTTTGTCTTCCACTGCCTGAAAAGAGAGGTGCTATTTGTTGAACTCTTGACATCTCTACAACAGTAAACATAATTTGAAAAAAATGAAATCTGTATACTGGGTCTCTGTCCCCCAGGCTGGAGTACAGTGGTGTGATCATGGCTCACTGTGGCCTCCAGCTCCTCAGCTCAAGCCATTCTCCTGCTTTGGGGTCCTGAGTAGCTGGGACTACAGGCATGAGCCACCATGCCTGGCTAATTTGTTACCTTTTTTGCCGGGCTGGGGTCTCACTGTGTTGCCTAGGCTGGTCTTGAACTCCTAGGCTTAAGCAATCTTTCCGCCTCAGCCTCCCAAAGTGCTGAGATTGTAGACATGAGCCACCTCGCCTGGCCTCATATCTTGATTTATTGTAATATGTTCTTTTCACCCTTCCTCTTCTCAAGATACCTTTCTAGTCTCTGTTCAAACATACTGTTCCTCCCAAGCGTCAGTGAAGACTAATTTATTTAACCAAAAATCTCCACCAGTTTGGAAAAATAGGCATCAATAAATTCTAATTGTTGTACAACTGTATTTTTTAATTTTCTTTTGTCTTTTCTTTTTTTTTTTTTTTTTTTTTTTGAGACAGAGTCTCACTCTGTTGCCCAGGCTGGAGTGCACTGGCATGATCTCGGCTCACTGCAGCCTCGACCTCCTGGGTTCAAGTGATCCTCCTGCCTTAGCCTCCCAAGGAGCTGAGACCACAAGCATGAACCACCACACCCAGCTAATTTTTTTTTTTGCTATTTTTTTAGTAGAGGCAGCATCTCGCCATGTTGCCCAAGCTAAATTGTATTTTTTTTTTAAGATTTAAGTGCTGAAAAGTATTTTTCTGAATGAATTAGAGATTAATCCATCAATTACTGTCATGCATTTTCTTTTCTTTCTTCTTTTGAGGCGGCGTTTTGCTCTTGTTGCCCAGGCTGGAGTGCAGTGGCACAATCTCGGCTCACCATAACCTCCGCCTCCCAGGTTCTAGCGATTCTCCTGCCTCAGCCTCCTGAGTAGCTGGGATCACAGGCGCCCGCCACCATGCCCAGCTAATTTTTTGTATTTTTAGTAGAGATGGGGGTTCACCATATTGGCCAGGCTGGTCTTGAACTCCTGACCTCAGGTGATTCACCCACCTTGGCCTCCCAAAGTGCTAGAATTACAGGCGTGCACCACTGTGCCCAGCTGTCATGCATTTTCATGAATGATTCCCAAATCTTTCTCTGTAGCCTTTACAATCCCTGAAGTCTTTTCTACCTCAATTCCTGGGTTACTAATTATTTACAGAATATTTGCTCTTAAATTTTTTTTTCATTGCTCTACTGCCCTACATATTTTTAAAACACTTTT
>NW_016809457.1:1192371-1209820 GCF_001698545.2 Rhinopithecus bieti
TATTTTTTTTTTTTTTTTTTTTTTTTTTTTTTTTTTGAGCCGGAGTCTCACTCTGTCACCCAGGCTGGAGTGCAGAGGCGCCATCTTGGCTCACTGCAAGCTCCACCTCCCAGGTTGAAGCAATTCTCCTGCCTCAGCCTCCCGAGTAGCTGGGATTACAGGCACCTGCCACCACATCCAGCTTATTTTTGTATTTGTAGTAGAAACGGTGTTTCGCCATGTTGGCCAGGCTAGTCTTGAACTCCCGACCTCAGGTGATCTGCCCACCTCAGCCTCCCAAAGTGCTGGGATTACAGGTGTGAGCCACCCTGCCCAGCCAACTTTTTTTTTTTTTTAATAGTGATGGGAGTCTCACTATTCTTCCCAGGGTGGACTTGAACTCCTGGGTTCAAGAGATCCTCCTGCCTCAGCCTCCAAGTATCTGGACTCTAGGTGGACCTCATAAAAATTTTTTTTTGTTTTGAGACAAGATCTTACTCTGTTGCCAAGACTGGAGTACAGCGGCGTCATCATGGCTCACTGCAGCCTCAACCTCCTGGGCTCAAGTGATCCTCTCACCTCAGGCTCCCAACAAGCTGGTACTACAAGCGTGTGCCACCACATCTGGCAGTGTTTTGTTTTGTTTTGTTTTGTTTTAGTGAAAACAGGGTCTCACCAAGTTGCCCAGCCTGGTCTAAGTCCTGAGCTCAAACAGTCCTCCCACCTCAGTCTCCTGAGTAGCTGAAACCACAGGTGCATGCCACCATGCCAGCTAATTTTTTAAGATTTTTGTAGAGATGAGGTCTTACTACGTCACCCAGGCTGGTAATAAATTCCTCAGCTCAAGCAATCCTCCCACCTTGGCCTCCCAAAGTGCTGGGATTACAGGCATGAGCCACAGAGCCTGGCCGAGAAACTTCTTATTTTGACTTAATATCAGAGTTACAAAAAAGTTGCAAGAATCATGCAAATAATTCTCATTTGCTCTTTACTGAGATTCTCCAAATGTTTGCATTTTATCATTTCATCCTTTTCCTTGTCTCTTGTTTATTCCCCTGAGCCTTTTAAGAGTACTTTGCAGATGCGATTTTGCTTTACTGATAATGTTTCAATGAGCATTTCCTAAGAATAAGAACATTCTTTTACGTAAACATAGTACAATGATCAAAATCAGGAAATTAACATTGATACAATATGATTATCTAATCTAAAGATGTTATTGAGATTTCCCCAGCTGCCCTAATATGCCCTCTGTTGAGAAGCCAATCTCAGATTACTCATTGCATTCAGCGGTCATGTCCTTACACCTTCTTTAATCTAGAATAATTCTTCTATCTGTCTTTTATAACATTGGTATTTTTGGAGTACATGTCAGTTATTTTGTGGACTATCCATCAGCTAAGTATTTCCTTGGTCCTGTATCCATTGGCATTAATGTGTCTCTGGAAGCTATGGTGATTAAAAGTAATCCTTTTCTGTGTCTTCATGTTTCCAGTTTTGTATTCCAGCACCACCTCTTACTACATGTGTGACCACTAAGCCATAGTTGCTCATCTTTAAAATTCAAAAAATTAGGCTGGGCTTTGCGAGTCATGCCTATAATTCCAACACCTGGCGGGGCTGAGACAGGAGGATCCCTTGAGCCCAGGATTTGAAGGAAGACCAGCCTGAGCAACATAGTACGACCCTGTTTCTATAAAATATAAAAATTAGCCCAGTGTGGTGATGCACTCCTATAATCCCAGCTACACGGAAGGCTGAGGTCAGAGGATGACTTGAGCCTAGGGGTTGGAGGCTGTGGTGTGAGCTGTGATCGGGTCACTGCACTCCAGGCAGGGTGACAGAATTCATTCTGTCTTGGGTGGCGGGGGTGTGGAAATTGCAATAATTGTACCTGCCTAATAGGTTATAGAGAGCATTAAAGGCAGTGACATATGAAAAAGAAGTTATCCAGCTGGGCTTGGTGGCTCACACCTGTAATCCCAGCACTTTGGGAGGCCGAGCTGTGCGGATCACGAGGTCAGGAGATCAAGACCATCCTGGCTAAATCTGTCTCTACTAAAAAATACAAAAAATTAGCTGGGCATGGTGGCACATGCCTGTAGTACCAGCTACTCGGGAGGCTGACACAGGAGAGTTGCTTGAGCCAGGAAGTGGAGGTTGCAGTGAGCTGAGATCGTGCCATTGCACTCCAGCCTAGGTGACAGAGCAAGACTCTGTCTCAAAATAAATAAATAAATAAAAATCGAGAAAAAACAAGGCCAGGCACATGATGGCTCACGCCTGTAATCCCAGCACTGTGAGAGGCCGAGGCAGGTGGATCACCTGAGGTCGGGAGTTCCAGACCGGCCTGACCAAGAGGGAGAAACCCCCGTCTCTACGAAAAATACAAAATTAGCCGGGCGTGGTGACGCATGCCTGTAATCCCAGCTACCCAGGAGGCTAAGGCAGGAGAAACACTTGAACCTGGGAGGCAGAGGTTGCGGTGAGCCAAGATCGCACCACTGCACTCTCCAGCCTCGGCAACAAGAGTGAAACTCTGCCTGAAAAATAAATAAATAGGAATTTATCCAATGCATGTCACAAAATCATTTGCTTTTTGTGTGCTTTGGCTTCTCAACTCCTCACTTCTTGGCCACCCTTACATAGATGTATTCTAGTTTGCCCTATGTATGTCTAAAAATGAGGTTCTATAGCCACGCGTGGTGGCGTGCACCTGTAGTCACCAGCTATTTGGGAGGCTGAGATGGAACGTAGAGGCTGCAGTGAGCTGAGATCACGCCGCTGCACTCCAGCCTGGGCAAAAAGAGTGAAACTCCATCTCAAAAAAAAAAAAAAAAAAAAATTGTCAAGGGAGAACCCAATAGGAATCCTTGTGACAAAAGTGAAACATTTCTTGTGTAAGTTGAAATCAATCACTCTCTGGGTCGGTTATTTCAACGAGCTATTAAATAAAATTGTTAGGAAAACATTCTAGGCTAAGATTTTAAAAGTGATGCTTGGAGCCCCTAGTGCCCACCACACCACCATCAAAATAATAATAATAATAGATAATAATAATAATAATAATAATAAACAAAAAATAAAAAGAAATAAATTGTACAGGCTTGTGGGCTAATTCACTTTCACCATCTTATTCCACAGAGTAACTAAAGATGAAACCCCTTCCTTTTGCAATCTCTATCCCCTCCCCACCCCTGGAGGGGATGGGAGGAGAAAAGAATAACCAAAGATTTTTTTCTCATGCCTCTGGCATCCCCCCAGGCTACCAATTGAATAGCACTGTTTCTTTCTAAGGGCTTGTCTTAGTTTATCACAACTCATTCGTATTGAAATAACATTGGTCTCTAGTGGTTATTACTTTTCTTCTTACAAATCACTTGTTTAATAATCTGTTCTAGTATCTTAATAGAGGTGGATTCAAGCAATAGTGAGAAGCTTCCAAAATCCTGGTATCTAACAATGTCACAGAGTTGCTATGTGACCTAGTAAGGTCACTCTTTTAACCTAGATGTTTCCTTTAAAACAATGAGAAAATTTGATTTACCACTTATTAAGCTCACTGTGCCACCTACCTTTATTTATTTTTGCCACAATCTGTGCAGTAAATATTCTCCCTGTTATACAGATGAGAATACTGAGGCTGAGATACATTTAAAACCTTGCCTAAAGTCACTCATTATAAGTGGTGCTAGATATATAGACTCACAGTGGCAAATTTTTGCAAACTCCTTATGCTGCAATTGACTTTAGGACACTCTATGGCCATTAACTGTAATCTTATACCAAATGGTACAGCCTTAAAAAATAGACTTGCTTTTTTAGAATTTAAAAAAAACAATAGATTTGCTTGAGGATCTGAGTGCTCCCTACTCAACTAAAAGACAGCAATTCCCAAAGTGTTTTTGAAGGAACACTAGTTCCGCCAGTAGCCTCAGGATAAAACAGCTGTACTGTCAAATGTTTGACATACGTTTCATACTATTGTGATTCCTTTGGAGATTTAAAGGGCTCTGTAAAGCGCTTTAGAAAAGAAACTTGTTTAATATTCTTGAGTCACAGAGCTCGAGTTTCCTAAAGCACGTTTAACATAAGCTGTTACAAGATGGTAAAGTTTTTTTTTTTTTTTTTTTTTTTTCTTTTTACTCATTGGGACTTCAAGAATGTTTATCCAGAGAAACAATGAGATTTAAAAATGTGTATTCTTAGCTGGGCCCAGTGGCTCATGCCTGTAATCCCAGCACTTTGGGAGACTGAGGTGGGTGAATCGCTCGAGCCCAGGAGTTTGAGACCATCAATGGCAAAACCCTGTCTCTACCAAAAATAAAAAAAATAGCCAGGCGTGATGGCACACACCTGTAGTTCCAGCTACTCAGGAGGCTGAGATGGAAGGTTCACCTGAGCCCGGGAGGTCAAGGCTGTGGTGAGCCGTGATGGTGCCATTGCACTCCAGCCTGGGTGACAGAGTGAGAACCTGTCTCAAAACACACACACACACACACACACACACACACACACACACACACACACACACATGAGTTCCTGGGAAAGCAAAATGTAGGGGTGTGTGTCTAACCTAATTGTCTGCAACCTGGCCTACTGTGGGAAGCTGGAAGAGTTCAAGGAGAGTATTCTGGCTGATAAATCCCTAACTACTAGCACTGACCAGGACAGCAGAACGGCATGCACTGGGCATGCTCAGCTAGACATACAGGAATTGTTGAATTTTTGTTGCACCTTGGAGTGCCAGTGAATGATAAAGACGATGCAGGTTGATCTCCTCTCATATTGCGGCTTCTGCTGGCCAGGATGAGATTGTAAAAACCCTTCTGGGAAAAGGTGCCCAAGTGAATGCTGTCAATCAAAATGGCTGCACTCCCCTACATTATGCAGCTTTCAAAAATAGGCATGAGATCGCTGTCATGTTACTAGAAGGCGGGGCTAATCCTCATGCTAAGGACCATTATGAGGCTACAGCATTGCACTGGGCAGCAGCCAAGGGGTTTGGTGAGCATCTAGGTTGGGGACACATCCACATGCCAGAAGAGTGATGCACCCCAACTCCATGGGAACAGAAGCTCCTATGCTCAGGACCCTGCTGGACCTCACCCTATGTACCTCTTCAGCTCCCCATTCATCTATACCTTTATAGTATCCTTTATAGTAAACTGGTAAACAAGAAAAAAAAAAAAAAAAAACATGCACACACACAAACAAACCCAAAACAAACAAAAATAGCTGGGCGTGGTGGCACATGCCTATAGTTACAGCTACTTGGGAGGCTGAGGCAGGAGAATCACTTGAGCCCAGGAGGTTGAGGCTGCAGTGAGCCATGATCACACCAGACCCCTGTGCTCCAGGCTGGGGGATGGAGTAAGAACCTGTCTCAAAAACAGCAACAGCAACAACCAGCCAACCAACAAAAACAAAACAAAACAAAACAAAACAAAACAAAAAAACCATTTATTCTTATTTAAATCTCCAAACTGACTATTTGGATAATGTTTTAATTTTTAAAATAGGCCTACTCCTGTCCTGGTGTGTCCATTATATGACCTTCACCACAGCCTAGCTAGAGATGTGCTATTATCCTGATTTTACATTTGTAGGGAAAGCTGTGAGTTGTTAAGGAATGTACTCAACACCTTACAGCTGGAGAAAGGTGAAACTGAAACTCCAATTCAACTTTTCGCAAACCAAATTCAGTACTCTTTCACTTAACCACCTGTAATGTCTAATTTTCTGCCACTGATCATTTTAAAAGCTTGCTGACTTTTTTTAAAACAAGCAATTTTGAGAAAAAGTAAAGGTTATATTAAAAATATAAGGTGGCCAGGCGCGGTGGCTCAAGCCTGTATTCCCAGCACTCTGGGAGGCTGAGACGGGCAGATCACAAGGTCAGGAGATCAAGACCATCCTGGCTAACATGGTGAAACCCCGTCTCTACTAAAAAAATACAAAAAACTAGCCGGGCGAGGTGGCGGGCGCCTGTAGTCACAGCTGCTCAGGAGGCTGAGGCAGCAGAATGGCGTAAACCCGGGAGGCGGAGCTTGCAGTGAGCTGAGATCCGGCCACTGCACTCCAGCCCGGGTGACAGAGCGAGACTCCGTCTCAAAAAAATATATATATATATAAGGTGACCAGCTGGGCGCAGTGGTTCATGCCTGTAATCCCAGCACTTTCGGAGGCCAAGGTGGGTGGATCTCACCTGAGGTCAGGAGTTTGAGACAGCCTGACCAGTATAGTGAAACCCCACATCTAGTAAAAATACAAAATTAGCCAGGTATGGTGGCCCATGCCTGTAATCCCAGCTACCTGGGAGGCTGAGGCAGGAGAATTGCTTGAAGCTGGGAGGCAGAGGTTACAGTGAGCCAAGATCATGCCATTGCACTCCAGCCTGGGCAATAAGAGCAAAATTCCATCTCAAAAAATAAATATAAATAAATAAATAAAAATATATATGAGCTATATGATGATCTTTACAACAGTTTTAATAGTAAAACCATATTTGAGATTTTTCCCTTTTAACGTTACTCCTTAGCATCAGCAGTTTAGGGTTTGGAGTGGAAAACAGTCTATACCTTACTATGTTTGAGTCTTGTGGGAAAACAATCTGATCCTGGAAACAACAAATTAGCCCACAGCTATACCTGTTTACCTAGTCAATGTGTGTGTGTTCTGTTTGAAGATACTTCAAAAGTAACAATTGTAAAAGAGATTACTGCTTTGATCAGAGAATCTGAATCCCCTTTGTTTGGCCATGAATAATTGGTCTTTGTGATGTTAATGTTTCTTTTAAGGAATATCAGATCTGTAAATGCACCTTAATTACAGGCAAGCAGTTTTGGAGGGAATTTGTGACAGCATTTTATGGAAAGTCTTTCCTAGTTCCCCTTCAAATCTAATTATAGTAGAAAGATTGTTTTAGGCCAAGCAGCAAAAAGCTATAATTATTAGTGCTTCCATTAATGTTCATGTAGGTCAAAAAAGTTATCTTATTGAAGAATAAGATTTAAATCTTAAAATGCTTAATTTTCCCTATAAAGCAAAGAACAACATGCAGAGCCTTAACTGAGATGTCCTTGCTAATCTGTTCACCGTAATTATGCTGGCAGCTCAGGAGGCTGTTTTACGAAGACTTCACATTTAGAAACAGCACATGGGAATCCACAACTCAAACAATCTCTAATTCCCACATTTTATTTTTAAATTTGCAACCAACAGTCCAGTTAGAGTACATGAGTACCATATGGAGAGACACATTTTTTTTTCAGTTCTTCTATGTGCATTTTGTGATTTTGTGGTATTAGGCTGAGTTTTTTGTTGTAAGAAGATATGTGTATTTATTTTGTCTGTGTGTGTGGTTTTTGTTTGTTTGTTTGTTCTGTTTTGAGAAGGAGTCTTGCTCTGTCACCAGACTGGAGTACAGTGGCGCGATCTCGGCTCACTGCAACCTCCAACTCCTGGGTTCAAGTGATTCTCCTGCCTCAGCCTCCCAAGTAGCTGAGACTACAGATACAAGCCACCATGCCTGGCTAATTTTTGTATTTTTAGTAGAGACGGGGTTTCACCATGTTGGCCAGGATGGTTTCGATCTCTTGACCTCATGATCCACCTGCCTCAGCCCCCCAGAGTGCTGGGATTACAGGTGTGAGCCACCGTACCGGCCGAAGATATATGTTAATACAGAATGTTAGATGTTGCTGAAGATGTGAGGAAACAGAATTGCTAAACTGCAGATAGGGTGATTTAGTTAGATATGAGGAAGAATTTCTCAACAGCAGAGTGAAATCTTATGTGGAGGTGGTTTGAAAGTTGCATATTTTATGAAATAGTATGTGGCAAAGCCTGGGCACACAGCAAGGCCTGTTCTAAGAGGAAGCTTTCAATTGATTGCATTTGTTACTGTACATGGTATTAAGCCCCAGAATGGGATTTTTCTACTCACCTGGTTACCGTGCTAATAATGACCACCATTCAGCATTTTATACACCAAGTACTTACCACCTGCTACCTTCCAAGCATTTTTTTCAATATTATGTTAACATTTAAACTTATCATTTAAAGAGCTATGAATAGAGCCAGCCTTGCCTGTGTATGAGGAAAAATGATATCTCTGAGGTTTAAAGCATACTGAATTAACACATTCCAAGTTGTTTCTTCTTCTTCTTCTTCTTCTTCTTCTTCTTCTTCTTCTTCTTCTTCTTCTTCTTCTTCTTCTTCTTCTTCTTCTTCTTCCTAATTATGGCAGCTATTAGCTTTGCAGCATTGCATTCATTCCAAACAGCATGGACGGAAAACAATAATCCTGTTTACCTGAAGCTGGAGAGAGTGTACCTAGCTTCGTTCCCTCCCCAGCCTAATCTAAATGCTTTGCTAGGTGCCATCCCACACAATAGAGTGTGACTGAGTCACTAGCAAACACTCTTCCCTCACCCAGTTAATTCACTTGTAACTGTAAACCTCTGCAAGGTCAAGAAATAACAGATAACAGGTCATTTCCAACTTAATAAGGTGGCACATTTTACTTACATTCATTTAAAAGACAGAGCCCTCAGATATATGAAAACTTGTTAAAAAGAAATCATTCGATCTGTTAAAATTATCACAGGGAAAATAACAGAACTCCCTTGGATTGTTCTTGACAATTAATGGAATAGAAAGGTGGCGATTGTAAATGTCTTTTTTTTTTCTTTGCAGTAATGGAGAAAAGTAAATTATTAAATGGACACGTTATTTATGTTTGAAAAAAAAGCTGCATCTCACACTAGGAAAATAGGTTACAGGCAATTTTGCATTACAATGTGAACATATCATTAGTTTTAATTTTCCACACCAAAGATTTTAGGGTAATTTCCTTTCATTAGAATGGAGTAGTTTCTCCTCTACATACATTATCTTTCAAACCTCTGTTGCCTCCATGAGAGGTTTTAGTTCTTCTTTTCTTAATTTGCAAGAAAAATCGTCTTGATTTTTCTAAGTATCTAACTATTATGGCAAAAGTTTTACTGCATACAACAAGAGCTGAAACACAGGGTGAACCCACTGCAAATGTGCCATAACCATTGCATAATGTCAAATATAATATGTGAAGGTATACCACCACAATTTGACATGTTTTAGTGTTGTAGGGCACTAAGTGTACACAGTGTATTTCTCTACTGTAAAATGTAGGCTACTATAGAGGAAGAACAGTAATCAGTTACACATTAACCATAAAAGGTCATTTCTTGCAGCAAATGATATGTTGATGAAGCAATATTTGTCAGTAGACCCGAGTCTTATTACTGAATGACGCTCATGAAGAAAACCATTGTCTAGTGGGATATCATCATATATGCAAATCATCCATTTGTTTAGGATGCTTTAAACATCAAGTCTTTATCTTCACTTCTGTAATGTAACTCACTGACTTTTCAGCTAATCAATCCCTGATGCTACATTTTTGTTAACTTACTATGCTGCACATTCAATGATTAATCTCCTAACGTTAACTATGCGATAAGAAAAATATTAAAAGGAAATGAATGACGTATTCACTTGTGTTACAAAATTGTCTACAAACTAGTTTCCCAGCATGAGCTGTGGTTTATATTCAAACTTAAATAACTTGTCTGTGTAACCTTATCTTCCAGGTACTTCCTGCAAACTCCATACATTATGCAATCAAGCCCATAAATATAGGTAGAAGTTACCTTGAATGGCTGAAACGGGATTAACCATACATATGTAGTTAGAGCGTTATCATTTCTCCCATAAACCTCTCCCTTTTAAGGGATTTACCAAGCTATCATAAAAAATGTGTTATTGCCTGTATCTTTGCAAAACATGAGTTCCTATGAAGTGACTTGCCAGCCTGGGTAACAAAGAGAGACCTTGTCTGTACAAAAACCTTTAAAAATTAGCCAGACAGACGCGGTGGCATGCGCCTGTAGTCCTTGCTATACACAGGAGGCTGAGGCAAGAGGATTGCTTGAGCCCAGGAGTTCCACGCTGCAGTGAGCTATGATTGCACCACTGCACGGCAGCTTAGGTACCAAAAAAAGATCTCATCTTAAAAAAAATATGACTTGGCTTCTTTTTTTTTTTTTTTTTGACAGAGTCTTGCTCTGTCATCCAAGCTGGAATGCAGTGGCACAGTCTTGGCTCACTGCAACCTCCGTCTCCCAGGTTCAAGCGTTTCTCCTGCCTCAGCCTCCGGAGTAGCCAGGACCACAGGAGATCGCCACCACGTCTGGCTAATTTTTGTATTTTTAGTAGAAACACGGTTTTACCATATTGGCCAGGCTGGTCTCGAACTCATGACCTTGTGATCTACCTGCCTCAGCCTCCCAAAGTGCTGGGATTACAGGTGTGAGCCACCGCGCCCAGCTGACTTGGCTTCTTAAACATTAAACATACCAGACTTTGTTGCCACATGTCACAATGGCCAGTGTGTTTGTATACTGATATCACTGAATTGAGGTGGCATTGGTATTAAGTATTCTCTCTTTAGTTTTTCTAAATGTCTGAAAAATTAGCATATTATAATTCCAATGATGACGTATTACCAGGGTCATACAAACACATTTAACCACCTCACCAAACAAACAAGGCGAAGTGTAAAATAGGATGCTTTATGGAGGAAAAAAATGAATACACTAACCAAATATTCATGGTGGAAGGGATAGCGATTTTCCAGAGATATATCAACTGAAAATAATTTTGCAGGAAAATTGAAAGGATCAGATTTCCTTTCCTAAGCTGACTTTGTAAAATGCTACATAGCAAGCATCACATTGATCATTCTGCTGGTTTATTTTCAGGCGCTGCTGCCAGTAGCTTTATATCTTGCAGCATATGTGGAGTAGATTAAGAAACTAAACTCAGTTATTGTGAGGGTCTAACATTTTTTAAACAAGTAAACACAAGGCCTTTCTTTCTCTTTGTATCTTTATTTTATTTCATTTGCATTATTGTTTTTTAATGTATTATTCATTTTTTAAAATAGAGACAAGGTCTTGCTATGTTGGCCTGGCTGGTCTCAAACTCATGTCCTCAAGCAACCCTCTTGCCTCAGCCACCAAAACTGCTGGGATTACAAGTGTGAGTCACTATGTCTGGCCCATTTATTGATTTATTTTTTACAAACAGGATCTTGCTTTCTCACCCAGTCCAAGTGCAGTGGTGAGATCATAGTTTACTGCAGCCTCAACCGCCTGGGTTCGAGAGTTCCTCTCGCCTCAGCCTCATAAGTATCTGTGACTACACGGATTTTTCATTATTACAACCACCGTCTAATGTAAATTTTTTTTTTTTTTTTTTTAAAGATGGAGTCTTGATCTTGTCACCCAGGCTGAAGTGCAATGGCATGATCTCGGTTCACTGCAACCTCTGCCTCCTGACCTCAAGTGATCCGCCTGCCTCAGCCTCCCAAAGTGCTGGGATTACAGGCATGAGCAATGGCACCCTGCCAGTAAATTGTTAACAATTGTGTGTTAGCCATTCTAGACAATGTATATTTCACATAAATTATTTACATAAATGGTACCATGAAATATGTGTTACCTAGTGACTTTTTTTCCCCACTTATTTTGCCTTTAGAGATCTTTTTTTTTTTCTTTGAGATGGAGTCTCACTCTGCCACCAGGCTATAGTGCAGTGGCACGATCTTGGCTCACTGCAACCTCTGCCTCCCTGTTCAAGCGATTCTCCTGCCTCAGTCTCCCAAGTAGCTGGGACTACAGGCACAAGCCACCACACCCAGCTAATTTTTATATTTCTAGTAGAGATGAGGTTTCACCATCTTGGCCAGGCTGGTCTTGAACTCCTGACCTCATGATCCACCCGCCTGGGCCTCCCAAAGTGCTGGGATTACAGGCGTGAGGCACCGTTCCCAGCCTAGAGATCTTCTTGTGTCAGTACAGATATAGCCACTTTACTATGTTAAAATTGCTGAATAGGACGGGTGTGGTGGCTCACACCTGTAATCCCAGCACTTTGGGAGGCTGAGGCGGGCGAATCACGAGATCAGGAGTTCAAGACCAGCCTGGCCAACATGGTGAAACCCCATCTCTACTAAAAATACAAAAATTAGCTGGGTGTGGTGGCACGTGCCTGTGTGAGGAGAATCGCTTGAACCCAGGAGGTGGAGGTTGCAGTGAGCCAAGACCATGCCACTGCACTCAGCCTGGTGACAGAGCAAGACTCCATCTCCAAAAAAGAAATTGCTGAATAGTAGTATATGGTGTGGATGTACTAGAGTTCACTTAGTCATTTACTTCATCATTACATACTTACTGTTGGATATTTAGATGGCTGCTGATTTGTCATTATTACAAATAGTGCTGCAATAATTCTGCTATACCTGTCTTTGTGCACATTTGAATAATTTTAAGGAATAAATTCTTAAAAGTGGAATGCCAAAGTGTATGACACTTTTGTGTGTGTGTATGTATACATATAATATATATTTATATGTACATACTATATATTTATATATACATACACTATATACGTATGTATACATACAATATATTTATATACTATATATTTATAAATACAATATATATTTATATATACAATATATAGTATACACAATATATAGTATATAAATATATATATTTTATATATATATATATAAATGCTCAAGTGATTCACCCACCTCAGCCTCCCAAAGTGCTAGGACTACAAGTATGAGTCACCACACCCAGCTGAAATTTTATATTTAATAGATCCATGAAATTGCCCTCTGTACAGATATATATTTTACAAAGTCCACAAGAAGTTATATTTTTACCAACATTATGAGACTTTCAGTTTCCTCTACAGCCTCCTGGAATCTTTCTCATTTTTGTACATCAGTTGAACAAAATGCTATTCCAATACTGTTTTAATTTACATTTTCCTGATACTCAGGGGGCTGGCAATCTTTTCACATGTTTATTGGCCACTTGTATGTCTTTTTGGTGAATTGCCTATTTACTCCTATGGCCTAATTTTTTCTTTGTTGGATTGTCTTTTTTTTTTTTTTTTTTTTGAGATGGAGTTTTGCTCTTGTTGCCCAGGCTGGAGTGTAGTGGCACGATCTCGGCTCACTGCAACCTCCACCTCCTGGGTTTAGGTCATTCTCCTGCCTCAGCCTCCCGAGAAGCTGGGATTACAGGCATGTGCCACCATGCCCAGCTAATTTTTTTGTATTTTTAGTAGAGACGGTGTTTCACCATGTTGGCCAGGATGGTCTCGATCTCTTGACCTTGTGATCTGCCCGCCTCAGCCTCCCAAAGTTCTGGGATTACAGATGAGAGCCACTGCGCCTGGCTAATTTTTGTATTTTCAGTAGAGATAGGGGTTCTCCCTGTTGGTCAGGCTGGTCTCCAACTCCTGACCTCAGGTGATTCTCCTGCCTCAGCCTCCCAAAGTGCTGGGATTACAGGCCTGAGCCACCACGCCCGGCCAGATTATCTTTTTCTTTAAATAGCTTTTTAAAGAATGTCTTTTGTGATTGTGAATATTAATCTTCTGCTGCAAATAATTTCTCCTGGTCACTTACTATTTTAGGAACTTGAGGGTAGAGGGGTCACTTGTCTTTTAACTTTTTTTTTTGGCAGGGAACAGAGTCTCACTCTGTCACCCGGGCTGCAGAGAGTGGTGAGATCACAGCTCACTGTACCCTCAACCTGCTAGGCTCAAGC
This sequence comes from Rhinopithecus bieti, assembly GCF_001698545.2. Taxonomy (NCBI): domain Eukaryota; kingdom Metazoa; phylum Chordata; class Mammalia; order Primates; family Cercopithecidae; genus Rhinopithecus; species Rhinopithecus bieti. The sequence continues at coordinate 1,206,024 of NW_016809457.1, forward strand.
AATCCTCCTGCCTCAGCCTCCCAAGTAGCTAGGACTATAGGCATGAGTCACTGCACTATGTCTTTTAACTTTATGATCACACTGATTCACAAGACTTTCCATTATGTTAGAAATTCTCCTGGTCTTTATTACATCAATTATTTACACAGCATGGAGAAATCTGATTTGATCTATTTATGGGCTAATTGTTCTGATCAATTTATGTAATCTGTGTTGAACGCTAAGCACCGTGCCAGTTTTTGGCCGGAATTCCCTCTGCTTTCGTCCTATCTACCATTTTGCAGCTTGCAGAGTCTTGTGCTTTCTTTAAGAGTTAATCCAAGTATCAAAGTCCACAGTGATCTCTCTCTTCCTGGTTCACCATGGGTTCGGGACATGATAAAAGTTTTGTATTTTGCATGTGTATATATTGTAACTTAAACTAGATGGGATTCTATTCAAGTGAAGCAGCTTCACTTTTGTCTGGACTCTCAGTGTTTTTACTCGTAGGAGTCCAGTACGTATCTGTTGGTTGTTTTAAAAATACTTTGTCATAGGAAAATCTTCAGTGACTCCTTTCTGCCTCATACATACACGCTGTGGGCAATTTGCATCGGCATCTCTTCAATCATCCTTTGTGCGTGCTCTGTCTTCTGTTGAGGTGCCTCATTAGGCCACCCTGCTCCTTACCTCTGGGGTTCCAAACCTCAGCAATAATGTTGTGAACTATGTTAAGGATCCCATTTCCTCAAAACGTTCTGGTGGCATAAAAAGAAGAATCTAGTATTTTTCACATTTGAAAGATATATCTTTAAAGTCCAACTGGCGCCTGGCATGGGTCTTTATTTCATGCTACCTCAGATCTGCTTTCTCAAACACAACTGCAGTGCGCGACGTCGGGATTTAATGGTGGCCCCCCTAAGATCAGACCCCATGATCCTTGACAGCAGGTTTTTTGGCTTTTCAAAATTAAAGATAAAACCAGGTCTGGTGCGGTGGCTCACACCTGTAGTCCCAGCACTTTGGGAGGCCAAGGTGGGCGGATTACGACGTCAGGAGTTCAAGACCAGCCTGGCCAACATAGTGAAACCTCGTCTCTACTAAAGATACAAAAAGTGGCCAGGCGCGGTGGCTCAAGCCTGTAATCCCAGCACTTTGGGAGATCGAGACGGACGGATCACAAGGTCAGGAGTTTGAGACCATCCTGGCTAACATGGTGATACCCCGTCTCTACTGAAAAATACAAAAAGCTAGCCGGGCGAGGTGGCTGGCGCCTGTAGTTCCAGCTACTCGGGAGGCTGAGGCAGGAGAATGGCGTAAACCCAACCCGGGAGGCGGAGCTTGCAGTGAGCTGAGATCCGGCCACTGCATGCATTCCAGCCCTGAGGGCCGACAGAGCCAAGACTTCCGTCTCAAAAAAAAAAAAAAAAAAAAAGATACAAAAAGTACTCCGGGCATGGTGGCCACTATGCTTGATTAGTCCCAGCTACTTGGGGAGGCTGAGGCAGGAGAATCGCTTGGAACCCGGGAGTTGGAGATTGCAGCGGAGCCGAGATCACGCCACTGCCACTATTTGCTAACGCCTGTTTTTGGAAATCGTCATGGCGGTGGGAGCGTTAGCTTTGCCGGCCAACAGAGTGAGACTTCATCAAAAAATTAAAAATAAGCCAAAAACTAATCAAAACCACATTAAAGTAAAATTGATATTTTATTGTGTGAGTTGTGCATATTATTACCACTGCCTCTACTATGTTTACCTTTTTTTTTTTTTTTTTTTTTTTTTTTTTTTTTTTTTTTTTTTTTGAGACAGAGTATCTCTCTTGTTGCCCAGGCTGGAGTGCAGTGGCACGATCTCAGCTCATTGCAACCTCCGCCTCCCGGGTTCAAGTGATTTCCCTGCCTCATCCTCCTTAGTAGCTGGAATTACAAGTGCCCACTACCACATCCAGCTAATTTTTTTGTAGTTTTAGTAGAGATGGGGGTTTCACCATGTTGGCCGGGCTGGTGTCCAACTCCTGACCTCAAGTGAGCCACCTGCCTTGGCCTCCCAAAGTGCTGGGATTATAGGCGTGAGCCACTGTGCCCGGTCTATCCTGATATTTTTTAAAGACATTAAGGCAGGAATGTTCTTTCTGACATTTTAGTTTAAAACTCTGGAGCCTCGTGTGTGTGTGTGTGTGTGTGTGTGTGTGTGTGTGTGTGTGTATAGCCTTCATTCACATACATTCAAAGCATTTAGTGTGCTGCATGGCAGAAACTGCACACCATGGAAGTAGAATAAAAACAAGTTTGGGGGCCAGGCACGGTGGCTCAAGCCTGTAATCCCAGCACTTTGGGAGGCTGAGACGGGTGGATCACGAGGTCAGGAGATCGAGACCATCCTGGCTAACCCGGTGAAACCCCGTCTCTACTAAAAAATACAAAAAACTAGCCGGGCGAGGTGGCGGGCTCCTGTGGTCCCAGCTACTCGGTAGGCTGAGGCAGGAGAATGGCGTAAACCCGGGAGGCGGAGCTTGCAGTGAGCTGAGATCCGGCCACTGCACTCCAGCTTGGGCGACAGAGGGAGACTCTGTCTCAAAAAAAAAAAAAAACAGTTTGGTAAGTGTGGTAACTGTGGTGGTACCCAAGACATCAAGGCCATCGTGACAGAGAAATGACGAGTCCATGAAGACAGAGGAAAGTGATGTGTTTGAACTGAGATGGAATTGCTTCTGTGGATTAGTGCTAGGTTTTGTTCAAGTGAACTTTCAACCTTCTACAAATATAAATCCTCGAAGACCAGTCCTAGACAGCAGAATTTCATCTGTCAAAGTCCTCAAACTTTTATTCCTTTTATTGTTTTTAGTGTTATTTCAAAATGATTTCAAACCTACAGAAAAAAGTTGCAAGAATAATACAAAGAATTCCCATTCGTTTTTTTTTTTTGAGACGGAGTCTTGCTCTGTCATCCAGGCTGGAGTGCAGTGGCACGATCTCGGCTCACTACAACCTCTGCCTCCCAGGTTCACGCGATTCTCCTACCTCAGCCCCCCGAGTAGCTGGGATTACAGGCACCCACATCGACTCCCAGCCAATTTTTGTATTTTTTAGTAGAGATGGAGTTTCACCATGTTGACCAGGCTGGTCTCGAACTCCTGACATCAAGTGATCCACCCATCTCAGACTCCCAAAGTGCCTGAATTACAGGCACGAGACACCCTCTTACATAACTAGTTATATTGTCAAGTTCAGTCATGTAGTATTGGTTTATTATCAAATATACAGTTCATACTCAAATTTTGCTAATTACCCCAAAATATTTATTGTGCCCCTCATCTAGAACCAAACCCAGGATTACCCATTTCTTTAAAAAGGAACAGTGCCCGGCCGGGCACGGTGGCTCACGCCTATAATCCTAGCACTTTGGAAGGCCAAAGCAGGTGGATCACCTGAGGTCAGGAGTTCAAGACCAGCCTGACCAACATGGCGAAACTCTGTCTCTACTAAAAATATAAAAATTAGCCAGGTGTGGTGGTGCATGCCTGTAATCCCAACTACTTGGGAGGCTGAGGCAGGAGAATCACTTGAACCTGGGAGGCAGAGGTTGCAGTGAGCTGAGATCGCTCCACTGCACTCCAGGCTGGGTGACAGAAGGAGACTCCTTCTCAAACAAACAAACAAACAAAACAAAACAAAACAAAACAGTCCCTGAACTTTTCTTTTTCTCTTACAACATCTGCACTTTTTTCTTTTTTCTTTTTCTTTCTTTCTTTCTTTTTTTTTTTTTTTTTTTGAGACAGAGTCTCGCTCTGTCACACAGGCTGGAGTGCAGTGGAACA
>NW_016809457.1:1210367-1228650 GCF_001698545.2 Rhinopithecus bieti
TTTTTTTTTTTAGAAATTTATGTACATAAATTCCTCATTGTTTCTCAGTTCACATCAGGATATTGATTTTGCATGCTTCTCAGTTCACATTGGGAAACTCATAATGTGGCAAACTCATAATGTGACAAGGACAAACTCAGTTTGTCCTTTTTAAAAAAAAACTTTCATTAGAGAGATAGTATTTCACTCTGTTGCCTAGGCTAGAGTGCAATGGTATGATCTAAGCTCACCGCAGCCTTGAGCTTCTGGGCTTAAGCGAACCTCCTGCCTTAGCCTCCCAAGTAGCTCGGACTACAGGTGTGCACTACCATGCCTGGCAATTTCTTTTTTTGGTTTATTTTTTGTAGAGATGAGGTCTCCGCATGTTGCCCAGGCTGGTCTTGAACTCCTCAGCTCAAGCAATCCTCCTGCCTCAGCCTCTCAAAGCATTAAGATTACAGACATGAACTACCGCACCCAGCCAGTTTGTGGTATTGACGGTGATATTGATTTTGATCATTTGTTTAAGGTAGTGTAGGCCAGGCTCCTCCATTGTTACCATTTGTTTCCATTGAAATTAATACCTCATCTATGGGGGAAATACCTTAAGACTATGTAAATATAGCCTGTTCCTCTTCTGAATTTCATCCAGTCATTTTGGTATCCATTGATTCTTGCCTGAATTAATACTCTGATGGTTGCAAAATGGTGATTTTTCTTTTTCTTTTCTTTTCTTTTCTTTTTTTTGAGAAAGAGTCTTGCTCTGTCGCCAGGCTGGAGTGCAGTGGTGCTATCTCGGTTCACTACAACCTCCGATTCCCTGGTTCAAATGATTCTCCTGCCTCACCCTCCCGATTAGCTGGGATTACAGGCACATGCCACCACGACCAGCTAATTTTTGTATTTTTAGTAGAGACAGGGTGTCACCATGTTGGCCAGGATGGTCTTGATCGCCTGACCTTGTGATCTGCCCGCCTCAGCCTCCCAAAGTGCTGGATTACAGGCGTGAGCCATTTTTCTAACTCTACTATTTCTTCTACATTTCTAGTTGACATTCTATCAAACTTTTATTTTTAATGTATTTACTTTGAAACAGGGTCTTGTTCTGTCACCCAGGCTGGAGTGCAGGGGTGTGATCATCATAGCTCACTGAAGCCCTGACCTCCCGAACTCAAGCAATCCTCCCAACGTTAGCCTCCTGAGTAGCTGGGACAATAGGCAAATGCCACCAATCCAGCTAATTTATGTATTTACTTTTATTTTGGAGAGTGGGGGTCTCACTATATTGCCCAGGCTGGTCTTGAACCTTTGAGTTCAAGCAATCCTCCCACTTGGGCCTCCCAAAATGCTGGGATCAGAGGCATGAGCCATTGTGCCTAACCTCAAACTTTTATTTATTTATTTATTTATTTATTTATTTATTTATTTAAGACAGAGTCTCGCTCTGTCGCCCAGACTGGAGTGTGGTGGCCGGATCTCGGCTCACTGCAAACTCCGCCTCCCGGGTTTACGCCATTCTCCTGCCTCAGCCTCCCGAGTAGCTGGGACGACAGGCGCCGGCCACCTCGCCCGGCTGGTTTTTTTTTGTATTTTTTAGTAGAGACGGGGTTTCACCGTGTTAGCCAGGATGGTCTCGATCTCCTGACCTCGTGATCTGCCCGCCTCGGCCTCCCAAAGTGCTGGGATTACAGGCTTGAACCACCGCACCCGGCCACAAACTTTTATTTTTAATTTTACCTCTTAAGTCTATTATGAATAAGATAGGCTTCACCAAGTATTGATTGCCTATTTTGTGTGGGACCCTACGAAGCATCAGGAGGAACACAAAGATAAGATCATTTGTTCCCTACAGGGCCACTTGACTTGTTGGGGGCAACAGGCATAAGGCAGATGGTAAGAAGTGCTTTACTGGGGATACAAAGGGAAAGAGAAGAAACCAACAGAGAGGATAATTATTTCTGGGGGAGCTGGTGTGACCCTGGGAGAAAGGTAGGCTTACAGCCGGGCCTTGTGGTATATATGGTCTCACTCTGTCTCCCAGGTTGGAATGCAGTGGTATGACTTCGGTTCACTGCAGCCTCTGCCTCCTGGGCTCAAGCAATTCTCCTTCAGCCTCCGGAGTAGCTGGGACCAAAGGTGCATGCCACCACATCCAGCTAATTTTTGTACTTTCAGTAGAGACGGGGTTTTGCCAAGTTTGCCTGGTTGGTCTTAAACCCCTGACCTCAAGTGATCCACCCGCCTCGGCCTCCCAAAGTGCTGGAATTATGGGCGTGAGTCACCATGCCCAGCCTGAGACTGGGTAATTGATAAAGGAAAAAGGTTTAATGGACTCAAAATTCCACATGGCTGGGGAGGCCTCACAGTCATGGCAGAAGATTAAGGAGGAGCAAAGGGACTTATTACATGGTTGGCGGGCAAGAGAGAACTCGTGAGGGGGACTCCCCTTTATAAAACCATCAGACCTCACGAGACTTATTCACTATTACAAAAACAGCATGGGAAAGACCCGTTCCCATGATTCAATTATCTCCTACCAGGTTTCTCCCACAACACGTGGGAATTATGGGAGCTACAATTCAAGATGAGATTAAGGTGGAGACACAGCCAAATCATATCAATGACATATGTACTCAAAGAAAGGCATTAGAGTTGGAGGAAACCCGAGGGGCTTTTGGGAAATTACAAATAATCCATATGGTTAGAGCCTAAGGTTCATGGGAGAAGAGCACGGGAGGGATAGTGAGATACAAAGTTGGGAAGATAGGCTGGGGTCAGCACAAGGTCCCAGGCTGAGGAGTTTGAACGTCCTTCTTCACCGAGGAAAGCAATGAAATGTATCTGAGAAGTGAGGTTACCTATCAGGTGATGCTTACAGTGCTTAGGGCAGGGACTATATCTTATTCATCTTTGTATTTCTAAGACCCGCAACAGTGCTCTGCACAGAGCACTGCAGAACACAGAGTGTTCAAAAAATATTTGCAGGTACCAATCTGCAGAATAATTTAGAATAAAGACTGGCGTATATATATGTTTTATGTGTGAGTTGTGGTCTTGACAGTGGGGAGCTAGGGGGTGGGTCCTTAGAAATTCAGCTGTCTACTGAATTTTTAATAGAAAATGTTTTGTTTTTGAAACAAGGTCTTACTCTGTTGCCCAGGCTGGAATGCAGTGGCATAATCATGGCTCACTGTAACCTCAAACTCCTGAGTTCAAACAATCCTCTTGCCTCAGCTTCCCAAGTAGCTGGGACTACAGGCGTGTGCCACCACACCTGGCTAGTTTCTTCTTTTTACTCGTTGCAGAGACTGGGGTCTTGCTGTGTTGCCCAGGCTGGTCTTGAACTCCTGGCTTTAAGCAATCCTCCCACTTCAGCCTTTCAAAGCATTGGGATAACAGGTGTGAGCCATCTTGCTGTGCCTCTAGAATATGTTTTAAATATCATGTTCGTAGACAAACACCCCCACCCTCCCTCCACTTTAATTTCTGAAATCTCAGTAACCAAATTTGGGTATAACTTTTGAACAACTTTATGTTCCAGAAAAGAGAACAAGGCTCTTAGAGAAGCAATAGTATGAGCTGGGCATGGTGGCTCAAGCCTGTAATCTCAGAACTTTGAGAGGCTGAGGCAGGAGGATTGCTTGAGTGCAGAAGTTCGAGACCATCCTGGGCCACATGGAGAAACCCCGTTTCTACAAAAAATTAAAAAATTTAGTTTGACATGGTGGGGCCTGTGGCCCCACCTACTGGAGAAGCTGAGGTGGGAGGATCACTTGAACCCAGGAGGTTGGAGCTGCAGTAAGCCATGTTTGCATCACTGCACTCCAGCCTAAGCAACAGAGCAAGACCCTGTCTCAAAAAAAAAAAAAAAAAAAAAAACAAAAGAGAGAGAGAGAGAGAGAGAGAAAGAGAGAGAAAGATAACATCCCATTTGAAACTATTTCATGCCAAATCTTCTATGTGAGTATTTTAGAATTTAAAAAACCAAACATAAACACCTCTTTAAAGATGCATATAAACTTTACCTGGTTTTAAGAGTCTGCATTTTGTCAAAATAGTGTAAACAGCCTATTTTATTTAATATGAGAAAACAGAGCAACAAAGTAAAATGAGATACCCAAAATAACAGAGTAAAAATAATTGTAGAGGAAGTCTTGCTGATCACTTAGGAAATGAATTAAAGCATATTTACATTTCAGACATTCCCTATATTATCCCTTTTGAACTTCAGACTCCCCTTTGTAATCTCTCTTCAGCTTCTTCATTCTGCAGTGAAATTCCTGAAAACCTAGCAGCTTGGTTAAGAAAGCTTACATGTTTTCCCAGTACAGAGTATTGGCAAGTTGTAGCTACACTTTACTGGCTTCAAATGGAAAATCATTTGATTATCACCTACTATAGTTCCAATTACCCCTTAGCTGTAGGAAGGTAATATTTATGTTTTCATTTAAAATATTTATTCTGATTACAAATGGAATACATAGCAATTGTAGAAAATCTAGAAAATACTGAAAAGTATCCAGAAGTGAACAACGACCCATAATTTTTTTTTTTTTTTTTTTTTTAGATGGAGTCTTGCTCTGTCGCCCAGGATGGAGTACAGTGGCTCAATCTTGGCTCACTGCAACCTCTGCCTCCCGGGTTCAAGTGATTATCCTGTCTCAGTCTCCTGAGTAGCTGGGATTACAGGCGCACATCACCATGCCCGGCTAATTTTTGTATTTTCAGTAGGGACGGGGTTTCCCCATGTTGGCCAGGCTGGTTTTGAACTCTTGACCTCAGGTGATCCACCCATGTTGGCCTCCCTTTGGGATTATAGGCGTGAGCCACCCGTACCCAGCAGTGACCTATAATTTAACCATCCAATGAAGGCCACCAAAACACATCCATGTTTGGCATTTTCTTTTCATCTTTGTGGGTACATATTGATAAAACTCCTTTCTTTCACTACACATAGCATGAATGTTTTCCTGTGTCACTAAATATTCCTTAATAATGTGAATTTTCCCCCTTTTTTTCCAACTACTCAACTTTTTGGTAGCATAACAGTAGCCATGGTATGGATGTATTGCTTAACTACTCCCCTATTGTTGGACACCTAACCTAGGTTATTTCCAATTTTATTTTTATTTAAATTAATTATTATTATTTGAGACAGGGTCTTGCTCTGTCACCCAGGCTGGAGTGCAGTGGTGTGATCATAGCTCACAGTAACCTTGAACTTCTGGGCTCAAGTAATCCTCCTACCTCAGCCTTCCAAGTAGCTGGGACTACCTGCATACATCACCATGCCTGATTCATTTTAAACATTTTTGTAGAGATAGGGGTCTCACTATGTTGCTCAAGCTGGTCTCCAGCTCCTGGCCTCAAGCAATCCTCCCACCTTAGCCTCCCAAAGGGCTGGGATTATAGGTGTGAGCCACCATGCCTGGCCCAATTTTATATATAAAGATATATGTGTGTGTGTGTGTATATATATATATACACACACATACAGGTATATATTACAGGCATGGTGGCTGGCCCAAAATTATATATAAAGATATATGTGTGTGTATATATATACCTGTATGTGTATATGGTGGGCCAGGCATGTATATATATACACACATATAGATATATATATATATATACACACACATATACACCTTTCCTAGAAGAGGAATTATCTATCATTTTCAAAGTTATTTACATTTTAGCCTTTTTCATACTTATTGTCAAATTGCCCTTCCCCAAAGTTGTAAAGTTTACACAAGAAGAACTCGCATTGCTCTTAGGCACAACTTTTACACACTTCATCTATAAATCAACATCTAAAAGAGTATTTCCGTGTGACCCATGCACACACAGTTCATGTGAGCATTCACAGGGTGTTCCCCACAGCCTGGTACCATTACAGCTTTTGTCATCACATGAACAGCAATTGGCTCAAAACACTGCCCATTGTGATGCTGATGATGGGACCTCCCTAATGTTCTAAAAGATTGTTTGGTGTAACCACTTTAGCTCAGACCTTTCTCTTAACCTTGCCTATCATGTTTCAAGTCAAAATTTAAATACTGTACAGTTTAAGCTACAATATGCTTGGCCTATAACTTGGTTCCAGGCATTTATATTTATGTCACTTTTGTCTACTTATTATACTAACAAGGTGGAAAAAGCAATCCCAGTCTCTCCAAAAGGTAAAACTCTCCTGTTTTTTGGATATTAGTAGAGTTTTAAAATTAGGTTAGATAAATTATAGTATCCTTAGGAATAAGTGCATAAAGGGAGTTTTTATGAAATATTTTAAGAAGAACATGTTTAAAAATCCAAACTGAAATATAAAATGTAATTTCTTAAGAACTGGAAGCAAGGGAACATTACAAAAATAACAATATTGTTGTTGACTTAAGACATAATTTTAGATTAATATAAATAGATGTATTTAGTCATTTAAATTGCATATTTTTCATCCACAAAAGCAGATGAACAGGCATCCTTCTTTTCTACGTCTCGTAATCTTTGAGTCAAAATGCTTTAAATTTCCAACTATCTCAGTTGAAGCTTTTATTTATCAGGCGTATTTCCTTAATGAACTTTTTTTCGATGTGTGGCTTTAAGTGGTTGCCCATTTAATGAAAAAAATACAAAGACTACAGATGTGAAATGTTTGAGAGGGAACAATAATTACAATAGTTTAAGTTCTTCACTGATTACTATGTTATCTTAACAGGGGTGGACAATCAATGGACTACCAACAGGTCCTTTAGTTAAATAATCTTACCTAGAGGAAGCGTGGCTCCCGTATAAAACTTTATTTTTTCATGTTTATTCTTGTTCTTTTTTCTGGTGCCCAAGATCACTTGGCAATTTGATACTGATTTACGCAGAAAATAAATATTCTCATGAATATTTTTCTACTCGAAGTGAATACAGTTTGTTGGCTGTGATCACTCCTATACCTCTTAATTTCGAGCTCTCTCTGACATTTCAATTCGTTTGCCAAACAACTAATTTAGATTGCCAAACAAACTGCAATTTAGATATCCTTTTGCTGTGTCGTTGCTGTGAAACATTGCCCTTAGTGATAGCTTCCATATTTCCCTCACTCTCATCATTCAGAAGTATTATCTATTTTTTTTCCACTGCCTCCTTCAAACCCCCTCCCCATCACTGAATGCCTGTTCAGCCCCCGCATTATCATCCGTATTTATTCCGTTAAAGATAGTGACACTTATGGGTTATTCTTACAGACTAAATCTGTGTTGACCCAGTGACTAAGGACTTAGCAATGCACACTGCTCTATGCTTACCCTCCTGACCTAACTTGAGTACTCAACCATTTCTTACTTTCATTCCCTCAGAATCCCCTCGTTCTTGGGCACAGTTCCACAACAAACACTGGCCAGCCACCTAATTGATTTCTGAAAACCTGACACTTGTTTTTTGTTTTCTTCCCATCTTCCTAAGATGGTACAGCACTACTAAGCGGAAAGGAATGCAAAGGAACTAGAAAGTTCAAACGTAAATTGAGGCTCTGTCCATTCACTCGGTCTGGCTTCATGCCAATGTCTGTCTCTCTGGATATATCTATGAAAAATATTTATCAAGTTTTTAACCCTTTACTAAGTCGATGAATCATCTATGTGAGCTGTAGCATTTTTATATATATGTATATCTATGTTCTATGTGTATATGTTGAACATGTTGCTTATTATGTTCAGATCACCATGGCAAACTTGTCTCCGAAAAGGATTACTTTCCAATTTCCGTCACTATTGTACACGTGCTAAGCTAGTTATTTTCTGTGGAGATTTGCAGAGCAGTGCATTTCAAGAAACTATTACCTTAAAAGTGGCAGCCCCTATTTCATGCAATCTTATGCCTGAAACTGAAACTGTTTTAAACACGGTGCTACTGTATTGAGCAACACAAGGAATCATACTTCAGTTATATCAAGAACCCCAACGCTAGCTTCAATTATATTCATTATGAAAAGTGGGAAATATGAAAACAATTAACAAGACTAAAAATATTAAAAACAATATTAGTTGTGTTTCTTTTTTTGCAATGAAAAGCTTTTGTAAATGAAAGCATGTTAAAAGTGGTGTGAAATTATAGAAGCATTTCCAGTAAAATACAGGGATTTTATTGCAGTGAAAACTTAGATGGAAATACCAGGCCACTGAAGCTCTCGTAAAAGAAAGACAAAAGGAAAGGTCTAGATAAGGTTTAAAAGCACATTAAGATACAGCTACCAAATGTATTAAATCTAAGTTAGATTTAGCTTAAAGTTACAAGAGCACAAAAGTTCTATTAAGAATTATCTACATCACATTTAGGTTTGATGTTATCAGAATTAAGTAACTAAAATCTTTCAGAGCTCAATTTTAAAAGAGTTACATTAAATCCCATCCTAATTCTGTAATATGTTTCTAAGCTAATTAATTACATGATCGGTTTGATATTAGAGAAAAGCAAGACAGCTTTTAAAGATGAAGGTGGACAGCATGGGGCTGTTTGGTTAGCGAAAACTTGCAAAAGCACTTATTAAATAATACTTTGGTAACATGAAAGTAGTCATCATTCTCTGAAGGCAGTGATCACAGTTATAGAAATGAATCATGTATCAACAGGAGAGAAGGAAAAGGAGAAAACCTAGTTTACAGCATAATTTTATATTTTCTAATAATAAATACATTTCTTTATGTGCTTATTAATTTTCTACCCATTGAAAATGAGATCCATACCTTTGATAGATATGCTCTTTGAAGTGAACGTTTTTTTCAAAGACTTTTTTTTTAAGCTGTTTTACTCTGAAGCGATAAGTAGGCTGTTGTATATGTAAAACTGTCTAATGGTATATTGTGCTGTCAACATATGTACATTTGTAGTAATATCACAAGCATTTTATTGCAGTTTATTGTTCCGTCCTCCCAATAAGCCAGATAAAATCATGTACAAGAACATTAAGGATTAAGGGAAGTGGTTTCCTTAGGTGATTGCTGGCAAAATTCACCCTCCCATTATAACAACATAGTAAATGGACGGTAATATATTTGGCTATTACCTTCCAACAAATTTGGATTCCCAGTTTTCAGTGTCTATGTGTCTATGTTTGTGGCTTTCTGGTTGTCTCTTCGTAGGAAAAGGTGCCACAATGTGAGGTAAATGTGCTAGGTTTCTGTTTTGTAAATATTAAAGTCCATTTTTTGAACATACAGTGCTAGCAAAATAAGTCAAAGATGTAATGTCTATTTAAGTACACATTTGAGCCAGTCGTGCTTAAATTAGATTCCATGCTTCGGCTAGAATCAACATGGCTTAAATATTAGAAACTTCAAAATTCATATGGCCCAAGCGCTCCTCCCCACACACGGATAGGAGGTACAAATGTGTGGGAAAACGTCTAGCAATTAAAATCCTGAAAGAGTGGGAAAACCCAGGCTTTTATGCGAGGATTTGAAAATAACGCTTGCCATCAAATCTTTTATTCAGGCATTCTGAATTTGCCTTGTTAAATGGATACAGTCACTGCTAAAGATACATGAGACAAGAGCTGTTTTAAATTTGTTTATCACACCGCCCCTAGTTTTCTGCTAAAGAGAGGTGTATTTTGGATATTTAAAAGTACACACTCATTAGACAAATCTCTAAAAGCCTCAGCGCCCCACCTAGCTGCCTTCTGGGTTTCAGCTTTTGAGTTTCAGGTCCTTGCACAACACCTAAGACGTGCAATACTCTTTTCTTCCTAATCCTGGCAGAGAACAGTGCGAAGAGCTCTCCCTCCGCGTCTCCACCCTAATTCCCCTCTTCCCAGATTCCACCCGCTCCGCTACTTCCCTCCGCCCCAGCTTCGCCAGCCCAATCTGTCAGAGAAGTTGTGTACAAACTGCGCGGCCGCCCTGCGCGCGAAGCTCGTGGCCCGAGAGGGGTGCGGTCGGGCCGGCGGAGGCGGGGCCCTGGCTGCCTCTTTCCCTGCTCATAGGCTGGCCGCTCAGGCCCGGCCGGCCTCGGGGCCTCGGGATTCGCGGCGGCGCTGCCAATCAGGCGAGCGGGCCCCGCCCCCCCGGAGTTGGGTGAAATAGAGGCGGGCGTCAAGTGTCAGTAGTCGTGGGGCAGGTACGCGCGCTCGCAGTTCTCTCGCTGAGGTCGGCGGTGGCGGGAGCGGGCTCTAGAGAGCCTGAGAGCGCAGTGGGGCGGGGCGGGAGAAAGTGGCCGCCCGTAGGACGTTGGCGTTTACGTGTGGAAGAGCGGAAGAGTTTTGCTTTTCGTGCGCGCCTTCGAAAACTGCCTGCAGCTGTCTGAGGGGTCCACCCGAAACCTCTCCCCTCCTCCGACCGCAGCCCCGCACTGAGCTCGCCGCCCCAAGCCAGGGTGGGCGAGGTGGGAAGTGCGCCCGACCCGCGCCAGGAGCCGCGCTCCCGAGTGCCCATGGCTACGCGGGTGCTGAGCATGAGCGCCCGCCTGGGACCCGTGCCCCAGCCGCCGGCGCCGCAGGACGAGCCCGTGTTCGCGCAGCTCAAGCCGGTGCTGGGCGCCGCAAATCCGGCCCGCGACGCGGCGCTCTTCCCCGGCGAGGAGCTGAAGCACGCGCACCACCGCTCGCAGGCGCAGCCCGCTCCCGCGCAGGCCCCGCAGCCGGCCCAGTCGCCCGCCGCCGGCCCGCGGCTGCCTCCCGAGGAGCTAGTCCAGGTAGGAAGAGCCGCTCCCCTCCCACCGCTGCACTCCCGGGCCCGGGCGTGTCCCGTCGCTGCGACGCGCGGGCGACAGGGGCCGCTCCAGGCTGGGGCGTGCGTCGGGGCGCACCGGAGCCGGTGCTGGGTGGGCAGCCCCGCCCTGCACGCCTGGCCGGGGCCCCGCGTTTCGCTGAGAGTAAATGAGGGGTCGGGGTGGGAAGGATGTAGGGGAATCTGCCCCGGCGGCTTGGCCTGGGAGAGATCAGAGGGAGGGAACTGGGTGCTCACGCGCACCTTAGTTGTTTTTCTTACACTTGACGGACGAAACCTTGTACCTTATGCTCAGTTTTACTTAAATTACGTCTTCACCTTTACCGCTCCCCAGTGCCAAGGCATTGGAGCTATCCCCATCCCCATCGTCTCGGGTTAAGTAGAAACACCAATTGGGGTGCTGGGGAGAGGTTGCTCAAGATTTCATAGCCTGTGGCTCAACCTGCTTTAGAAGCGATCGCGGGCCGCGTTTGGAAAATAAGAGTTAGGAAAGCTAAGGTTGTGTTGGAGCGCTTATTTTTCCTTAAAAAAAAAAAAAAAAAAAAAAAAAAAGACCGGGGTGTTGTTTTCTTCGTGTGCGCGTAAATTTCCTCCCGGAGCCGCGTTGAAAGCTGGCAGTTGGCTTTTACACTTGCCCAGCAGCCGAATTAGAGCAACCGCCTGTTTCTTTCGCCCACGCAGGGAGTCATATAGCCCAGAAAAAAACTTCCCGGGACTTTTAGCCTGTCCCAAGGAAAAAAAAATTGGAAACATACCCACATGCAAACAGCTGGAAGAGCTAAAATCAGAAACCACTAACCGCCGCGGGAGCGCAGTGCACGAAAGGGTTTAGTTCAGTTTATTTCAAGACACTTCATTTAGTAGCCCTTTGGCGTATCGTATATTTGCTACCCAGCGCCTACTCCGTGGGGTCTGTCAGGGTCCTGCTGTGAGAGGGCAGTGGCGTTTGTCAGAGATGTGACTCACATGATGAGAGCGTTCATTTTATTTTAAATCGTGCCTATCCGGGAAACCCCGTCCGGATCCACACCAAGGTCCGAGATGAAACGCATTTGAAATGAAGTAGTAGCAGAAAATGACTGTCTTATTTACCGATTAAGGTGCCAAGCTAATAGTTCTATGCGCCATTCCATCTAGTTGGTTTTCTTATCTTTCGAAATTTCCTTTTCAGTGTTAAAAAATGTAGGCTTAAGTTATACTAGGAGAGAAGATAGCTGGAAAAGGCTTGAGGCGACTTGTTACAAGCTGATTTAAAAGCCTAGAAAAGAGATCATCGTTTGAAAAGTATTTGGTTATTTCAGTTTGTCAGTTTTCTGCTCTGGAGGCACAAGAAGATAAGGGATGACTGAGCTTTTACAGAGTAGGGGGGAATGTAGCATTGGCTCACTGAGGAGGACATGATAAATGTTTTGCTGATGACTGTGCTAGGGATACAGCAGCCTCCCCACCCACGGGCTCCTTAGCAGCACTCTAGCAAGGGAGTGATTTTCCCCTAGGTAATTAAAGATCTGTTTTAGATAGGGGTATGAATAGGAACATTTCATTATCATATTAACCAATTACAGGAGCTGCTGATTAAAATCAACATTTAGATCAAATATTGAATGTGAAATTGTTTTGTTTCAGTGGATACAAGGTTTTGCTTAGAACATTGTATTTCTCATTGAACTGTAAACAAGAAAAGACCCAGAAGTAGCCAAAGAATATTTTTTATATTACTTTTGAAGTGTCTAGCCAAGCAAAGAAACTTTTGCAATATTTTCAAGGTTTGCATAGTTTTTTCTGTAAAAAAACAAAACAAAGCAAAAAACACGCTTTTAATGTTTATGACTGAAACAGAATTGAGGTAGTTTGGCAACATTTCAATAGTGTACTCTAATTGCGAATTTCCCTGTGTAATGGGGCAGGGAATCCTGCTTGTACAGGGGTGATACCTTGTTATTGCATCAGAAAGGAATGTTTTCAGTTTGCTTTCTTTTTTTTCCTTGATTTGCGTCTTTCACTTTTGGGGTGATTGGGGAGCAGTTTTACTAGTTACACAGTTTCATAAGGTTTTGGTCAACCAATTATTACACAATCTACAAAATAAGCCTGATATGTTTATAAGCAACACTGAGGAGTTTGCCCTAGTACCTTACACAGGGATTGGGGAATTTTAGTAGGCGCCGATTGTTTATCCTTCCCGAGATGGTGAATCAGGTGGATTATGCATGTTTGTATCTCTTCTTTTTTAGACAAGATGTGAAATGGAGAAGTATCTGACACCTCAGCTTCCTCCAGTTCCTATAATTCCAGAGCATAAAAAATATAGACGAGACAGTGCCTCAGTCGTAGACCAGTTCTTCACTGACACTGAAGGGTTACCTTACAGTATCAACATGAACGTCTTCCTCCCTGACATCACTCACCTGAGAACTGGCCTCTACAAATCCCAGAGACCGTGCGTAACACACATCAAGACAGAACCTGTTGCCATTTTCAGCCACCAGAGTGAAACGACTGCCCCTCCTCCGGCCCCGACCCAGGCCCTCCCTGAGTTCACCAGTATATTCAGCTCACACCAGACCGCAGCTCCAGAGGTGAACAATATTTTCATCAAACAAGAACTTCCTACACCAGATCTTCATCTTTCTGTCCCTCCCCAGCAGGGCCACCTGTACCAGCTACTGAATACACCGGATCTAGATATGCCCAGTTCTACAAACCAGACAGCAGCAATGGACACTCTTAATGTTTCTATGTCAGCTGCCATGGCAGGCCTTAACACACACACCTCTGCTGTTCCGCAGACTGCAGTGAAACAATTCCAGGGCATGCCCCTTGCACATACACAATGCCAAGTCAGTTTCTTCCACAACAGGCCACTTATTTTCCCCGTCACCACCAAGCTCAGAGCCTGGAAGTCCAGATAGACAAGCAGAGATGCTCCAGAATTTAACCCCACCTCCATCCTATGCTGCTACAATTGCTTCTAAACTGGCAATTCACAATCCAAATTTACCCACCACCCTGCCAGTTAACTCACAAAACATCCAACCTGTCAGATACAATAGAAGGAGTAATCCCGATTTGGAGAAACGACGCATCCACTACTGCGATTACCCTGGTATGTGCCCTTACCTGGTTGAAGCATCAGTACGTGTGTGTGTGTGTGTGCCTTTAAAATGGCAATTGAGTAAATTGCAGTTTTAATTCTAAATTAAGTGCCCCAGAAAGAGATTAAAGTAGGGTAGGGGAAAATAAGGTTTGGTAGTGAAGTGGAGGTTGTAGGCAGCTAGCGTGATGGTAGGTACAAGACTGTCTACAGGATAGATTTAAGAATGGTTTTGATGGCATGTGAACATAAGCTCAGTTTTGAATGAGATACATGGCCCAAAGTATAAATTGAAGACAATACATGGAATATATCTACAAGTTACTGGGAAAGCTAGTTTATGATTAATACATGACAAAATTTATTGACTTTGATACATGATATGGCATGACGTGCTAAATGAATAAACAAATGTGGGAGTACAGAAAGTTACAGTCATCTTGGATAATGGCTTAGCATTGTCAGCTCTAGAGCCATTAAAATTTTCCAAAAAACATATAGTAGCTCTTAAATTGCGGAAGTACAGCACCTACTGGAATATAAACACAAATTTTCCATTTGTAGTTTGTCTTGATTATCTGCATTCTTTCCTGTTAAAGTGATACATAAAACAAATCACTTTATGCCTTTAACAGGGTGATGGGGAGGACTCTTTAAAACTTTTAAATCTGAAGCTTCAAATAATCTCATCTAGCATGAGAGGTTTCTTCTTTAAAGCCAGATTTTAAACACTGAATCATCAAATGTAAAGATTTCAAAAGGATCTCCAAAATGACATGCTGTTCTCCTTTATTTTAGGTTGCACAAAAGTTTATACAAAGTCTTCTCATTTAAAAGCTCACCTGAGGACTCACACTGGTATGTAATTTTCTTGTTAATTCTGTGAGTTGTGTAAATAGTGTAAGTGGTATTCATCCTTTTAAAAGCTAACACGTGTTTGATCTCTTCTTCTGTCAACTTTTTTTTTTTTTTTTTTTAAATAAATAGCCTACCTTTTCAGCACGGGCTTGACTCAGAATTCAGTTCCATGAGAAATCTGGTTCCAGGAAGGCCGGTGATGTTCCCTCACTAAGGCTTTCTTGCCCTGTCACCACTCATAGAATTGATTACCCAAAAACGTAAACAACGATGTTTACTAGTGGATTTTAAAACTTGTAATGGCAGTGTTTTGAAGGAAAAAAAAAAAAACTCATTTTCTTCCATAACACATAATTTTGCTCTGAGAAAGCCATTTTAAACTCTTAAAAATGTTCCCATCGAGCGTGTACAGCATAATTGGTGAAAACATTAGTTTCACCTCTAGGTTAAAATATCTGTGTTTAGTATGTTTTCTGTGCTTGGTGAAAGGTAGGGCTGAAATTGCAGTGTTAAAATCAGGTGGTCCGAAATGGGTTAGAAGCCCCAGCCCAAACTTGCATGTATAAGAGACTTCATCTTTATTCTAGCTTACATTTCATTGTTGTTTACTTGTGCTTTTCAGTTTAGCCCCTCTACTTTTGTATTTGCAGTCACTTTTTTTGAGACTGAGTGTTGCTCTGTCACCAGGCTGTAGTGTGCAGTGTTGTGATCTCAGCTCACTGCAACCCCTGTCTCCCAGGTTCCAGCGATTCTCCTGCCTCAGCCTCCTGAGCAGCTGGGATTACAGGCCCCCACCACCACGCCCAGCTGATTTTTGTATTTCTAGTAGAGATGGGGTTTCACCGTGTTGGCTAGGCTGGTCTCAAACTCCTGACCTCTCTTCCTTGGCCTCCCAAAGTGCTGGAATTACAGGCGGGAGCCACTGTGTCCAATTAGCACTTTTAAGAGCTTTTAAATTTTAAAATTATATCAGAAGCCATTTTAAGATGAAACCAGGTGGCATACTTTAAAGCCCCCAAATACTCCAAATATTTTCAAATATATAGATGGTTACTGACTGCGATTTTCTTAAAAGAGCAGCCCTAAAGGAAAGAACTTACATAAAGTGATTGTTTTTTTCCCTCAATAAATACAGCCTTACCTAAAGTTCAAAGAATAAGTTTGCTAATAAAAGCAATGACCTAGCAAAATGTATTATTCCATCATTGCTATGGAAACCAAAGTATTCAACAGTTCCTTTGAATGGGTTGTTGGATTAGTGTGAGGACTTGAATCTCCCCAGGCTAGATGTTACTATGGAAATTGAGTTTTGATAAATGAAGTAGTTATCTCTAACTGCTGCATTAAAAAGTAAAAGCCTTTGAACAAAGGTCAGTGCTGAGATAGAGCCCTAAGAGGAATATGGTTGCAGACATTTTGTATGCATGTTAGGAAGCATTGCTTGATATCCCAGTGATAAACACTACTTATTAAAATCTGATGACAGTGTAGTAGATTCCAGGGCTTTCTGAGAAACTGCTTTTAAGGAAAAGACATCTTATGTATTTAACTATGAAATGAGCGGGCTGTTTTGGCCTGAGGTTTTTGCATAGAGACAAACTGATTACGTAAGAGGAAGGATCCTTCATAAGCAGCCCAAGGTAGAAATTTTTGTAGTTAAACACAAGTGAATTAAGCATGTTATAAAAACTCCAACTTAAAGTTTTCAAGATACAAATGACAAGTGCCAGTAAAATATTCCATATAGTAATACCAAAATGTCCTTTTACAGAATATAAATAGAACTATAAAGACATTTGAACTGTTGTTTTTTTGTCTTGGAAGTCCTTGAAACGAGAGATAGGAGGGAACACATTTTCATGGGGTTAAAGTCTCCTCATAAAAGAGCACAATTGCATATAACGATGTAATCAACTACTTATTGCAGGGATGTAGTCAAACCCATATCTGAATAGCCTTTCACCCCCTGTCAGGGTTTAGTGCCCTGAATGCTTATACCTGCGATTCAGGAACTTGACCTTCTGGCAAATACATTTAATCGTGGGTTGTCTTAACAGTGCTTGTACTAATAAAAACAGACTAAAAAGAAGGCCTGGTTTGGGTCCCTTGCATCAGCTTTTCACCTGACCATAAACATTGTGGCCTTCAACATCTAATGAATGAGAACATGTAATCCAGTTTAATAAAGTTTTGTTTGATAGTCTTTCAAATGCCTTGGGGAGGGTTTGTAGCAGACTTGTTCATCTGGCTAAACCTGTTCTTGGGTAATCATAGAGCATTGAGGTTGTTTTCTCCTCATTTCTAGTTTCTAGACAATGCCTTTTAAAATTACCTGTTCTCTCATTGCATCCTCCCCACCCATGCCCGCCTGTTGTTTTTAAATTAATGTATCTGAAGCCAGCAAAGGTGTTTTTTCTTTTTTTTTCTTCCCTGTAAGGCCCAGGTGGAACAGTTAGAACAGTTTTTCTAAATTACTTCTCTTATATAATAGCTTTTTTTGGTTTTCTTTCTGTCCTCCTCCTCCCTCTTGGACCATTTATCAGAGGACTTTAAAAACCACACAACAGTTGTATTTGATGACATAAAATACTGTTTCAATGATTGCCTTTTTACAGGCAGAATGTGAAGCACCCTAGCATTTCTTTGGAAAATAATTGTAATTGCTTTAAAATGTCAAGTTACCTTATGTTTTAAAAATAATTTAAGCAATGAAAACAGCCTACATCTGAGTTTAATTACTTCTTCTGGATTTTTAGATTATAAATGCTTCTTTAACTTGGGTTGCAAATTGAACCTAAGCAAATAATAGTCTTAACAAAACAGAACTTTTTACGTAATCTGAGATGACAGAATAGATGATATCAGTTTCCTAAACCAGAAGTATATAGCATTTAAGTCTTCTAAGTTCATATACTTTGATTTCTTTATCAGGACATCGCATATAAATAATACAAAGTTCTATCTTCTTTGTGTGATTAGACAATACTGGAAACATAATTTGGTTCTAGAGAATAATTATATTTATATCTGTGCATACATAATATAGCATAAGGCCTGTAGAAGCACCCCTTATAGATGTGGATGTTTGCATGTGTTATTTGTAATATGTGTGTATACATTTATGCCTTTGGTGAGAAATAATTATGGCTGCTTCTAGGCAACAATGTCAATGAGTGGTATATTTCCAATTCAAAATACTTGTACTTTCAACAGCATTTAAATGAACTTTCTACTGAAATTTATATGCCTCATGATGTCTACAAGGGGTGGAACACATTGGCATCACTCTAAAGTTGCTCCCAAGTACCTAAGAGTCACATACTCTTTTGTCTTTATAAATCAACATGACTGATACACTGTCTATTGCAACCAGTGTTACATGCTCACATACCTTACTTTTTTCTTTAATATCATAATGAATATTTAAAATAATGTCAAGTTTGCAAAGGATTGAGGCCGAAAGAAGTTAAAATCAGTAGGAAAAAATATTGACTGGGCCGGGCGCGGTGGCTCAAGCCTGTAATCCCAGCACTCTGGGAGGCCGAGATGGGCGGATCACGAGGTCAGGAGATCGAGACCATCCTGGCTAATACGGTGAAACCCCGTCTCTACTAAAAAATACAAAAAACTAGCCGGGCGA
>NW_016809457.1:1230733-1240250 GCF_001698545.2 Rhinopithecus bieti
CTGAAAACATTTACATAGGAAATTGATTAAACATTGTTTAGAGATGATAAAGCTTATCAAAGGTTAAGAAGTATAATTTGATTCAGCAGATATTTTTTACTGGTTTTGTGGAGAATCCAAATACGAATAATCTCTTCTTGCCCTTTTATTCTTAACCTAGTGGGAAAAGATCATTCATAAATAGACCAAATAGAATTGCTGGAGTGCAGATAGAAATAATCAGTCTTGAAAGTAGAGAGTAATGTTTTTAAAAAATAATAATACAGTCACCCAAGAATTTGGCAGATATTTTTGGTCCTATAGAATGTAGTAGCTGTTTACTTGATGACCTACATCGTTTCTGGTGAAAGATTAGAAATAATATCCTACTTTAGTACAAGTATCTCCGTAGCAGCATTCCTAGTCTGTTAGCCAGTATTATTTATATTCAAAGATCTCAAACAACAACTCTTACTAAGGATAAGTTACAGTTTTAGAAGGACACAGTAGGTAACTTTTTACCAAAAAATATCTATACAGAAGAATAAATTTATTTTTGGCCACTTTATGAAAAGGTAAACCTTTAGGAGTTGGGAGGAGACCTACTAGTCAGGGTCACCATGTGAAGTGCAAATTAAAGGGAAGGTTATCTAGTACTCATTCCATACTGGGAAAAAATGAAAATAGAGGATTTTTCTGTTTTGCTTCCCCAAAAAAAGGTGAAATTCTTCGACACTTTTTAACGTCAGTGTGAACTCCTATAATAAGAAAGTGAATCCGAGTATTGTCTCGTTGTCAGGAGACTTGAAGAATTGGTATTTCATTTCATTAACTCTATTAATGACAGGGGATAGTCTTCATAATGTTTGCTGGGAACCCTGAGGAGAAGTAGCAGTAGTTCAGGAGTCCAGAGATTCCAAACATCTGCTAGGATGTAGACTGTAAGTGTAACCCCTGACATCGTGTTCCCACCCATTCCCTCTTTGGGTTTGGCAGATCAGTGCTTTCTGACCCTGGGAGAAGTCCCCTCACTGCCTTTGACCAGCACTAGGGCTCTAGTATGTCTTGGCTTTCCTGAAGTCCAGTCCAGTTCTACGTAAGAAAATTTGTTTATACAGAGTTTATTTATCCCTGTGTAACTTCAGAATGGACAATAACTGATTCTGATTATTTTCTCTGGAAAAGGCTCAAAACATGGTTCTCACCTAAAAGCATATTATCAGATTACCCTCAGTGGTCCTAGGCAGGGCCAAAGCCAGGCAAAGCCCAGCTGCAGGAGGGTCCACAGAAGAAGAAAAAGCTGACAGCCTCACAAGAACCTTTTATGCCTTCCCTCCTTTTCATTAATCAGAATAACTGAGTTGTTTTCAAGATGCATTAGGGAAAGTGTGGCATTACAGCAGGAATAGAAGATAGTCTTTGCCCTTGAAGAACTTTAAAAGCTAGTTAAGGAGGCAAAATACAACTATTCGAAGCCTTCCTAAAGCAGTATATGTGCAGGTGCAAATCGATAGCTCAACAGAAATTTAAGTGATGGGGATACAGAAAAGTTAAATGATCTCTCCTGGCCTGTTCAGAGGCTTTCTAGAAGGGGTGAGGTATTGGATTTTAAAGAAAGTGATAAACATGAATGGAGGAGAAAAGGAAAGGAATTTCTCTTTCATTGTTTTGTTTTTTGTTTTCGTTTTGGCAATCGGTTTCCCTAGGTTGAATGGGCACAATATTGATGGTGTTATGTGGTAAATAATTAGATGCATTTACAAATGCTAATCATACTAATCTTTGATATGGACCTTCTGTTCCAAGTATAGGAAATCTGTGACAATGAGTTTTAATAGAAGGTGTTTGGATGGAAAATTACCGGCATAGATACAAAAATATGAATTAGTGAGCTAAAATCATCCTACTCTATCTCTTTTCTTAGATATCTAAATCATTTTCCTATGAATTTCTTTAATAAGTGTTTCTTATTTTTTTCCCTTTCAGTTTTTAGAAGCAAATCTAATAGCCTGTTTCAGAGACTAAATTTTGTAAGTCTCAAATGATGGGAAAAATCTAATTATTATTGAATTGCATGAAAATATTTTTCTCTTGAAATAAGAGCTCATTTTGAGCTTCAAGGACTCTTAAGTTCTAAGTGTTTAGATTAGGTTGAAATAATTTATTCTACTTTAAAAGTTTACATTGTTTAGGTTCCCAGAACAAGATACAGATTTTTAAGTTCTTTGAGGCCAGAAACTAAGTCTTATTTGTGTTTTGCAAGGCATTTAGTACAGGTTACACCTTCACTAATAAACAGTGACTTTAATTCTCATGGTGTTTTAGCTTTTATCAGATATTGAGTTGTCTTTTAGTCACCAGGAGGGAAACCAATGTGCAAATTTGCTGCAATAAACTTTAAAAAAATTATCTAAAATAACTTTTAAGATAAATATTTCCATCAGTGATTTTTGTTCTTTCGTTAGAAGAATCTATGTAGAACATTTTAGGGTAAAGGCCTTGGTATGAGTCTATTGAATGTGTTCAGCAGAGCAGAGAAACTTCCCATTCCATTGTGATAGGTTCAGAAGTCATTTTAAAATCTGTTCAGAGGGGGGAAAAAAAGACAATTTTCAGTTTGTTGCTGAGGATTTTTACAATGGCTTACAAACATGTTCCACTAACCCACTGAAATTCAGTTACCCTGGGGGAAAGGAGCTATTGTTAGATGTTAGGTGATACCTGGGAATTGCCAATACCTGACTGAACAGTGCTCAGGACCCCGCAGGTCCCACAGAGGCTGGCTCTGCCAAGTTGTGCCCTGTGTTTCAGATCATCTGGGGTGCAAGGCCTGCTGTGATTCCATTAAGCCATTCCTTGGCTGACCTTCACAAGTGGCTTTAGAATATGGAAATAAGTTTGAACAATGTGTATGTGTTCCTTAAATCATGCAGAGAGAGTGTATTAGTGTTTGCTAATGGAAGATTTAAGTGGGACATTAAGGAAAAGTGGCAGACCGGGATTCTTAATGTGGAGCTCATCGTTTTGCTTCTAACTCACGGGGTTATTGTGAGGAAGCGAGAGAATGAGAAGTACCTCGCTCTGGAGTATGTGCTCCATGGCTGCTGGTGCCTGCTCCCTTTTCCTTTTACTGGTAATGTTTCTGCTTAACATTTTTGTAAAGTATGTTAATGACTTTATCTGCATGGATAGTATGTATGTTTAACTTGAACATAGTTTTCAAAGATTAGAGATTCTAGCAAAATACTCCTGTAATTTAAAACAGAATGAGAAAACACATACTTTGAGATAAAGTTGGAGCTTGTTTTCTGTGCTGTACAAACTTGTTACTTTTTTCTTTTGCCTTTGGAAAGTTTCACGTTAACAGCATGAGAACTTAAAAATACAGTTGATGTTGAAAGAGCTTAACTAAATATTTTAAATTGGTGGTATTGGAAAGAGATTCTGTAAAAATCCAATTAAACTTTTGAAAGCTCTATCCTGTTGAAATATAACTTAAAGGAAGTCAGTTTGGTTTCCCAGAAGTACTGTGCATAGTGTTTCTGGCTGAGGAAGAAAGGCCCAAGTCTGCTGTTTGGCCAGAAATTGGGTACCAGCTTCCTCTATGATGTTTTACTTGAACGGTGTTGACACTTGAACAAATCCCATAGAAACTGCCCCAAGTGGGGGATAGTTGTCCTTACTTTTATGGTAAGACTTGGCCCCAGTAACTAACATTCCAGACACTGGTAGTATTCTTGGCTGAATAATCTATAGATGTGCATAAATTGAGAGCAAAACCCCCAATGTTTTAGAAACTTTAATGGCTACCGTATTTCAAGCAATCAATAAAGTAAACTTTAAAAAATACTGGTGCAGTTTATTGCTTCATAGCCAATAAAATAGTGAACAAAAGAGTCTAGTGTCCCTTGTTTCTTACATAAACTCTGAAAACTCAGTTCTGCTATTTAATTATTAAATTCAAAAGACTAGAATGATTTCTTTTAAAATTGGGAGCACTATAGGAATTTTTTTCCTTGTCTCAGACATCAGAAATAGCTTTTCTTTCTATTAAATGACAGTAAAGTATTTAACCAATATGTTTGTTTCTGTGGTTTATTTTCACAGGGAACAAAACTAATAGTACTGTGTAAAATTATTTTTTGTGATGATTTACATCTATAAATGTGATATCTGTATTTACTACTGGTGTTAAAATATTTTTATATATCAAATATTTTATGTGATTGTAAGTGCGAGAACGTGATTTATACTTTGTTTCATAAAAGGCTTGAATGTCTTAGGTTAAATTTCTGGTTCGAATTTACTATGAGGGGAGGAAAAAAACTTCTAGAATTGAGATGTGCATTTTTAAAGTGGATTGATAGGAATCAGAAAGGGAATTAAAACCAAAACTGTCTGAGTCAGAGGCAGAGGAGAGAAGAGAGGAAGTATGGCACAGCAGTTCCATACCATGGGAAATGCAGGTGAAATCTGAAGGGAAGGAAATTGGCACCACTTTCATGTGGTCTGTTTTGGCACTTTCTTCTTTGTCCCTATGGAATTTTGTCTGAGAGTCAGAGTGGTTATCAGGACAACGAAAATATTAACCACAAATTATAGAAATCTCAGTTGATGAGGACAGGGTCTTTTAAAGTTTAGACTGACTTGGTTAATCCTACAACTTCCTGAACACGATACTGCTAAATTAGGCAGAAAGGTTGTGCAGTTTCTGTTTCATCAGAACTAAACAAGTGTTCAAAGCAACTCTGAGGTTGCTCCCTCTCAGAAGAAAACATTTTTGTAAGGGAGTTTAAGAGGTAAAAGAGTATCTGTATAAAACTCAGCAGTAAGCCAGTAATACTTTAATGTACAAACTTATCTCACAAATTCTTATCAAAAAACAAAATTCATAGAAAATCATAAAATTATAAATGTAGGAACTGCTAGTTAATGCTCACTGAAAGAACGTTTTGGTATTTATTCCTACTGGAATACATGATCTCCAGTAGGATTCATTCACCAACTGTAAATTAAGACTACATTATGAATATTTAGTAGTTTTGAAAGTTAAACAGCTGGCAAACTTTGGAGAGCATTAGGAATAATATACATTACAGGATGGGAGGGAGAAACATACCAACTCACCACTCAAGGGAAGAGAACTGTGAACGAATGGAATGGGTAGGTTGAACAATTTCAGACTTTTAGAGGTATATTACACATGTAAGCTCCATGAGGCCAGCCGTTTTTATTTTGTTAACCGTTGTATTGCAAGTATTTGGGACAGTTCCTGGCCTATAATAGATGCTTGGCGAATTGTTCATAGAATGAATTTTGGGCGCAACACTTGACAAAGGAAAACTAAATACAAGTCAACAAATGTCACAGTTGTTACAGTTGTTTCGTGGTCTGACCTTTTTACCAATGTGAAGTTATCAGTACCAGACTGTTTTGCTTCAATTTGCAAAAAGAGGGTGTGAAGGTGTGTGTGAATCTCAAAGAGTGAATGCCCTAATAGTCCATTTTGGAGGCCATGTGTTCAAGTGAACTGATTTATGAGCTGCAAGCTTCAGCCTGGCTAATTTAGAAACATCTAGTACCAGTTTCTGGTTAAGCAATTGTGGTACATGAAATTCGTTGTATAGGTGATTCGTGCAACAGCTTCTGAATTTTTTCCTCCCTCATCCACCTTACAGCCATTAGTCCTATAATAATTTAATTTGGGTTTGTTGGTATAGAAACTGTATTTGCACAATAATGATAAAGCCACTTAGGCTCATCTAGTCATTTCCTGGATTTATGTGTGTAGGAGTACATAAAAATAAGGGCACTGATTCATTTCGCATTTGCCTAAAATTGCTTTTCTTCAGTTGTTCAAAGGTACACAAAATGCTTTTTTCTTTATAAGGTAAAAAATACTTGGAGGTTATAAGAAATAACTCTTAACTAGCTTACTCTGAGTGGCTTTGATATGTATTTACCCATAATGGAATTCATGAGCTTTCCTTCCTTCGCTTGGCCAAGATTTTTTTTCTTTGAAATTCCTTCTCCAGTGTTATCTAGGATGTTTGCATTACAAGCAGGCCGCCTCACCTCCTTTGTTCGTTGTCACAGGTGAAAAGCCATACAAGTGCACCTGGGAAGGCTGCGACTGGAGGTTCGCGCGATCGGATGAGCTGACCCGCCACTACCGGAAGCACACAGGCGCCAAGCCCTTCCAGTGCGGGGTGTGCAACCGCAGTTTCTCGCGCTCCGACCACCTGGCCCTGCACATGAAGAGGCACCAGAACTGAGCGTTGCCCATGCGACCCGACCCGTTCCAGGTCCCCTGGGCTCCCTTTCAAACAACAAACCTAACTGTTCCTATATATATATATATAAAAAAAAAAAAAAAAAAAAAAAAAGCAAAAACTGGAAATGTATATTTTGTATATTTGAGAAAACAGGGAATACATTGTATTAATACCAAAGTGTTTGGTCATTTTAAGAATCTGGAATGCTTGCTGTAATGTATATGGCTTTACTCAAGCAGATCTCATCTCATGACAGGCAGCCACATCTCAACATGGGTAAGGGGTGGGGGTGGAGGGGAGTGTGTGCAGCATTTTTACCTAGGCACCGTCATTTAATGTGACAGTGTACAGGAAACAAATCAGTTGGCAGGCACCAGAAGAAGAATGGATTGTATGTCAAGATTTTACTTGGCATTGAGTAGTTTTTTTCAATAGTAGATAGTTCCTTAGAGGTATACAGTGTACCTGGCAATTCACAAATAGCCATTGAACAAATGTGTGGGTTTTTAAAAAATATATACATATATGAGTTGCCTATATTTGCTATTCAAAATTTTGTAAATATGCAAATCAGCTTTATAGGTTTATTACAAGTTTTTTAGGATTCTTTTGGGGAAAAGTCGTAATTCTTTTGAAAAGAACCGTAAATACACGTACAGTTAGAATTTGTGGTAAGATACCTCTTAACATTACCAAAATCATTTCTTTAGAGGGAAGGAATAATCATTCAAATGAACTTTAAAAAAGCAAATTTCATGCACTGATTAAAATAGGATTATTTTAAATACAAAAGGCGTTTTATATGAATTATAAACTGAAGAGTTTAAAGATAGTTACAAAATACAAAAGTTCAACCTCTTACAATAAGCTAAACGCAATGTCATTTTTAAAAAGGACTTATGATGTCGTTTTCACATATGACAATGTTGCATTTACGATGCAGTTTCATGTACTGAAACGTTGAATTGATGATGCAGTTTTCATATATCAAGATGTTCGCTCCTGCAGTACTGTTGGTTAAATGACAATTTATGTGGATTTTGCATGTAATATACAGTGAGACACAGTAATTTTATCTAAATTACAGTGCAGTTTAATCTATTAATACTGACTCAGTGTCTGCCTTTAAATATAAATGATATATTGAAAACTTAAGGAAGCAAGTGCTACATATATGCAATATAAAATAGTAATGTGATGCTGATGCTGTTAACCAAAGGGCAGAATAAATAAGCAAAATGCCAAAAGGGGTCTTAATTGAAATGAAAATTTAATTTTGTTTTTAAAATATTGTTTATCTTTATTTATTTTGTGGTAATATAGTAAGTTTTTTTAGAAGACAATTTTCATAACTTGATAAATTATAGTTTTGTTTGTTAGAAAAGTTGCTCTTAAAACATGTAAATAGATGACAAACGATGTAAATAATTTTGTAAGAGGCTTCAAAATGTTTATACGCGGAAACACCTACATGAAAAGCATAAATTGGTTGCTGTTTTGCTTCTTTCTCCCTCTTATTTTTGTATTGTGGTCATTTCCTATGCAAATAATGGAGCAAACAGCTGTATAGTTGTAGAATTTTTTGAGAGAATGAGATGTTTATATATTAACGACATTTTTTTTGGAAAATAAAAAGTGCCTAAAAGATGTATGTTGTGCTTTTCTTCTTTACCTGCAATAAAGGGTCTGATCAGGGCAGTTAGTGAGAAATCAGTTCCACACATTTGTAGAAGAGCCACAGTGAACCCGTATGTACTTAAGACAGGGATTTATTTTTTGAGACGAGTCTCGCTCTGTCACCCAGGCTTGAGTGCGGTGGCGCAATCTCGGCTCACTGCAACTTCCGCCTCCCAGGTTCAAGTGATTCTCCTGCCTCAGCCTCCCGAGTAGCTGAGATTACAGGCGTACGCCACCACGCCTGGCTAATTTTTGTATTTTTAGTAGAGACAGGGTTTCACCATATTGGCCAGTCTGGTCTTGTGAACTCCTGACCTCGTGATCCACTCGTCTCAGCCTCCAAAAAGTGCTAGGATTACAGGCATGAGCCACTGCACCCAGCTGGGGGATTTATTTTTTAAATATAATTGGCATAAAGGGAGTCACAATTCACGAATCTGGCCACATAATGCACGAGACCGTCAGCATCCTTAGTTGAAAACAGCATACAGTTAACTTGCATGTCCTAGTCTGGAGATTTTGTCGTCAGAGGAAAGCAAAGCAAGAATTGGTGTAACACTTAAAAAAAAAATTATAATTTGGTTTTATTCCGCAGTAACAAGTACACCTGGAACCTACAT
The DNA here is from genome assembly GCF_001698545.2 of Rhinopithecus bieti. Classification (NCBI taxonomy): domain Eukaryota; kingdom Metazoa; phylum Chordata; class Mammalia; order Primates; family Cercopithecidae; genus Rhinopithecus; species Rhinopithecus bieti. The sequence goes on from NW_016809457.1 coordinate 1,239,285, forward strand.
CTTGGTTTCTTTTTTTTTCTTTTTTTTTTTTTTGAGACTATCACACAGGCTGGAGTGCAGTGGCATAATCTTGGCTCACAGCAACTTCCACCTCGGGTTCAAGGGATTGTCCCGCTTCAGCCTTCTGAGTAGCTGGGATTACAGGCACGTACCACCATGCCCAGCTAATTTTTGTGTTTTTTGTAGAGATGGGATTTCACCATGTTGGCCAGTCTGGTCTCAAACTCCCGACCTCAAGTGATCCACCCTCCTTGGCCTCCCAAAGCACTTGGGATTACATGCTTGACCCACCACGCCCAGTTTAGGTCTCATTTTTATTTATTATTATTTTTAATTATACTTTTAAGTTCTGGTGTACATGTGCAGAATGTGCAGGTTTGTTACATAGGTATACACATGCCATGGTGGTTTGCTGCACCCATCAACCCGTCATCTACATCAGGTATTTCTCCTAATGCTCTCCCTCCCCCAGCTCCCAACCCCATGACAGGCCTCAGTGTGTGATGTTCCCCTCCCTGTCTCCATGTGTTCTCATTGTTCAATTCCCACTTATGAGTGAGAACATGCAGTGTTTGGTTTTCTGTTCTTGTGTTAGTTTGCTGACAATGATGATTTCCTAGATCTTGGTTTCTAATACCATTGTCCAATTTTTAAAAAAAATGAGCTCCTTAGAGAAACAGCTGATTCTAAGACTGGAGTGGGAAACATGCAAGTCCAGAGCATCCTGTAGTGTAAGAAAGTGATATATCAGAAGGAATATAGGAAGCGATGAAAAAGAAAACCCGGCTGGATACGGTGGCTCACACCTGTAATCCCAGCACTTTGGGAGGCCAAGGCGGGCAGATCACCTGAGGTCAGGAGTTCAAGACCAGCCTGGCCAACATGGTGAAACCCGTCTCTACTAAAAATACAAAAATTAGGCCGGGCGCGGTGGCTCAAGCCTGTAATCCCAGCACTTTGGGAGGC
>NW_016809457.1:1241241-1255433 GCF_001698545.2 Rhinopithecus bieti
TTTTTTTTTTTTTTTTTTTTGAGATGGAGTCTCGCTCTGTAGCCCAGGCTGGAATGCAGTGGCGTGACCTTGGCTTACTGCAACCTCTGCTTCCTAGGTTCAAGTGATCCTTTCATCTCAGCACCTCCCTGCCCGCCCGCCCGAGTAGCTAGGATTACAAGTGTGCGTCACTTGGCTAGTTTTTGTATTTTTCGTAGAGACAGGGTTTTACCATGTTGGCCAGGCTGGTCTTGAACTCCTGACCTCAAGTGATCTGCCCACCTTCGCCTCCTAAAATCCTGGGATTATAGAGGTGTGAGCCACCACACACTTTTCGGCTGTAATGTGCCCATATTGATTCATTAATTGTGACAAATGTATCATACTAATGTAAGCTTCATTAGGGGAAACTGGGGATGGGGTTAGAAGTATTCTATTATCTGCAATACTTCAGTAAATCTACAACTACTAAAAAAAAAATGTTAGTTAAAAAAAAAGTGAAGAAGGACCAGGCATGGTGGCTCACGCCTATATTCCCAGCACTGTGGGAGGCCAAGGTGGGCAGATCACCTGAGGTCAGGAGTTCAAGAGCAGCGTGGCCAACATGGTGAAACCCCATCTCTACTAAAAATACAAAAAGTAGCCAGGCGTGGTAGCAGGCACCTGTAATCCCAGCTACTCAGGAGGCTGAGGCAGGAGAATCACTTGAACCGAGGAGGCAGAGGTTGCAGTGAGCCGAGATCCTCCCAAGTACGTAGAACTACAGGTGTGAGCCATCGTGCCTGGCTAATTTTGTATGTGTCTGGGGACGGGAGCCTCCCTCTGTTGCCCAGGCTGGTCTTGAACTCCTGGGATCAAGGAATCCTTCCATCTTGGCTTCTCAGCTTGTGATTACAGGTGTGAGCTACTGTGCCCACCCCGCCTTGAAACTTCGTAGATTCTTTTTGTGTTACAGCTCTAATTGATTGATAAGGAGATGTCAAAAAAATTACTTCCTATTTCTGTATGAATTGACTTAAGCCACTGCAGCAATTGAATACATCTAATGTTCGCCAAATTTCCTCTCATGTTGCACTGTTAATACAGTGTTGGTGTTGGATTTTTGATAAGGTGTGTGAACATGAAACTGTGATTATAATGCAAGCAAATATGTAATGCCTTGTGTATTTTTAAACAGTATTAGTGAGTTTTCAAGGGAAACTGATTTTCAGAAGGCAACTCTGCCTAACCAACTTTTCAAAGTTGCAAATAATTTAATTGCTTATCATTGTTATACTCATTAAATGACTATCTGGGTTCAAACATATTCTGACTATCTGTAAACCAGCTACAGCAATTAGACAAAAATTGAGCAATATACCAGGTTCCAAGTGCAGTTATGTGACTTGATTTCAAATAAGTAATGTTTTGGGGTTAACTATCTTCAGTTAATTTTTATTCTCCCCACTACTAAGTTATCTTGTTCTGCTTCATTTTGTCATTTCATTCTTACATTGCAGCTCACATTAAGTGCGTCACTTCATGGCATCCAATTAGAGAATCCAGATAAACATGACCTGGCCTGCCTACATAAAAATATTTTTAAAAATCTAGCTAAATTCCTTTTCCTATCTGTAACTAAGCCCACCAGACCTTTTTGGATTAATCGTGGGCTGTAACGTAACAAAGAAGGGCTTTATTCTCTGTTACTAAATCTGGTCCCTACTTTGAAGTTAACCAAATTCTATCTTTGGTTAGATTCTTGACTACAGTGTGAAACTAATCAATGGGAGATTTTTTAAAAATTACTCACACTGAAGTGATAGGTGACAAAACCTGGAAATTTATAACTGTTTTAACAGTGACTATTAAGACAAAAAATACGGCGGCTCATGCCTGTAATCCCGGCACTTTGGGAAGTCAAGTCAGGAGGACTGCTTGGGCCTAGGAGACCCTGTCTCTATAAAAACTAAAAAATGAGCCTGGCGTGTGCTGCGTGCTTGTAGACTCAGCTACTTGGAGACTGAGTGGGAGGATCTCTTGAGCCCAGGAGGTTGAGATTGCAGTGAGCTGTGTTCACACCACTGTACTCCAGCCTTAGCAACAGAATAAGACCTCAGCTTAAAAAAAGAAAGAAAGAAAGAAAGAAAAGCACAATAAATCTCATTAAAGTTATATATGATTGGAAGAGTTTTGTTACGTGAAAACTCAGAAGTTTCATTTTTGTTTGTAAATCAGCAATCTTTATTCCATCTGTCCCTCTCAGTGCATGCCGTCCGTCCCATGAAGGCATTTGGTGTTATATAAATGGTAATAGTCTTAAATATGGAGGTTAAAGCTTAACGCTATTTGGTACCCAGAGACATTTGAATGACTATATATATATGCATATACATATATATGTATATATCCACTCACAGAATCTCACCAATTGGAACTTGGCGTACTGCCCAATTTTTGTCTAATTGCTATAGTTTGTTTACAAAGAAACAGTAGGAATATATAGATATTGAATAGAAACTTGTATAGACTTCTAGGTAAAGATTTAGGCTTCAGAACTATTCAACAGCTACTTTCATGAAGGAAACAACCCCCAAATCAGTTTGTTTCAACCAGCAAGATCTTGCCCAGGACAAAATTGGATGAATAAAGATGACAGTGTCCAAACTCCTGAGTACTGTCCCAGGAACCTCCTAAGACATGCCATGGAGTCAAGTGGTGGCACCTCTTCCTATCTAAAGTTTCAAGAGACCTTCACCTATTGTAAGCATCTAACGCAGTATTTCTTTCAAATGAATTCCTCAGACACACTTGTAGGAAAAGGGCCCTATGGTTAAACAAGGTCTGCCAAATCTAGAAGATTCACAACACATGCTGGAATCATAAAGTCTCTGAGGTGTTCTGCAATAAATAAACTTAAACCAAAAAAAAAAAAAAAAAAAAAAGACTGTTAACTGTTTAAGTTATTATTAATTCCTTAGTTCTCCACTTCTCTTCAAACCCCAACAAAAACACACTTTGAATAGGGAATACTCAGTTAGTCCCCACCCAGTGGAAGAGCGAGGATTTAAAGGCTTATTTTCTGGAGAGGGGAAAGATACAGCATTTCTAAACTGAATAAACAAGCCCCAGTTTCTAGCACGGTGGCTCATGCCTGTAATTCCAGCACTTTGGGAGGCCAAGTCAGGAGGATCATAAGAGGCCAGGTGTTCAAGACCAGCCTGGCCAACACGATGAAACCCTGTCTCTACTAAAAATACAAAAATTAGCCAGGCGTGGTGTCAGGCGCCTGTAGTCCCAGTTACTCGGGAGGCTGAGGTAGGATAAATCGCTTGAACCTGGGAGGTGTGGAGGTTGCAGCCAGCCGAAATTGCGCCACTGCATTCCACTCCAGCCTAGGCAACAGGGTGAGACTCCGTCTCCACAAAAAAAAAAAAAAAAAAAAAAAAAAACAAGCCCCAGTTGAGGGCAGGAATGCAAAAACAGAAAATTAGAAGGATTAAATGAATGTATGCATATTGGAGGCTAAGCTTTTTTATGCAAACGAATGTTTTATGTACTCATTAACATAGTAATTAATGTAAATTACATTCTGATAATGTAAAATATAGTGTATTTGTTAGACCTCAAAAAAGAAACTATAGCATTAGCTCAATTTAAGATAACTGGTAAGGCTCTTTAAATTGTTTAGGAGGCTGAGATTTTTTTCTCTTCTTCCCTTGGTTCCCAGAATGCTGGAGACCAACTCTTTATCAAGGCAGGAGGCTGGAAGAGTCTTTGGAATGGACCAGTCCAAGAGAAATAACTAAATATATGGAAAATCCCAAGTTCTCCAATAAAATGGCCCAGCCAGATCATTCACAGAGAAACCTACAGATGACTAGACCCACACATGTGCCCAGAGCTTCCAATCAACTCTTTGGTTCCTCGCTGTTAAATTTTAACAGATGGCAGGCCACAGTGGCTCATGCCTGTAATCCCAGAACTTAGGGAGGCTGAGGTGGGTGGATCACCTGAGGTCAGGAGTTTGAGACCAGCCTGGCCAACATGGTGAAAGCCTGTCTCTACTAAAAATACAAAAATTAGCCAGGGGTGGTGGTGGGCGCATGTAATCCCAGCTACTCTGGAGGCTGAGGCAGGAGAATCACTTAAACCTGGGAGGCCAAGGTTGCAGTGAGCCGAGATTGTGCCATGGCACTCCAGCCTGGGCAACAAGAGTGAAACTCCATCTCGAAAATAAATTTAAAAAATAAAAATAAAAGTAAATAAATGTTAATGGACAACTAAGAAATAACAGATATCTGAACAAACCATTTAACATGAAAGACACAGATCAAACAGAGGGCCAGGCGCGGAGGCTCACGCCTGTAATGCCAGCACTTTGGGAAGCAGAGGCTGGCAGATCACAAGATCAGGAGTTTGAGACCAGCCTGACCAACATGGTGAAACCTCGTCTCTAGTAAAAATACAAAAATTAGCCAGCTGTGGTGGTGGGCGCCTGTAATCCCAGCTACTCAGGGGTCTGAGGCAGAAGAATCACTTCAACTCAGGAGGCGGAGGTGGGCCGAGATCTCACCACTGCACTCCAGCCTGGGTGACAGAGTGAGACTCTGTCTCAAAAAAAAAAAAAAGAAAGAAAAAAGAAATAAAAGCACAGGAAAGAATCATTTGGCTCTGTGTTTCTGTATTTTCCACGCTGGACTTGGCACACAGTAAATGTTCAGTAAGTATATGTTGATTAAATAAAGGGATCTGTAAAAATATCTCATAATGTTAGGTACCTTAGACTAAGCAAATTAGGGTGATCTAAGTCTGAGTGAAAAAATGTAAACACTGGTCATGAATTCTCACCAGAAGCTATTGAAAATCTATTGTTCTGTGTTGCAGTAGGAAATGCCTTAAAATCAATATGAGAGCATTTTAAAGTTTAGATATAATAAATTGAAAAATGTTTTTGACAGTACTGTTTGCTGAATAATGGTTGCACTGGGATCTGTATAATAGGATTCAGGGCCACCTCTGAGATCTTCTGGACTTAAATGAACATACCTTGCTAAGTACATCAATCTCTTATGTGCTTGAAAGGAACAAAGACTTAAAAAAGAAATAAAGTGATTTTTTTCCTCTTTGACCCTAAAATGAGCAAAGTTAATCATATACTTTGTGTGTTTACATAGAATATTTTATCTAAGAAGTCACAACTCTTTGAAACAAAATGCAATGATTAATTGGCCCCCATATCATTGTGTATTAGATTAGTATCTTATCCCTGTGTCTACCTGAGGAGACATCTACATGAAAGCACTAAATGAAAAAAGATGGTAAGTGCTGCAAATTTTCTTTTTCTTTTTTGAGACAGAGTTTCACTCTGTCACCATACTGGAGTGCAGTGGCACGATCTCGGCTCACTGCAACCTCTGCCTCCTGGGTTCAAGTGATTCTCCTGCCTCAGCCTCCCAAGTAGCTGGGACTACAGGCACACACCACCACGCCCAGCTGATTTTTTGTATTTTTAGTAGAGATGGGGCTTCACCATGTTGGCCAGGATGGTCTCGATCTCCTGACCTTGTAATCAGCCTGCCTCTGCTTCCCAAAGTGTTGGGATTACAGGTGTGAGCCGCTGTGCCCGGCCAGTTTCTGTATGGTCAAGGATATAGAGCTTTACTTGTTTGGTTTTTTTTTTTTTTTTTTTTTTTGAGACAGAGTCTCACTCTTGCCGCCCAGGCTGGACTGCAATAGCGTGATCTTGGCTCACTGCAAGCTCCGCCTCCAGGGTTCAAGTGATTCTCCTGCCTCAGGCTTCCGAGTAGCTGGGATTACAGGTGCACGCCACCACACCCGGCTAATTTTTGTATTTTTAGTAGAGACGGGGTTTCACCGTATTGGCCAGGCTGGTCTCAAACTCCCAACCTCAGGTGATCTGCCTGCCTTGGCCTCCCAAAGTGCTAGGATTACAGGCATGAGCCACCCCATCTGGCCAGAATTTCTTTATTTCTCCAGAGAAAGGGCTTTTCCTTCCCCCCTCTTAAAAATGACACAAAACCAGAAACAAATAACGAAAACAAGCTCAATAATTTCCCCCCAAACACAAAAGGCTTTGTGAGTGTACATTTTGTTGAAAATGTCACTGATTCCTCGACTATTAATTTTTCTTGGGTTCTGGATTCACCTGGACTTACATGACTTCAAGTGAATTGTGGAGCTGTAAAAACCCAAGTGATAGAGCTAGAGTGAATGATGAGGCTCCTTTTTCTGTCTCACCTTATGCAGGGCTCGTAAGAGGTGGTGGAGAAGCAAAGCTTTTGTAGAACTGCAGTACCAAATTACACTTGTCATCACTGTAATAGGAGCTTGGGAAGATAGTTATCTTCCCAACCTGCTTCTCCAGAATATTTCATACATTTTACACAAACATAAATAAGAATTTTAATTGAGTACTTTTACAATTGCAGCATTCCGTACTCCAGATGTCTTGAATGCTGTCTTGGTTGTCATAAAAATGTCCACCAAATGTGTAGATTGTTACAAAAATTGAAAAGGCCAATAGACCATTAAAGATCCTCCCCTTAAGGCTTACCTATCAGAATGTGAGGTATTTTTTTGTTGAAAGACGTGTTTAGTTTCCTGCCTTGACAATGTGATTGTTAGGACATTACTGGCAATGCTAATGTTTTGACCAAAAGCAAAACAAATGAAGAGATTTTATGTTTTGTTTTGTTTTTCTTTTTTCAACTACGTATAATCCTGGAATGGCATCAGATAAACAAGGTCTAAAAGACTGAAAATTAAAATAATAAAAGCAGAGCCAGTTACTTGGGGTAATAAGAAGGAACTAAATATTGTGAAAGATAGATACAAAGTACTTAGATCTTCCAGACATTTTATTAAGAGTATTTTCCTTTAAGAAAATTAGAGATATTTTACAAATGTTACTTTTTTGAGCTAATTTATTTAAACTTTTTATGAATGTTTAAAGAAAAAAATGATAACATTGTCTGTGCGGGTTCTAATAGATGTAATACATTTGACAACCATGGCAAAAAAGCAGAGAGATGGTGAATGGACTTGTATGGTTCCAAGGTTTCCAGATTTTACATGAAGTAGTTCGGTATCAACTCTACATTGTGAAAAGTTAAATAAAAGGCAAACTTTCTGTAAAGTTATAGGCTGGATGCAGTGGCTTACACCTGTAATCCCAGCACTTTGGGAGGCCAAGGCAGGAGGATTGCTTGAGTCCAGGAGTCTGAGACCACCCTAGGCAACATAGACCTCATTTCTTTTTTTTTTTTTTTTTTTGAGACGGAGTCTCGCTCTGTCACCCAGGCTGGAGGGCTGTGGCCGGATCTCAGCTCACCGCAAGCTCCGCCTCCCGGGTTCACGCCATTCTCCTGCCTCAGCCTCCCGAGTAGCTGGGACTACAGGCGCCGCCACCTCGCCCGGCTAGTTTGTTGTAGTTTTAGTAGAGACGGGGTTTCACCGTGTTAGCCAGGATGGTCTCGATCTCCTGACCTCGTGATCTGCCCGTCTCGGCCTCCCAAAGTGCTGGGATTACAGGCTTGAGCCACCGCGCCCGGCCATAGACCTTATTTCTACAAAAAACAAGAAAATTAGCTGGGCATGGTGGCATGAGCCTGTAGTCCCAGCTACTCAGGATGCTGGGGTGGCAGGATCCGTTGAGCCCAGAGGTGGAGGCTGGCTGCGCAGTGAGACATGACCCACACCACTACACTCCCTAAAACCTTTGGGCGACAGAGTGACTTTGTCTTAAAAAATATATATATATAAATTATATAATATATAAGTATTTATAATATATAATATAGTTATATATTATATTATTAATCATAATACGATATATATTATATAATATACCTGAATACGATATATATTATATAATATTCGTATGATATATATTAGTATAATATATCATGATGATATATAAATTAAATTATATAATATATATAGTAATCTCCAAGAAAACAGTAAAAAAAATACAACGAGACATAGCTAAAAAGGAGATGGATAAAATAGAATTTTAAAGAAATATTCAAATATTTAGAAAGCAGGAAAGTAAGAGAGATACAAAACATCAGTGGGAAAAAAGAGAAAAAAATAGTAAAATGGTTAACCTAAAACCTACCGTTTCAATTGTTGCATTAAACGTGAATGGGCTAAAAACAATAGACTTTTGGCTGGGTGTGGTGGCTCACGCCTGCAATCCTGGCACTTAGGGAGGCCCCAGCAGGAAGATCCCTTGAGCTCAAGGGTTCAAGACCAGCCTGGGCAGCATAGGGAGACCCTGTCTCTACAAAAAAGTAAAAATAATTAGCCCAGTATTGTGGCGCACCCCTGTAGTCCCAGCTACCGGGGGTGCTGAGGTGGGGGGATTGCTTGAGCCCTGGAAGTTGAGCCTTCAGTGAGCTGGGATGGTACCACTCAATGCCAGCCTGGGTCACAGAGCAAGACCATGTCTCAAAAAAAAGGTAGAATTTTTTTTCTGTTAAGTGTTAAAGGCCTAAGTTCATTTTTGGAGGTGCCTGTTTATTATTTTTAGGGGAAAACACCTTCCCTGGATGGCACATTTAATTACACAGATGTAAAGCAAGGATCTACACATTGCTCTGGAGATAAGTTTTATATGTAGCCATTACTGATAATCTGACTCTGGCCCAGTGGCAACTGAACCTTGGCAAGGGGTTTACTCCCTGAGTAGATGTGTGTGGCCCAGTAACTGGTAAGAGATGAAGCAACAAAGAGCTGGAACACTTAGGGGCCTGCATCCTTGTCTCAGGTCCTCCTGGATTGAGTGTTAGCAAAGAGGAAAGTGATACTGTCTTTCTTTTTGAAAAAATCAACAATTTGTTTTCTATAACTATATATTGTTTTTATTTTTTCTTTTTCTCTTTTTTAATAATAGAGATGAGGGTCTCACTATGTTGCCCAGGCTGGTCTCAAACTCCTTGGCTCAAGCAATCCTCCCACCTTGGCCTTCCAAAGTGCTGAGATTACAAGGCGTGAGTCACGGTGCCTGGCCACTGTACCTCTTTAATTACTTCGAGAGGTGTAGCCATCATAGCATGACTATAGACAACATTAATCAAAGATGATACAATAAACAGTGACCAAGAGAAGAACTGTAGTAATGAACAGCAAGGGGCTGTTTTGGGGGAAAGTGGTAGTCAAATGAATTTCGGGTCACCAGTCAGGTGACTAGATGTAATCTTGTAAGGTTGGTGGTCACAGTGTGCTCAAACCCAGACAGTTTTTCCTGACATAACTAACATACGATTTGCCAGGGTACCGTGTCAGGCCCTTAAGCCCTTTAGCACACATGACTTCCCTTACTATAATCCTATAATTCGCTTCTTATTGTAGCAATTTTATAGATGAGAACAATAATGCCCAGGAAGGTTAAGGAACTCGTTTTCCTCATGGAAACACAGCCAGTAAGAGACAGAGCTGCTGTTCTGATTTGAACTCATTGACTCTTTTTTTTTTTTTTGAGTTGGAGTCTCACTCTGTCACCCAGGCTGGAATGTAGTGGCGCGATCTCGGCTCACTGCAGCCTCCGCCTCCCATGTTCAAGCGATTCTCCTACCTCAGCCTCCCGAGTGGCTGGGACTACAGGTGTGCACCACCATGCCCAGCTAACTTTTGTATTTTTAGTAGAGACAGGGTTTCACCATGTTGGCCAGGCTGGTCTCGAACTCCTGACCTAGTGATCCGCCCATCTCAGACTCCCAAAGTGTTGGGATAACAGGCATGAGCCACCGCGCCTGGCCCTCCTTTACTCTTTCCACAGTAGCATACCTGTTTCAAGAGGCATGCTCTATATAGGGAAGTCCATCAGAATCTGGGAATTAAGGAAACAGGACGTGAAGGCAACTTTCAGCTCATCTAGAGGGTTCCCCAGGCTCCCTTTAGGGCAGGATCTGTTCCAGGGTGCAGCCAGCCTGAGCCTGCCAAGAGTAGTAGGTGAGCCCTGTAAGGCCACGGTAAGTGGGTTCATCTGCCTGGAGAGAGATGTGCCAATCCTGACTGTCTCTTGAGGGATAGTGGAGGATCAGAGCTGCCAAGATCAAACCCTGTAGCTTGGGAGGATCTCAAGCAAGTGCTTTGTCAACTCAAAAAATCTTCATCCAAGCCAAGTAAGACAAGCGACTGTGAGAAGGGAATAAGTGGATTGCTGGTGATTATACCTACAGAGAGGCAGGAATAAAGGGAGAGAACAATGCTTCCAGACCTTTGATCTTTACCTGCCACAGGCCTCTCCTCCCCTTCTAGCCGACTTCCTGAGGCAGGAAATGGTGACATCACCCTGCGTTTGTCAGCACTCTCCTGTTCTGAGTCATCGGGATTGCTGGCATAGTTATCCATAAGATTTCCAAGTAGATTATTTACTCCCCTTTTAGGGGCTTGGTATTGCACCATGCCACCTTCCCTCAGTGTCCTGTCAGACCTCTGTTCAGTTCAATATTTCCTCCTTGGAATGTCATTCGGTGTCCTCACAGGTAGTATCTTCTTTTATTAACATTATCCTTTATTAACCAACTCTAAGTTGGGGGTGGGAGGTCATAAAAATACGCAGTTGAATGAATTACAGTTAATTTTAACCATTCCTCCATTGTTGGACAAGAATCTAGTTTCCAGTTATTTACTATTACAGACCATGTCAAAGGAAACATCTTTATACATCCATGTGTGCATATGTTTTTTTTGAAATGGGCTTTCATTCTGTCCCTCAGGCTGGAGTGCAGTGGTGTGATCACAGTTCACTGCAGCCTCAAAATCCTAGGCTCAAGTGATCCTCCCACCTCAGCCTCCCCAAGTGCTGGGATTATAGGTGTGAGCCACTGCAGCCTGGCCTGTTTTTGAGTATTTCTGTAGGATAGATCGCTAAATGAGGAACCAGGGATCAAGGGATAGAAACGTTTATGTTTTTAAATTTATCATATTTAAAACCTTTTTATAGGTTGAGCGTGGTGGCTCACATCTGTAATCCCAGCACTTTGAGAGGCCAAGGCAGATAGATCCCTTGAGCCCAGGAGTTGGAGACCACCTTGGGCCACATGGCAAAACCTTGTCTCTACAAAAATACAAAAAGTAGACAGATATGATGACTTGGTGCCTATAAAGCCCAGCTACTGGGAGGCTAAGGGGGGAGGATCACTTGAGCCCAGGAGGCAGAGGTTGTGGAGAGTCAAGATCACGACACTACACTCTAGCCTGGGTGACAGAATGAAACTCTGTCTCAAAAAACAAAACAAAACAACAACAACAACAACCAAACCTCTTTATTATGAAAGTTTGCAACAAATATAAAAATAGAAGAGTATGATAAATACTCACCCTCTTTACCCAGCTTTTACAATGATCAACTCTCAGACAGCCTTAATCTACCTGTACTCCCAACTCTTCCCTGTCTTCCTTCCCCTAGATTATTTGAAAGCAAACCTCAGGAACCATATAATTTCATCTGTAAATATTTTAGTATGTAGGCCGGGTGCGATGGCTCACACCTATAATCCCAGCACTTTGGGAGGCCAAGGAGGGCGGGTCATTTGAGGTCAGGAGTTTGAAACCAGCTTGGCCAACATGGTGAAACCCCGCCTCTACTAAAAATACAAAAGTAAGCCAGGGGTGATGGTGGGCGCCTGTAATCCCAGCTTCTCAGGAGCTGAGGCAGGAGAATTGCTTGAACCCGGGAGGCAGAGGTTGCAGTGAGCAGACATCATACCATTGCACTCCAACCTGGGTGACAAAGCGAGACTCCATCCATCTCAAAAAAAAAAAAAAAAGAAAATAACATATACATTTTAGTATGTACCACTTAAAGATGACTGCAGTCTCAAACTCCTGGGCTTAAGGGATCCTCCTGCCTCAGCCTCCTGAGTAGCTAGAACTACAGCCATGTGCCACCATGCCCGGCTAATAATTTTTAAATATCATCCAAATATGGATGATATATTTTAGCCAGGTGTGGTGGCTCACGCCTGTAATCCCAGCACATTGGGAGCCGAGGAGGGTGGATCACTTGAGGTCAGGAGTTCGAGACCAGCCTAGCCAACATGGGGAGACCCTGTCTCTACTAAACATACAAAAAAATTAGCTGGGTATGGTGTGCGTGCCTGTAATCCCAGCTACTTGAGAGGCTGAGGCTGGAGAATTGCTTGAACCTGGGAGGCGGAGTTTGTGGTGAGCCGAGATCCCGCCATTGCACTCCAGCCTGGGCAACAAGAGTGAAACCCCATGTCAAAAAAAAAAAAAAAAAAAAGTCATTTTAAATCTGAATACATTCTCGAAAATTGTTCTTAAAAAAAGTACTAACTTATCTTTCCACCCACAGTGCTGTTCTTGGGAGCAGGATTCTGGAGAGAAAGGCAAAATTCAAGGGAAAGAGTTTGCCTTTAAGTTTTAACATAGGCTATGTTTTAACACTTAAACTTAAAGAAGGAAGACCAATAAATAGCACTGTAGCAAGAGCAAGAGGAGAAACTGAACCTACCAGTGGTCTGTGAGCTCTCATACATTTAACCCTCCTAAAGTACAGTCTTGAATAACAGACAACATCAAAAGGCAGCTGTGCTTTTCTCAGAATAAAACAGCTGAGCTAAACAACCAAAACCAAACAGCTGTACTGCCTTTGGATTTAGTGTTACATTAAAATTAGATGTTTTCTTTCCCCAGCTTTTTTTTTTTTTCCTTGGTGGAAGAAGCAGTTGAAGAGTTTTATTTCAGACATGTTATGTTCAAATCATTTGCACACAGTCCACAGTAAAATGTTAGTTATTATGAAAATCTGACTGACAGCATTGTCACTTATAAGGAGAGACCCTCTCTCAATTATTTTCATTATTCAATACTACTTAATTATTTAGAATTTTCCTGCGTACAGTGAACATCATTGATGTTATAGATGTGAAAGTTGATTAAAACACTATTAATTAAAACACTTTAAACTTGATTTTTATTTTATTTATTTTATTATTTTTTTTGAGATGAGATTCCTTCCTGTTGCCCAGGCTAGAGTGCAATGGTGCGATCTCCGCTCACTGCAACCTCCGCCTCCTGGGTTCAAGCGACTCTCCTGCCTCAGCCTCCTGAGTAGCTAAGATTACAGGCGCCCATCACCACGCCCAGCTAATTTTTGTATTTTTAGTAGGGACAGGGTTTCTCCATGTTGGTCAGGTTGGTCTCAAACTCCCCACCTCAAGTGATCCACCTGCCTCGGCCTCCCAAAGTGCTGGGATTACAGGCCTGAGCCACTGCATCCGACCACAAGTTTAATTTTTTCAGTTGTTTTTAACTTGTTTTGTGTTGTTCTGTACTGGGTAGCAAAGGAACGTTTTTGAACAAGGACAATTAATCTTGGATTACTATGTTAGGTTTACAGGAAGGGCCAGAGTCAGGGAAACCAGGAGCCTATTGAAAAACATCTGAGAGTCGGGTGTGGTGAGAGGCCCAGGCTGGCTGGCTGATCCCTTGGCATTTTGGGAGGCCCAGGCTGGCGGATCCCTTGAGATCGATTGGAACAACAAGGGGAAACCCTGTCTCTACCAAAAGAAAAAGGGAAAAAAAAAGGGAGAAAGGTGATAAAGGTATGAATTGGGCCGGGTGTGGTGTCTCACGCCTGTAATCCCAGGACTTTGGGAGGCCGAGGTGAGTGGATCCTGAGGTCAGGAATTCGAGACTTGCCTGACCACCATGGTGAAACCCCAACCCCGTCTCTGCTAAAAACACACACACACACTATATATATATATGTACGTATGCATGTAGCTGGGCGTGGTGGCAGTCGCCTGTAATCCCAGCTATTCAGGAGGCTGAGGCAGGAGAATAGCTTGAACCCAGGAGGTGGAGGTTGCAGTCCTGTGGGTGAGCTGAGATCGCACCACTGCACTCCAGCCTGGGCAACAGAGCGAGACTCTATCTCAAAAAAGAAAAAAAGACATGAATTGAGGCACTGTGGAAAAAATATTTCCCTTTACCTCTTTGACCAAGAGAAACTAAGTGAACTTTTCTTTTCTTTTTGAAACAGGGTCTCATTCTGTTACCCAGGCTGGAGTGCAGCAGCCTTGACTTCCTGGGCTCAAGGGATCCTCCCAGCTCAGCCTCCTGAGCAGCTAGGACTATCGGCATGGCCATGAGGTCCAGCTAAAATTTTTATGTATTTATTTATATTTTTTAAAGGACAAGACAGTGGATAAAATTTTAAATTTAAAATTAACTTTTTT
>NW_016809457.1:1255785-1259843 GCF_001698545.2 Rhinopithecus bieti
TTTTTTTTTTTTTTTTTTTTTTTTAATACAAACAGGTTTTCACTAAGTTGCCCAGGCTGGTGTCGAACTCCTGGGCTCAAGCGATCCTCCCACCTGGGCCTCCCAAAGTGCTGGGATTACAAGTGTGAGCCACTGCACCCAGTTTGAACTTTTCATTTAGCTAACCTTTTCATCAGAATCCTGGAGCTTAAATGAGAAATTCCTAGATGCTCCATTCCTGATATTCTTCTGTAAAATGAAGTTGGCCTTATGTGTTTTAATTGCTTTTGGTTGATATCAGAGGTTTTCACTGAGTTATGCTTCTTTAAGGCAGGGACCATGCATGGAGAGCCTTAAACCCTGAGCACCTAAGCTTAGCACCTTAGAACATGGCAGATGGGTGCTGATTTTTTTTTTTTTTTTGAAACGGAGTCTCTCTCTGTCGCCCAGGCTGGAGTGCAGTGGCCAGATCTCAGCTCACTGCAAGCTCCGCCTCCCAGGTTTACGCCATTCTCCTGCCTCAGCCTACCGAGTAGCTGGGACTGCAGGCGCCCGCCACCTCGCCCGGCTAGTTTTTTGTATTTTTTAGTAGAGATGGGGTTTCACCATGTTAGCCAGGATGGTCTCGATCTCCTGACCTCATGATCTGCCCGTCTCGGCCTCCCAAAGTGCTGGGATTACAGGCTTGAGCCCCCGCGCCCGGCCGCTCATTAGATTTTTGTTGAAAAAATGGCTTCCAATGTTTTCATGTTTGATTTGATGGCTGTGCTGTAATTGCTCCCATGTTCCTAAACCCCTCTCCTCCTCTTCATTCAGACAAACACAACCTCCTTTTCTGATGCTTACGCTTGGATGGGGTCCTTTCTCCGGCCTGTGGAGGCCTCTTTGTGTCACCAAATCATATTGTATATTTTTTATTTTTATTTTTTAATTTTTATATATTTTTTGAGACAGAGTTTCACTCATCACCCAGGCTGGAATGCAGTGGCTTGATCTCAGCTCACTGCAACCTCTGCCTCCTGGGTTCAAGCAATTCTCCTGTCTCAGCCTCCCGAGTAGCTGGGACTACAGGAGCCTGCCACCACGCCTGGCTAATTTTTGTATTTTTAGTAGAGACAGGGTTTCACCATATTGATCAGGCTGGTCTCAAACTCCTGACCTCAGGTGATCCGTCCGCCTCAGCCTCCTAAAGTACTGGGATTACAGGCGTGAGCCACCACACCTGGCCATATTGTATATTCTTTAAAACAACAAAAAAAGCTCATTAGGTTTTTCCCAGCTGAGTTCAACTCTTTGCCTTCTCCTATTTGTTTCTGACCACTCTACCAAAACCCACTTTAATCTAGCAGCCAAGTGTTAAAGCTCCTCAATTACTCAAAATCTCCTTACTGGCAGATTGTAGGAGCCTTGGAGGAGGTAAGGTCTTGGCTTTTTTAGTGAGTCTTGCCCTAGGTCCCTGGTTTCTAAGTCTGGCCAGGTGTCATCATTGGAGGAACTAGTTAAACATCTGCATTCCTGGCACCATTCCAGCCTCGGTGACTCAGAATTTGGGGTGTGCTGCCCCCAACCTCCATTGAGTACAGCAGGAGCCTCAGGAATTTGAATTTTAACAAGTGTTCCAGGCAATTCTGATACCTGGACAGGTAGTCCAAACATTTAGTGTAAATTCCTTCCAGGGTAAGCAAAAGGACAAGGGAGAAGGATGAGTTCACATTTTGGCAGAGATTGGGAGTGAGTCTGACTACTCGTCCATGTTGTCTAGTCTATGTATTTTTACTCTTCTCTTTAGAGCCTATATTTTCCTACATGCCTTTCATGGTTGACTTGCAGACTGACTCTAAAGGTCAACGACTTGCTACTTCATTTGTATCAGAAGCAGGAATTTCTATGAAAATGAATAGACCTGAATTCTTTTATCTTACAATCCTGGAATTGTTAGGAATCTTAAAGGTCACTTAGTGACCTTATTTAGTGGGACACCTTAGATATCCAAAGGACAAGCAATGACATCAAGATTAGCAACTCGCATAATTGTGGTGAGCCACCCAGGGCAGGCCTTCCCCGAGGCTTCCAGCCTGAAGTCTCCAGCACTGCAAGCGGAGAGATCAGAAAGTCAGGAGTAAGTGCTACCCTGGGAGAGAAGTGGGGGCTGCGCACAGGAAAATGAAGGGAGATCAGATGGTATATGGAGATCAAAGAGGGAGTGGAAGAGGAATGTGGGTGAGAACAATCTTTCAGTGCACTCAAACACAAAGGAATTCATTTACTCACTCCCCAAACACCTGTGAATTATCTCCTTAGAACCTGATCTGATGCTAACCACAGGTCTTGCCCTCAAAGAGCTCTCAATCTAGTGGGATAGACAGATATCCATGACAATAGAGAGTGATAAGTCTAACAATAGAGGCCGACTTCAGGAGTAAGGTAAGAATATGTGCAAACACACCAGCCCCAAGGGTTTGTGGAACCCTTAGAATTTATTTATAGTATTGGATATAACAGCAACATTAAAATATGCAAGCTAGCCAGGCACAGGTGGCTCATGCCTGTAATCCCAGCACTTTGGGGTGCTGAAGGAGAAGGATCCTTTGAGCCCAAGAGTTTGAGACCAGCCTAAGTAACATAGTGAGACCCTGTCTCTAGAAAAACTAAAAAAATTAGCGTGGCATGGTGGCGAGTCCCAGCTACTCAGGAAGCTGGAGGTGGGCCCAGAAATTTGAGGCTGCAATGAGTTATGAGCTATGATTGGGCCACTGCGCTCCAGACTGTGCAACAGAGTGAGACCCTGTCTCTAAAAAATAAAATAAATACAAAATAAAATACATGAGCTAAACAGAAAGACTATATCCAGTTGTTTTTAGAATCGTTTTTTAAACCTTTTTGTTTGTTTGTTTCAGGCAGTCCACTCTGTTGCCCAGGCTGGAGTATGGTGGCTCGATCTCGGCTCACCACAACCTCCACCTCCCAGGTTCAAGTGATTCTCCTGCCTCAGCCACCCCAGTAGCTGGGATTACAAGTGCCTGCCACCACGCCCGGCTAATTTTTGTATTTTTAGTAGAGATGGGCGTTTCATCATGTTGGCCAGGCTGGTCACGAACTCCTGACCTCAAGTGATCCTCCGACCTTGGCCTCCCAAAATGTTGGGATTACAGGTGTAAGCCACTACACCTGGCCCATTTTAAGCTTTTTAAGTGTTAAATAGAGCATTGCTAGTAAAACTAAGAAAAAAAAAAAACAGAAAATAATCAACTTTTTGGTAATATCTGAACTTGAACAAGATGCTATGAAGAAATGGCTATCGGCTGGGTGTGATAGCTCACGCCTGTAATCCCAGCACTTTGGGAGGTCAAGGCAGGTGGATCACTTGAGGTCAGGAGTTTGAGACCAGCCAGGCCAACATGGTGAAACCCTGTCTCTACTAAAAAATACAAAAATTAGCCGAGCATGGTGCCATGTGCCGGTAATCCCAGGACCACCTCCCACCTCAGCCTCCCAATCCCACTCTCACCTCACTGAGGGTGCAGTGAGCCTTGATCGCACCACTTTACCCCAGTCTGGGTGACAGAGTGACATCCTGTCTCAAAACAAAAAAGAAATGGCTATCATGGATATAATGAAGAAATAGAAATTTTATAATATATTAAAATAAATCTCATGTAAGAATTGTTCACATGAGACAAATGTCCTGTAGAAAGAAAAATTACCTTGAACTAAAATGAGAACTTGCTAAATTCCTCTTTTTTATCCTCTTTTTGAAAACAGTCAACTTTCTTTAAAAATGTAAATAGGCCAGGTGTGGTGGCTCACACCTGTAATCCCAGCACTATGAAGGCCGAGGCGGGTGGATCACGAGGTCAGGAGATCGAGACCATCCTGGCTAACACGGTGAAACCCTGTCTCTACTAAAAATACAAAAAATTAGCTGAGTGTGGTGTTGGGTGCCTGTAATCCCAGCTACTTGGGAGGCTGAGGCAGGAGAATGGCATGAACCCGGAAGGCAGAGCTTGCAGTGAGCCGAGATCGGGCCAGTGCACTCCAGCCTGGAAGACAGAATGAGACTCCATCTCAAAAAAAAAAAA
>NW_016809457.1:1262527-1267740 GCF_001698545.2 Rhinopithecus bieti
CAGGAGATCGAGACCATCCTGGCTAACACGGTGAAACCCTGTCTCTACTAAAAATACAAAAAATTAGCTGAGTGTGGTGTTGGGTGCCTGTAATCCCAGCTACTTGGGAGGCTGAGGCAGGAGAATGGCATGAACCCGGAAGGCAGAGCTTGCAGTGAGCCGAGATCGGGCCAGTGCACTCCAGCCTGGAAGACAGAATGAGACTCCATCTCAAAAAAAAAAAAAAAAAAAAAAAGTAAATATTTCTTTTTGGGATAATGTGAGAAATGAATACACTTTGCCTTCCTCTCCCTCCTACACCCTCACTTGTAATCACAAAGCTATTATTGAATGCTAGGTACCAAAGGTATTTTACTGCTGTGATATAAAATGGCATTTGTATGAAACATGGATTTTAAGATTTCTCAGGGATGGAGCCGGGTGCGTGGTTCACACCTGAATCCCAGCACTTCGGGAGGCCAAGATGGGTAAATCAACTTGAGGTCAGGGGTTCAAGACCGGCCTGTCTAACATGGTGAAAACCCCATCTCTACTAAAAATACAAAAATTAGCTGGGCGTGGTGGCACACACCTGTAATCCCAGCTACTTGGGAGGCTGAGGCTGGATAATTGCTTGAACCTGGGAGGTGGAGGTTGCAGTGAGCTGAGATCATGTCATTGCTCTCCAGCCTGGGCGACACTGTAAGACTCCATCTCTAAAGCAAAAGAAAACAAAAGACTTCTCGGGGATAGACTGGATAGGAGAAGAAAAAAAACAAAAACTGAAGGTGCCCCAGACTATTGGTATCAGGGCAGGGATAGTGCAGAGAAAGGAAGTAGGAATTATTTGGAGCTTGAGAAAGGAAAAAAAGAAAATATTCTAAACATGGAAATAGTTTTAATTAGGAAATATCAGACATTATAGTTTAGACCTATACAGGGGAAAGTAAACATTCAAAGTGTGTTATCTTATGGATTAGCAAGGAAAACAATATATCTTCATCTTTTAATAAAGAACTCCTAGGCAGGGCACGGTGGCTCACGCCTGTAATCCCAGTACTTTGGGAGGCCGAGTGGGGCAGATCACCTGAGGTCGGGAGTTCGAGACCAGCCTGGCCAACATGGAGAAATCCCATCTCTACTAAAAATACAAAATTAGCAAGGCATGGTGGTGTGTGCCTGTAATCCCAGCTACTTGGGAGGCTGAGACAGTAGACTAGTTTGAACCTGAGAGGTGGAGGTTGTGGTGAGCTGATATCGTGCCATTGCACTCCAACCTGGGCAACAACAGCAAAACTCTGTCTCAAAAAAACAAACAACAAAAAGAACTTCTGAATCAGGAGTGTTGTAGGAAGTTTCAAGGGTAGGAATATTATACTTTTATAATCTACTCTTGTAATTGTTAGATTAATTGAAAATTAATAGTCAATCTGGCCTAGTCAATAATAAAGTTAGTTGGAATAAAATCCAGTGCTTAAAATTACTATAATTCAGTTAGTAAATGCCAACTGTATGCTTAGCTTTATTTATTTATTTTTTATTTTTATTTTTTTTGAGACGGAGTCTTGCTGTGTCGCCCAGGCTGGAGTGCAGTGGCCGGATCTCAGCTCACTGCAAGCTCCGCCTCCCGGGTTTATGCCATTCTCCTGCCTCAGCCTCCCAAGTAGCTGGGACTACAGGCACCGCCACCTCGCCCGGCTAGTTTTTTGTGTTTTTTTAGTAGAGACGGGGTTTCACCGTGTTAGCCAGGATGGTCTCGATCTCCTGACCTCGTGATCCGCCCGTTTCGGCCTCCCACAATGCTAGGATTACAGGCTTGAGCCACCGCGCCCGGCCTTTTCTAGCTTTAAATAAAATTTAAAAGATAGCCCTGTTTTCCTCTAAGATTATATAAGGTTCTTACTGCAACGGAATCCTAACTTGTTTTATATAGCGTTTCATTTCTAACAACTAGGTTGAATCTGTGCTACACAGATTTGGTTATTAATAGATATAATTCAGCCTTCTTCACTGAAATCAGTGCTTCCTTTTATTTCTTTCTGCTCCTGATGCAAGCTAGGCACATACAAGGCATTCAAAAATATTCGTTGAGTGATGAAAACAGTGACTGGATATGCACAATCAGAGTTTATCATTTTGAACTGCTACAAAAAAACAGTTTAAAAATGTGGATTCAATAGTCCATGGTCACTTCAACTCATATTTTTTCCCCAAGTATCGGGAAAAAAATTTCTGGACAGATTTTTCTCCAGTAAAACTGAAACCTAAATTCGACCTATTTATTCAGAGTTCAGGCCCAACACTTAAATTATAGGAAGGTATGTCTATAACTCCAAATTCACTCCAAGTTGACGTTCAGCCCCGGGAGCTAACTAATGGCCTCAGTTCTTCCACTCCTTTCCCTGCTGCAGGAATCAGTCCCTGGACTCTGATGTGTGGCTGGGTCGGCTGGGTTGCCCTGGGCAGACTTATTAGCTTGGACTCTTTCGCATGCAAAAGATAGCACCTGTGTGACTGTGCATATTGAAAATTCAATTGCAGGTGTATTTGCAAATTGGATTTTGAGGGGGAAATTTAAGCAAATCCTTTTGAAAGCAAATCCCTCCAAGGAGTGAGTAATAAAGAAACAAGAAGAAAGGTGACAATCAAAAACCTATTAAAATCTAGTTTCCAGAGAAGAAGCTGACTGTCTAATGACATTTATGCTTTCATAGCTAGGCATTTAACAGTCGTTTTGTGTCAGTTGCTTCCTTTATACATGTAATGTGGCACATTTTTCAGTTTTCTGTATTTCTGAGACCTTAATCCCAACCACTCTTAAATGCTTGAAATGAGCCCATGTTTCTAAAAGGAGGGGTATTTTGTCCATCTGAATTTCTCTGCAGGAATCTACAATGATGCCTGAAGCATCAATACATGAAGTCAACCACTGTCATTCATCCAATTCATTCATTCCATTCATTCTTTTATTTAGCCCTAAAAATCCATGGTAAATTATTATGGCCAAGAGAAGGCTAAACCAACCAGCTGTTTAAAAACGTTAGAATTTGGGATCGCAATGAAGTTATGTGTCTAAACTAAAGGGAGAAATCTTTATTTATTTATTTATTTATTTATTTATTTATTTATTTATTTGAGACAGAGTCTCTCACCATTGCCCAGACTGGAGTGCAGTGGCCCCGATCTCGGCTCACTGCAAGCTCCACCTCCCGGATTCACGCCATTCTCCTGCCTCAGCCTCCCGAGTAGCTGGGACTACAGGTGCCCGCTACCACGCCTGGCTAATTTTTTTGTATTTTAGTAGAGACGGAGTTTCACCGTGTTAGCCAGGATGGTCTCGATCTCCTGACCTCGTGATCTGCCCACCTCGGCCTCCCAAAGTGCTGGGATTACAGGCGTGAGTCATCGCACCCGGCCGAAATTATTCATCACTGATACTTTCAGTTCCCATTTCTGTTTGCTTCCTTTATTTTTTCCTTTTGTTAATTCCACTGCCTAATCCCCAAACCTTTACCCTCACCGCTCTATTTTGCATCTGAACGTTATTTGCTACGCTGCTGTACTTCTCTGGGTTTAAAACGGGAAAGTAGGAGTAGATATGAGGAATCAGGAGCAGTAGAAACCTAGATCTTACATTTTGGTCAGATTGTAAATGTGTGATGACAATAAGATATGATCAACTTTTTGACCTTACCCTTCAGCTCTCCAATTGACATTGGTTGTTTGGAGGGGGACAAATCCTGACTCAGGATCCAAGTATCTTTCTTCCCCTCCATGGTAAAGAATGTAATTCTAATTGGGAAAAGAAGACAAAATTATCAAGTTTTAACACATCAATTGGTTTCTAAAATACTTTTGGAATAGTCTAGTATGAATGTCTTTAAAAAGTGAGGTTGGGATTTTATTTGATCTTTGTTGGTTTCCATCAATTGCAGTACTGGAGCCTATTAAAAATAAATGCCATATAGAGAAATATTTTCCGAAAGCAAAACCTGATGTTTGCAAAACTTATAGGCTCATGGGTTTCTAATTGGGAGTGTGCACACAGACCCCTCCAAGGTAAATACATACATTCTAAATTTACCTGAGCGCTTTAAGCAGCTCTTAACATCCTATGACAAGGAGAACATTTGTTAATCAGAAAAATTACAACCTATTCATACTTACTGTTTGATTATTTCTCTGCTGACCTCTGAGGTCCCATTGTTGATTGAATTAGTTATAGTAACTCATATTTATTTTAGCAACTAGCTAATATAAATGCAAACTCTTCTTATCACCAGATGATTGATAGGCACATTAAGAAGTTGTTCAGCAGGTTGCTTGGTTTGAAGAAATGTTTAAATCCTGATGGGTTACTTTTTTATCAGCAAAGACTGGGAATTAGCACAGATAAGCCCATAGTAACAAAAATTTTATTTTCGAAGTGGAATGTTGTCAGTTCTTTATATTTGATTTTGCTTGAAGCAGTAGATTCTATCAGTTCCCTTTTATAGATTTAAATGTATTTTGGAGGTATTGCTCTTCTATTGTTGACTGGAGAAGATATCCTATAAAGAATATTGTCAAGCAGCTGAAGGTGATGAAGTATCTGTTGGCGCTAATCTGACCTTTTCTTTCTTCCTTCTGTTTTGTTTTTGCATAAAACATCCATTTTGTAAAGGCTTTCAGGCACTTGAACTAAGTTAGCCCCACAAATGTCTAACATTTTTTTCACTAGTAAAAGTACTGTTTTGATTTTTTTTTTTTTTTTTTTTTTGTGACAGAGTCTCGCTCTGTTGCCAGGTTGGAGTGCAGTGGTGTGATCTTGCCTCACTGCAACCTCCGCCTCCTGGGTTCAAGCGATTCTCCTGCCTTAGCCTCCCAAATAGCTGTGATTACAGGCATGCGCCACCACGCCCAGCTAATTTTTGTATTTTCAGTAGAGATGGGATTTCACCATGTTGGCCGGGGTCTCGATTACTTGACTTCATGATCCACCCGCCTCAGCCTACCAAAGTACTGGAATTACAGGCGTGAGCCACCCAGCCCGGCCTAATTTTGGTAATTTTAGTAGAGACGGGGTTTCACCATGTTGGCCAGGTTGGTTTTGAACTCCTGACCTCAGGTGATCTGCCAGCCTTGGCCTCCCAAACTGCTGGCTTGAATCACTGCACTTGGATCCTTCTCCTCCTCCTTCTCCTCCTCCTCCCACCTCCTCCTCCCCTCCTCCTCCCCCTACCCCCCTCCCCCTC
>NW_016809457.1:1269471-1272675 GCF_001698545.2 Rhinopithecus bieti
TTCTTCTTCTTCTTCTTTTAAATGGAAACATGAGCACAATAGGGTAAGGTAAATTGCCTATGGCTATCCAATAGGTGAGTGACAAGATAAAAGTTCATAGGACCTCATCCTTAATCTGGTCATTGGTGTACAGGCCCAGCAGTGCTTCTTAACAACTGGCTGTGATTTTCATTATAATATCTCTTCCTGAGTACATAAGTACTTTAGTGATAAGCACTAGAGAAAGGTCTAAATATGGACACGATGGGTTAGTCAAAAGAAATGACTGAAAGTTTCTTCTTGATTGGAAACTGAATAATGTTCCTAGAAAATTCTGTTGAAGCCGGGTGCAGTGGCTCACACCTGTAATCCCAGCACTTTTGGAGGCTGAGGTGGGTGGATCACCTGAGGTCAGGAGTTCAAGACCAGCCTGATCAACATGGTGAAACCCCAGTCTCTACTAAAAATACAGAATTAGCTGGGCGTGGTGGTGCATGCCTGTAATCCCAACTAGTTGGGAGGCTGAGGCAGGAGAATCCCTTGAAACCTGGAGGCAGAGATTGCGGTGAGCCGAGATCGCGCTCTATGAAGCATGTATTTGCTTCATAGAATTTTTACGAGAAGATACAGTAATCCAAGCAATTCTCTATAAAATGTCACTAAAATTCTCTATAAAAGTCTCTACTAAGAATACAAAATTAGCCAGGTGTGGGGCGGGGCCTATAATCCCATCTACCTGGGTGGTTGAGGCAGGAGAATTGCTTGAACCCAGGAGGCGTAGGTTATAGGGAGCCAAGATCTGGCCACTGCACTCCGGCCTGGGTAACAGAGTTAGACTCTGTCTCAAAAAAAAAAAAAACAAAACAAAAAACAAAAAACAAAAACTCGCCTAGAGTCACCTGCTAGAGGTTTCCGGCTATTTGGAGATTTGCTGGTTCTGCAGTGGACATGATGGCATATTCGTGGATGATGTGGAGAGTGACAAAATGGCAGAGTGTCTAATTATTAATCAAATCACAGATTCATATCTCTCTCCCCTCCTGCACCAGTTTCCTTGGAGACACAGTTTCTCGTCAATTTTTTGAATTGCATTAATATTAACTATGACTTTGAATCAGGAAAAATGCAAAATATCTGAAGAGTAGTATTTATATCTTCCACGTGACATTTGCATCACATGGATAAACGTTAAAATGTTCTTGAGAACACGGGAAAATAAGGAAATAGAGTTCAAAATAAAGTATAGAACTTGTTAGACAAGTTTCTGTTTAAAACTCGGTGGATTATACCTCTTTGTTTTAAACCATTAGAACAGCAATGATTAAATATCAGATTCCTTAAAGAGTCACTAGTTCCTTTTGGAAAGTTTTGATTAAAGCATTGTATTTATTAAACTGTTCTACCCACGCATCTTTCCTTCAAGATGTTGTTTTTCCCATGTCTACTGTTTTATTACATGACAGTTATTGAAAGGTTAGATGTGGTTTAATTTCTCAAGGTTTATTTTTATATGTCATAAATCAAACTTTGTTTTTTTTTAATACATCACAAAAAGCAGTGTGGTCTGTTCAAAGTGGGTGTCGGGACACCTGGGTTCTATTTCTGACTCTGACATGTGACTTTGGGTAGGTCGATGAATTCGTCATCAGTGTCTCAGTCTCCCTAGCCATGTAATGGGGATAATAATATCTCCCTTTTACCTACTTCACAGGTTTTTTTTTTTTTTTAAAGGATTAATTAGCTGATGTTTGCAAGTCACTCTGAGCTCCTTTGATAAAATACAAAGCACCATTATTTATGACAATAATAATAGTGTCTCGACCAGTAGGTTTCCTTTCATCCAAGGATGGCAAAGTACTTTACCACTGGGATTGCAGCTTTACAGCAGATTACTGTGTGGTGGCTGGCTCTCCTTGAAGAAACAGATGGTAATGAGCAGTCTGGTTTTCACTAGAGAGTAATTAAGTCTCCCACCAACTCATTGAATCATTTGCATAAACTTCCCAAGACAGAAGTGCAGCTCCCAAAAGAGCTGGGAGAAGCTGAACTGGGCTCTCATCCCTCATTACTATTTATAAACAAGTCACAGGGGATGTGGATCTTGGAATATCAATATTTTCAACCCCCAAATCGATTTGCTGAAAGGTTGCTAAAGCATGGGAATATTTAGACAACAGGTAAATTAGGTTCAACAAAAACATACATATAAGAAGCGTGGGTTACCTGAGGGTCTTTCAGGTTGTGTAGACCAATTACGTACAAGCCCTGTGATCTCTCCTTGGCAGTCTGCTTAGACTAACTAACTTTCAGTTAATTGACAAAGACGAATTAAGCGCCTGACTCGTGTGCCTGTTTCGGGTTATTAAGAAGAAAAGTGTGCGATGTGGTACCTGCCCTCAAGTTGTTTACAATGTATTTGAGAAGATGAAACTAAGATACAGGAAACAATTAGTGGAGTATGGAAGACAGCATATAATTAAGGGCTAAATTGTGTGGAACAGACCACAGGACGTTGAAAGAAGGAAGTGGTCTATATGGACCAGTGTAGTTCAGGAACGCTTCACTAAACAGGTGAATTAAAGAAGCACGTTTCCATGTACCCTATACATATATAGACCCACTATATACCCACAACAATTCAGATAATTTTTTTTTTTTTGAGACAGGGTCCAGCCCAGGCTGGAGTGCAGTGGCATGATCTCACTGCAACCTCGACCTCCTGGGCTCAACCCATTCTCCCACTTCAGCCTCCCACATAGCTGGGACTACAGTTACTTGCCACCACGCCTGTCTAATTTTTGCATTATTTGTAGAGACAGGGTTTTACCATTTTGTCCAGCCTGGTCTGGAACTCCTGCCTCAAGCGATCTGTCCCCCTTGGCCTCCCAAAGTGCTGGGATTAAAGGCATAATCCACTGTGCCCAGCCCAGAATTAAAAAATTAAAAAAAAAAAAAATTAAGGAAAAAAAAAAGCATGTTTTCCATAGGACCGGTATATGAAGGGACAGTGTGCTTGTGTTGGAAGATAGGGTAGAGAGGGAGACTTGACTCTGGTAATGCGGGGCTTTGGTGGCCAGGCAGAGAGGAAGAAGAACAGAGAACTTAGAGAACTTTCATAGTCAGGCATAGGAGTTTGGACCTAATTTAATCCCTTTTCTTTTCTTTTCTTTTTTTTTTTTTCTCTTCTTTTCTTTTCTTTTCCCTCCTCCTCCTCCTCCTCGTCCT
>NW_016809457.1:1272869-1282058 GCF_001698545.2 Rhinopithecus bieti
TTTTTTTTTTCTCTTCTTTTCTTTTCTTTTCCCTCCTCCTCCTCCTCCTCGTCCTCCTCCTCCTCCTCCTCCTTCTTTAAAAGAGACAGGGTCTCACTTTGTACCCCAGGCTGGAGTGCAGTGGTGCAATCATGGCTCACTATAACCTCAAACTCCTGGGGCTCAAGCAATCCTTCTACCTCAGTCTCCCAGTAGCGGGGACTGCAGGCATATGTCATCACGCCTGGTGAATTTTTAAATTTTTTTGTAGAGATGGCATCTGCTACGTTGCCCAGGCTGATCTCAAACTTCTGTGCTCAAGCAATCTTGCCGCCTTGACCTCCTAAAGTGCTAGGATTACAGGCATGGAGCCACTGTACCTGGCCCACTTATTTTTAAAGACTGCAGAACATAGGGACCTAGCCGGGCGCAGTGGCTCATGCCTGTAATCCCAGTATTTTGGGAGGCTGAGGCTGGGAGGATCATCTGAGGTCAGGAGTTTGAGACCAGCCTGACCAAAATGGCGAAACCCCGTGTCTACTAAAAATACAAAAATCAGCCGGACATAGTGGTGAGTGCCTGTCATTCCAGCTACTTGAGAGGCAGAACCGAGTAGCTGGACCAGGGAATCAAGAATTGCTTGAACCTGGGAGGCAGAGGTTGCAGTGAGCGGAGATTGTGCCACTGCACTCCAGCCTGGGTGACAGAGCGAGACCCCATCTCAAAACAAAACAAAACAAAACAAAACAAAACAAAACGAAAAGAAAAGAAAAGAAAAGAAAAGAAAAAAGAACACAGGACCTGATAAAGGCAGTACTTTGTAAGGCTTCTTTGGCAACAGCATGCAGGAATCACTGGAGCAGAAAACACACCCAGAGCAGGGAGGCTGGAATAGGATACCGTAATCTAGAGTGGGTGGAACTTTAGCTAGAAGGATTGTGGTGGACATGGAAAGAAATAAGTAAAAGTAGAGCTTTTAATGACAGCTTACTACATGCTGGAAAGGCATCTTATTCTCACAACAACCCAAGGTAATACTGATATAAACTCATGTTAGCATTGATCTTCTGATATGGAAACTGTGGTTGAGGAGGTGAACTTGTGACTTGGACCCAGAGGTGGTATGTCTTGGAGCCAAGGTTTGAGCCCAGTATGAATCCTAAATCACTATTTAGATGGAGGAGATTAATATGGGAGAAGTAAACATTTTGGCCAGAGGATAGCCATTCAGTCTAGTTAGGAAAACCCTGGGTTAGACAAAGTTAAAAACAGGTAATTTTCTCTCCCTTTATTTCTAGACCTCTGTGGTGTCCTCTAGGGTGTCCTAGACCTCTATGGGGCTATTGCACATGGTGAATCTGCAAGAGAATTTAGTCTGAGGAGCATGTCTACATTGGCGTCGTGTAGAAGGCATGTGGAAAATGCTGGCGTGAAATCTTCCTTCCTAGCCATTCTAAGCTCTAAAATCAGGAATACCAGGGGGCCATCAGGACTGGAAGTGAGGGTATTCCAGGGACTGCTAGAGAGCCAGAGGTTAGGACTGGGGTTAAGCAAAAGCAGGAAATAAGAGAAGCAGACACAGGAGGCAGCTATCAGCCTGCCAAACTAGATTCAGGGACTTGCGCATTCAAAGTGGGAAGGTTTAGGTCACAGGCAAATTAGTTCCAGAGAGAACCTAGTGCCTGGAAGTCCAGTTTCTGTGCCTGCTGCTGGGTCCTTCCTTGCCTCACCTGGTTGGACTCTGCCAGGTCAGCCTGTCTCGACTTCAGCATCTCAAAGCGTTAAGGCCGAGCAGCTGATGCTCTTGATGTGAGGCTTAACAGAGGTTAGTAGTTTTTCCTGGTTAGAAAAAGTGTTCGAGAATTAGGTTGTAGAGGAGTGGTTTGATTTGGTTGATATCCTG
Source organism: Rhinopithecus bieti (assembly GCF_001698545.2). Lineage (NCBI taxonomy): Eukaryota > Metazoa > Chordata > Mammalia > Primates > Cercopithecidae > Rhinopithecus > Rhinopithecus bieti. The sequence goes on from NW_016809457.1 coordinate 1,274,752, forward strand.
GAGGCCCAGGGTTGTGAAATTTTACTTTGACTCAAGATGAAATTGGGAGTAATTCTAATGAGAAAAGAAAGTGCTTGAGGAAGAGGATTCTTGCTGATATCTGAGGCTTTGGAAGGAGAAAAGGTTAAAACAAAACTACAGCTGAGTTTAAAACCCAAGACCCCTTAAACACTGGCTGGCTTTAAAACTCTACTACAAATGATTAGAGCATTAGCCATGATTTCTAAAGCTTGCAATTTCACTTATTAATCTACACACTGATTACATTTTGGATACATTTGGCAGCCAAAGTAGAGCAGGAAATCATTATTGGATAAAAAGGGCCACACAGGAGGAAGTTTTTATTGGCAAATACCAACTTATATATTCACAGAATCCTATCATCTTAGTCCTAGAAGGAATCTATCCCCCTGCCTTATGAAGGCCTTCTCTAAAATGTGTCCAAAGAGACAACAATCTCTTCTCATTTAATAACCTGCCCCTCTTCCAACTCTCTGAAATGTATTCCAACCTCTGATACTCCTATCGTAGTAATTTAAATCCTTTTTTTTTTTTTGGGTTATCTCCTCTGTGAACATGGAAAACAGTTATCATCTTTTCTTTCAAAACCCTTCATGTTCTAGAAGGCTGTAATTACATTTCCCTCAAATTTCTCAGCTTTTGATGGAATAACATACATGCATATTTCTGACATTTGTTGACTTCTGGGGATATGTAGGGCACTGAGCATGTCACATAGATTATCTCATTTAGTTCTGACAAAAGCCTGCATAATATTTATATTGCATAAATTTTGTATAAATATAATAATTACACATGAGATAATTCCCCACCCCCCCACTTTCTCTCTATACAAAGTAGAAGCTCCTTGTAAGCTGGAATTCTTAGCCCCATTTGAGAGATAAAGAAATTGACACTTGGGGTTCAGAGGTTAATAATACCTTTCAAATAGTTGGTAAATAGAAGAGCCAGGATTGAAAAACTGCCAATGTTCATGTGAACACATGGATTAAATTTCCCAAACCTTTGAGTTTACTTCCCTACGATTTTTTTTTTTTTTTCCAAATGGAGTTTCACTCTTGTTGCCCAGGCTGGAGTGCAGTGGCTCAATCTTGGCTCACTGCAACCTCTGCTTCCCGGGTTCAAGTGATTTTCCTGTGTCAGCCTCCCGAGTAGCTGAGATTACAAGCACCTGCCACTATGCCCGGGTAATTTTTGTATTTTCAGTAGAGATGGGGTTTCACCATGTTAGCCAGGCTGGTCTCAAACTCCCGACCTCAGGTGATCCACCCCCTCTGCTTCCCAAAGTGCTGAGATTACAGGCGTGAGCCACTGCCCCGGCCCACTACGATCTTTCTATTCTTCTTTGACTCCTTTGCTTTTCTTCTCTTATCCTTTCCTTCATGCTGCTTTCTTTGACTATTTGACTATCTTTACTGTTCTTCCTAGCATTCATTTTTATACATTACACATATATTATTTATGTATTATAATATCTACACATGATATAGTTTTCCCTTCACTTTTTATCTAAAGTAGAAGCTCCGTGTAAGTTGGAACCATGACTTATGTATAATTTATTGACTTCTTAGACAAAACATTATGCTCGGAGTGATGATTGTTTTACTATGGTGTAGAAAAAAAATGGTTCCTATTAAGAGGAAGATGGAGACTTCTATGAGGTCAAACCATTTCTCCTTCCTGCAAGCTCTGAAATCATCTTTACTTTTTGTTTTCTTTTTAAGGAACGCTTCATGAATTTGCGTGTCATCCTTGTGCAGGGGTCATGCTTAATCTCTGTATTGTTCCAATTTGAGTAGACGTGCTGTTGAAGTGAGCCCCTGAAAGCATTTTGTGCAAACGCAGCCAAGTATAGCAAACAAAGAGGAGGTGGGTGGGTGGTGCTGGGGACAGAAGACATGGGTTGAAATTCTAACTCTAAAATTTACTACTTGTTTGACTTGGGAAAGTTACTGTAACTTTCTGAGCACCTGTTTTCTCTATGGTAAAATGGGTATGATAATACTGATCTTATAGTGTTATGAGGATTACAAAATGCAATAGGGTGGGCATTTTATACAGAGCTGGGCACATGGTAACTGTTACAATGACAGGTTTCATCATTAGAGTATATTCTATTATTGTACGTCTCTCACAGAAATCACTTTCTTACTAAACAGTAAATTCTTCAAGGGCAGAGACTGGCCTTCATTTTTCTTACCACTTCCCTCCTCTCCAGCTTAATGCTGGTCACATGGTAGCATGCAACAATTTTTTGGTAATGGTGTATGAGAAGGCACCCTAGTGAGGAATCCAGGCTGGAGAACTCTGTTAAAGACTCTTTGAAAGTGAATGCAGGGTCTAGGTGTGGTAATTTATCCCTGTAATCCCAGCACTTTGGGAGGCTGAGGCGGGAGGTTGGCTTGAGCCCAGGAGTTCAAGACCAGGAGTTCGAGACAAAGTGAGACTTTATCTCAGCAGAAGAAAAAAAAAATAGCTGAATGTGACACTAGGGTGGCTTATGCCTGTAGTCCCAGCTGCATGGGAGGCTGAGATGGGAGAATTGCTTGAGCCTAAGAGGTTGAAGCTCTAGTGAGCCATGATTGTGCCACTGAACTCCAGCCTGGGTGACAGGGCAAGAACCTGTCTCAAAAATAAAATAAAATAAGCTGAATATACATGGAGTCTAAAAGTTATACTTTCTACCAGGCCCTGGAATAGTGTTCTACCTATTGAAAATCCAAGTGACTATATTTTCCTTTCTTTCTTCTTCTTTTTTTTTTTTTTTTTTTGAGACAGAGTCTCACTCTGTCGCCTGGCCTGGAGCAATCTTGGTTCACTGTAACCTCTGCCTCCTGAGTTCAAGTGCTTCTCCTGTCTCAGCTTCCCAAGTAGCTGGAATTACAGGCATGCACTACCACGCTTGGCTAATGTTTGTATTTTTAGGAGAGACAGGGTTTCCCCATGTTGGCCAGGCTGGTCTCAAACTCCTGACCTCATGATCCTCCCACCTTGGCCTGGCAAAGTGTTGGGATTGTAGGTGTGAGCCACTGTGCCCAGCCTCAATATTTTCATCTCTACTATTTCATTTAGCCCATTTAAAAATATGGAGATAATTTAAAAAATAATGTCCTGTTCTTGCCTTGTAGATTCTATTCTTTCTCAAGCTCTATACACATTTCAAACACAGTTATTAATATTATCATTTAAAGTGATTTGTCCAGGATGATGTAATACTCTTTTCACTGCACGCCTTTGTATTCTTTTAAAAATTGAGACAGGGTCTTGCTATGTTGTCCAGGCTGAATTTGCACTTCTGGGCTCTAGCAATCCTCCTGCCTCAGCCTCCCAGTAGTTGAGACTATAGCTTCTTGCTACCTTGCCCAGCTCCAAACTTATTTTAAACTCCCTTTCAGATTGTTCTGTTACTCCTACTTCCTGTACTGTAAATTCTTCCTTTCTGTGTATTTAATGCATCCCTCTCAGGAAGGACGTTGGTTTCCTCTGGTGTTAAGATTTTTGATGGTGAGCTCATTGTCAAAGAGAATTGTTTGAAAGGGTCTAACTGCTCTGGACTGTGGCAATATCAAGTGGGATGTTTCTCATGGCGTCTGCTGTGATCTTCCAGGGCTAAACACACTAAGAGTAGTTGCTGCTATTAACAGTAAGGCCTAGAGCATAGGCCATAGAGAAAGTCCTATAGATCTCTTCTTCCAGGCCTTCCTTGTGTAGTCAGACAACCAGCACGTGGTTACAAGCATGTCCTGTACTTTCTAAGATGCTGACAAGCGCTTTATTAAATTCCCCTTCTTCTTATTCTCCCAAAACTGTCCCTCTGATGTGGGGAACTAGATGATCCAAATAGGTTAGTTATTAAGAACCATGCTGTGTATTATTCAGGACCAAGCTTTCTGAAAAGTGTTTACTGAATTGAATGGGCGGTGATTTTTCCCCCAAGAATGAAAGTGAAGCTCATGGGTATATATATTTCTAGGGTCTTATTTCTAGCTTAAAGAAACTTTCAGGCTGGGCACGGTGGCTCATGCCTGTAATCCTAGCACTTCGGGAGGCCAAGGCAGGTGGATCACTTGAGGTCAGGAGTTTGAGACCAGACTGGCCAACATGGTGAAACCCTGTGTCTACTAAAAGTACAAAAATTAGCCGGACATGGTGGCTTGTGTCTGTAGTCTCAGCTACTCTGGAGGCTGAGGCAGGATAATCGCTTGAACCCAGGAGGCAGAGGTTGCAGTAAGCTGAGATCGCGCCCTATCACTCCAGCCTGGGCGACAAGCGCAAAACTCTGTCTCAAAAAAAAAGAAACTTTCATGCTTTTTATTACATAAAAGTAATAAATATATTTCATGTTGCATTCTTACACGGAGTATACTATGCTAATTTTTCCCAATACATAGGCAGCTCCTCAGGCTTTGTGGAATTCCTGGAAGATGATAGCGAGTCCTTTGATGGCACTAACTGATTCTTATCAGACTTTGATCCAAGAGATTGGAGATATTGGCGATTCAATGAAGGATAGGACACATTGCTTTTTTTTTTTTTTTTTCACCAAGGAGTTCATAATCCAGTACAGATACACACACCCAAGGTAATGACAAGGGTACAGCAGAACAAAATGCTGTCTTGAAGGTAAGCTGAAAGAGCTATGGGAATAAACATGCAAGAGTAATTAATTCTGCCAAGTGGAAGAGAAAAAAGGAAAACTAGAGAAAGAAGACAACCTTCTGGATGTTCTTGGAAGGAAGATTTTACCAGGAAGATGAGGGGCTGGAGGGCACTTGTGGCAGAAGAAATAGTTTGAACAAAGACAAGTGTGACAGCCACAATGCTTGGATGCAAGAAAAATATACATCTGTGTTGTTTTTTTCTAAACAAGATGAAAAATGGCCAGGGTCCCCACCCACCTCTTGTCAGGAAATGCAATGTGTCATTTATTGGGGTGGGGACACAAGGGGCTAATATAGGCGGTCTAAAAAGTTTGGGAATGGGCCTCTGGTCTTTGGGGCATCATAGTTGCCACCGAGATGTTGACTGTTTCCTGGGCTCCGTAGGAAGGATGTTCACAGCGCTTACTGTTCTCGGGTGCTCCTCTTTGAAGGGAGTAGAGGTTTTCATAGAGGTTTGCAGACATCCTTGGAGCTGGGCTGGGATCATGTGGTTCTTTTTTTTTTTGAGACCGAGTCTTTCTCTGTTGTACAGAGTGCAGTGGCGTGATCTTGGCTCACTGCAACCTCCGCCTCCTGGATTCAAGTGATTCCCCTGCCTCAGCCTCCTGAGTAGCTGGGATTATAGGCACGTACCACCATGTTTGGCTAATTTTTGTATTTTTAGTAAAGATGGGGTTTCACCATGTTGGCCAAGCTGGTCTCGAACTCCTGGCCTCAGGTGATCCTCCCACCTCGGCCTCCCAAAGTGCTGGGATTACAGGCACAAGCCACTGGGCCAGGCCCGGTATCATGTGGTTCTGTACACAGAGTTTTACTTAATGCCTCTACCTTGCTTTCAGCACCTGAGCTGTGCCCGACACAGTGCCTACTGCCTAACGATTAGGCATCTCAAGCTTGGTTCAGTGGCTCCAGAGAATAAACCTCCTGTCTCTTGTGAAGGTGGGGAGGGTAGACCCTTGACTGCAGAGGGGAGAGTTGGGATCTGGAGTCCAAATGCTCTTTGTGTAGACTTTCAGTGAAGCCCTCTCTTTTCAGCAACCCCCTCTCTGTCACCATCTTCAGTATCTGATTCTTCTAGTTCTTGAGCCTGAGGACCAACGTACTAGCTTCTAGTCTAGGCTCTTAGGTTTCACTTCCTGCTCTGGGCCATGCTAATTACTGCTTCTCCATGAGCATTGGGTCTTTGCATTTTACTGTTTGGGGCTATAGATGTGTATCAGTTTCACTGGTGAAGAAGTTTTTGTTGCTTCTTGTTTTTCTTGTTGGCTTTGGGTGATATCTGAGGAAAGGATAAGTCTACCAGCTTTGAAACATGCATTCTTCAAGTTAAAATGGTCTTTCCCTCACCTGCTCACTTTCAGACACCTCCCAGTTTATGATAATTTTTTTCTCCTCTTAGGCCATTAGACTTTCATTTACTTTTCCTTGTATAAAAGATGAAAATCCACCTTAATTTAAAACATTTTATTTTTATTAGAGTTATTAATGCTCATGGTTTAAAGAGTTAAATAATCCTGTAAGATGTATGAAAATCAGTTCTCACCTGCCTGCCTCTTTTCTCCATTTTTAGGTTCTTTAGAAGCATCCTCTTTCAAACTTTTAGTTTTTACTTTTGAGAATTATAGCCACGTCACTAAGCAACTGCTTATTACTTATAGTGCTATATCAAGATTTTTCAGTTAAGATATTGTCTACTTACTTCCTGATATGGAAGATGAGAATTTAGCTCTTTAGTAATATTCTCTTTTTCTCTTTTTATACTTTTTTTTTGTACAGATGAGATCTCACTGTATTGCCCAGGCTGGTCTTGGGCTCCTGGGCTCAAGTGATCCTCCTACCTTGTCCTCCCAAAGTGCTGGGAGTACAGATGTGAGTCACCATGCCCAGCCCCTGACTAGTCTCAAATACATACGTGCACACACACCATCCCCCATCCCTCCTACATAGAGTATCACAATTTGGTTTAGATAAATCTTCAGCACTTACCAGATTATGACTTTATGACTGTGTGAATATTATTTACCCCTGAGCTATGTGGTATACTAGGATCATTTTTGCTTTCTTGAATCATTTAAAAAATTCATTGAAGTACATAATTATCCTATTCTTCATTCTTTAATTAGCCTTTTTTTCTGTTTTATTTTTTCTTTAACTATCCTTAAACTTCCTTCTTTTTTTGAGACAGAGTCTCGCTCTGTTGCCCAGGCTAGGGTGCAGTGGCCGGATCTCAGCTCACTGTAAGCTCCCCATCCCGGGTTTACGCCATTCTCCTGCCTCAGCCTCCTGAGTAGCTGGGACTACAGGCGCCCGCCACCTCCCACGGCTAGTTTTTTGGTTTTTTTTTTTTGTATTTTTTAGTAGAGATGGAGTTTCACTGTGTTAGCCAGGATGGTCTCGATCTCCTGACCTCATGATCCACCCGTCTCGGCCTCCCAAAGTGCTAGGATTACAGGCTTGAGCCACCGCGCCCGGCCAAACTTCCTTCTTAATATTATATATTCAAGCTCATCAGGCGGTTCTATCAGTTTCTTCTTCTTGGACACATCTCTCTTGAAGCTTTCTTTATGGACTTCTTACTTTATTAGCATTTGTCCTTTTTACTTTCATTTTTATCTTCTTTTTTTT
>NW_016809457.1:1283526-1286047 GCF_001698545.2 Rhinopithecus bieti
CTTTTTTTTTTTTTTTTTTTTTTTTTTTTTTTTTTTTTTTTTTGAGACAGTCTCACTCTGTCGCCCAGGCTGGAGTGTAGCCTCATCTCACAATTTCAGCTCACTGCAGTCTCTGCCTCCTGGGTTCAAGAAATTTTCCTGCCTCAGCCTCCTGAATAGCTGGGATTACAGGCACGCACCACCATGCCAGGCTAATTTTTGTATTTTTAGTAGAGAGGGGATTTCACCATGTTGGCCAGGCTGGTCTCAAACTCCTGACCTCAGGTAATCCACCCACCTCGGCCTCCCAAAGTGCTGGAATTATAGGCATGAGCCACCTTGACTGGCTAGTCCTTTTTACTTTCCAAGCTCTATTTTTAAATGGAAAAAAAAAAAGTTTTGGTATTTTCTCTTCTCCTCTTCTCTTTGTCCTTGGGAATGGTGCTCTTCACAAAAGTCTCTTTACTATAATTTCAGGGAGTTTCTAGAGAGAGAGAGATAAATGCATATGTTTGGTCTACCATCTTTAATTGCAATTTTCCCCTAATTTGTTCTTTCTTTATTTTTATTTATTTATTCATTTTGAGATGGAGTCTCACTCTGCTGCCCAGGCAGGAGTGCAGTGGCACGATCTCGGCTCACTGCAACCTCCACCTGCTGGGTTCAAGCAGTTCTCCTGCCTCAGCCTCCTGAGTAGCTGGGATTATAGGCACCCACCACCACGCCCGGCTAATTTTGTATTTTTAGTAGAGACAGGGTTTTGCCATGTTGGTCAGGCTGGTCTTGAACTCCTGACCTCAAGTGATCCTCCTGCCTCAGCCTCCCAAAGTGTTGGGATTACAGGCATGAGCCACTGTGCCCAGCCCCTAATTTGTTCTTTAATTTCTGCTTCTAACTGTTGTCCCTAGTGTCCTTGAAAGTGTATTTGACAATACACAGTTTGTGGGGCTGCGCTTCCCAGTTGAGGTTAACTTGCTTGCCTCTCCAGCGTTAAGTAATTGAGGCTCATAAATTTTGATATGTGGTCCTAGAGTCTCTGTATGCAAATGAGAAAAACATCACAATTTTATCGACCATATTCCAATATTTCCTCTGGTGTGGGGCTCATAAGCACATTATTCTTTCTCCATGTATGGGGAGTAACTCTAAAGGCGTAATTCCATTACTATGAGGTACCTCATAGTACTGATTTATTTGCAGCTGAAGAAGAGAGCTCATTTTATGTTACTTATGAGATGCTGACTTAGTTATTCTCTCCCCTGCCTTCTTCCAGATAAGTGTACAGGTACAGGGAATATCACAACAAGATATTCTGTGATAACCTAGACTTATTTTTGGACCTTTCTTTTTCTCACTCACTAAACTTACTAACAGAAAGCTGAGCCTAGATATTTAGTAGAATTAATGTCTGGAATATTGGGGTAATCAAAATATAGTAGGGACGATCACTCCAATATTCCTTGATTCTGTGAATAACCTGCGTGTCTGAGAGCGCGTCTCTGAGTGTGTTTTTCCCTTGCGGAACCTGATTTATGAGGAAGTACAGTGGCTAAGAACACAGTCACATAAATTTGAGTTCAGTCCACTTACTAATGGGATTGACTTGCATAAGATAGTTAATCTTTATAAGCTCCTGTTTTCTCACCTGTAGAGGGGGGAAAGTAATACCTGCCCTACAGGTAACTGTAAAGATTAAATGTGATAATGTATGTAAAGCACTCAGGATGGTGACTGGGCCTGAAATACACTTACTGTTTGTGGTTGTTTTGGGAATATATATATATTCACAAGATGGAGCCTTTCTCTGTCGCCCAGGCTGGAATGCAGTGGTGTGATCTCGGCTCACTGCAGCCTCTGCCTCCTGGGTTCAAGCAATTTCCTGCCTCAGCCTCCCGAGTAGCTGGAATTACAGGCACCCACCATTATGCCCTGCTAATTTTTGTATTTTTAGCACAGATGGGATTTCACCATGTTGGCCAGGCTGGTCTCAAACTCCTGACCTCAAGTGATCCACCCTCCTCGGCCACCCAAAGTGCTGGGATTACAGGCATGAACCACTGCACTCAGCCTGTTTTGGGATATTAACCATACATCTCTTCCCCTCTTTCAAAATAGAGTTTCTGACGTCATCTGCAATTCCAGAAGTTCAATTATTTCCTAGCTATTTGTGTTAGACAACAGAAGATCTTTGAGTCACACCTGTAGTGATATATTTGGCAGCCCATGAGGTTAATTTATGAGAGAGATGTTAAGAAGTCTCCCAAGGCCGGGCACGGTGGCTCAAGCCTGTAATCCCAGCACTTTGGGAGGCCGAGGCGGGCAGATCACGAGGTCAGGAGATCGAGACCATCCTGGCTAACACGGTGAAACCCCGTCTCTACTAAAAAATACAAAAATCTAGCCGGGCGAGGTGGCGGGCGCCTGTAGTCCCAGCTACTCCGGAGGCAGAGGCAGGAGAATGGCGTGAACCCGGGAGGTGGAGCTTGCAGTGAGCTGAGATCCCGCCACTGCACTCCAGCCTGGGTGACAGCGAGACTACGTC
>NW_016809457.1:1286503-1297485 GCF_001698545.2 Rhinopithecus bieti
AAAAAAAAAAAAAAAAAAAAAGAAGTCTCCCAAAAGATGCAGTTTTCCCTAGAATCTCCTGATCCTTAAAAAAATCAAATTGTTAAAAAAAATTTCTAGTTATTCTTTATTAAATCCATTAAGGTTAGATGTAGGGGTTTTTTAAAATAAAAAATTTTAGTGCAGTGTGCCAAACCAATATATATATATATATATTTTTAGACAGGGTCTCATTCTGTAACCCAGGCTGGAGTGCAGCAGTACGATCTAACTGCAGCTTTGACCTGCCAGGCTTAACTGATCCTCTCACCTCAGTCTCCTGAGTAGCTGGGATTACAAGCATGTGCCACCATGCCCGGCTTACTTTTTGTGTTTTTTGTAGAGATGGGGTTTTGTGATGTTGCCCAGGCTGGTCTTGAACTCCTGTGCTCAAGTGATCCACTGGCCTTGGCCCCCCAAAGTGCTGGGATTACAGGCATGAGCCACCGGGCCCAGCTGCCAAACCAATTTTGAAGGGTGCTGGGTTATGCTGTACCTCTTCAGATCTCCTTTGGTATTCAAATGGTGTTCTGATGTATTTACTTGTATTGAAACACCACATGATAAAACATTACACAGGTGCTGGAATAGATACAAATATACAAGCTGACTTTTTTACTTCTTCAAAAGAGAGAAAAGTGATTGATGTAATTAGATTACTTTGTTTCTACTTTCAATCTCTCTTTTTTCTTTTTCTTCTTCTTTTTTTTTGAGATGGAGTTTCGCTCGTGTTTCCAGGCTCACTGCAACCTCTGTCTCCCAAGTTCAAGTGATTCGCTTGCCTCAGCCTCCCAAGTAGCTGGGATTACAGGCATGTGCCACCATACCGTCTAATTTTGTATTTTTAGTAGAGACAGGGTTTCATTGTGTTGGTCAGGCTGGTCTCAAACTCCTGACCTCAGGTGATCTGCCCGCCTCCGCCTCCCAAAGTGCTGGGATTACAGGTGTGAGCCATCGCACCCAGCCTCTGTTTTCTTTTATATTCTCCCTCTCTCTCCTGCCCCGTCCCCCGAGGTGGTGACAAGGTGGAAGACCTTAAATGGTCAGATTAGACAAGATGGAAATACCATGCCGGCCTAGTTTGCTGTAACTTCCCTATATGACTACACAGTACAGCCAGGACCTAGAAATACCTGTCCTGTTACTAACCTATCATTTAAATGGTTTAGTGTGATTTAATCACTCATTCTCTCTCAAGAGCTTAACATGCAGTCACTATCATGGCTTCTTATCAATATGGGGCACCAATGAGTGCTTTTGAATTCCCAGTGTTTTGGGAAACTCTTGGCATTGCATCCATCTGCCTGAGGATTGAATCTACGGTCTGCGTTCTTTTCACACACCTCCTACGGGCAAGAGTTGGAGTTGGTCTAGCTTAAATTCAACTTGCAAGGGACATTTTTCAAGTTTTGGTTCTGCGAACCTTGAGCTCTAGCAAATCTAATCATCCAGGCAGGGAATGAGATGCAGAGAAGACGATGCAGTCTTTAGAGCAAGCCTAGGATCTGCCTGGAAGGCACAATTCAAGAGTAAAAATCCCTTCTGCCCTGACAAAGTCTTCCTGGGAAGGACCAGACAAACCAAGAGGAACCACGGTTGTGGGAAAGATGATTGGCCTGAGATTTGGTGATTTTGTCACGAGCCTGCCATGTCAAATTTGCTCCATGACACTCATTGCCACTCCATGACAATCTGGGACAAATTGTATAATTTCCTGTAAAATTAGAAGCAAAAGACCAAGATTATAAATGTCTACTTTTTGTCTTGATTGACAGAGGAGCAAACACTGGTGTTTATTATTATGTATGTTTGCAGCTAAAATACAACTGCTTCGGATGTACTAAAATTTTGTTTAGAAAAGCCACTTTGCACTTTTTTCCAAAGTTGTATCATTACAGTGTTCTCTCTGCCTAATTCTATTGTTTTTCTGGAGTGTTATTTATGCAGAAGTGGCTTCTTACATTTTTTTTTTTATCTCAATTCACATGATTCAACATATTACCCATATCTCAAGATCTCTCGGTTTGATCCTTTAAACCCTTTCTACTGATTATCAATGAAAGTGCTCAAGGGTTTGAGGTCCTAGCCTTTTTCCTTTCAAGTATATTCAGAATCAGCAGGTTCTTGCATTTCAGAACATAATTTTAGGGCTGCAAGAGCAATTCAGCACCCAAGTTTTGAAATGTGATGCCAACTTCTAGTCATTGTCCGTCCGTTCTCCTTTTCTTCCTTGCCCGTGTATCCCTGCTCTCTGAACTCTCCCATGACATCAAAAGGAGCCCTGCTTTGAGGGGACAAAAACTGCACTCACAGGACATTCCATTTTAGCATTTCAAATTTAAATTTATTAGGACCATATTTCATTTTCTATTTTCCTAGCCCCTGCCCATTACTGAATTATAACAAATGGAAAAAAATACTGAGAATAAACTAGTTAAATGTTATATTAAGAAATACACAGAGAAGGTTGAAAAATTATTATGATTGTGGCCTCTGCTTTGTCTAAAGTTATTTTATTGTTATAACAAAGTATTGCTTAGTTTTACTCTTTTTTAAAAACACAGAATTTATGTTATATGGAGCACAATCAATCAAAAAATCCCAAATAATTGACTACATTTAGGAATTAATGTTGCTTTTTTACTTTTACATAAAAAAAGCATTTCTCAGGCTCATACTTAAAAAAAACCAAACAGATTTAGATAAATACATTCTGGCTAAACATATAGATAAATATTAGAAATAGAATAAATAAAAAATGTTCACTTTATGTCTTTTTGTTTTTGAGACAAGGTCTTGCTTTGTCATCCAGGCTGGAGTACAGTGGCATGATCATGGCTCACTGCAGCCTCGACCTCCAGGCTTAAGCAAATCCTCCCACCTCAGCCTCCCTATTGGGTAGGACCACAGGCTTGTGCCACCATGCCTGACTGATTTGTCTTTTTTTTCTTTTCATTTTATTATTTATTTATTTATTTTTTTGAGACAGAGTTTCACTCTTGTCACCCAGATTGGAGTGCAATGGTGCCATCTCAGCTCACTGCAACCTCTGGCTCACTGCAACCTCCACCTCCGGGGTTCAAGCGATTCTCCTCCCAAGTAATTGGAAGGCCTCAGCCTCCCAAGTAACTGGAATTACAGGTGCCTGCCACCATGCCCAGTTAATTTTTATATTGTTAGTAGAGACGGGGTTTCACCATGTTGGCCAGGCTGGTCTCAAACTCCTGACCTCAAGTGATCTGCCCGCCTGCGCCTCCCAAAGTGCTGGGATTACGGGTATGAGCCACTGCAACTGGCTTCTTGGAGGGTGTGTGCGAGTGGCGATTGAGCCCGTCTCTATTTTTTAATGTCCCTTCCCTGCATGTTATTGTGGCAGCTGCTGGGAATATGGAGAATTGAGTTCTTATCCCAGTCATGTATCCAACAATTTATGTGACTTTCTGGTCAGGAGACTACTTTGTAGTCCACGTATTTTTCATCTCTTAAATAGGGGTAAATTCCTTGTCCATCTATCTCTTCCAGGGTCACTTCTTCATGCTAATCTTTGGAAGTATTACAAAGAAAGTATCTTAAGCATGAATTTCAGCCCATGTTTTTGTGTTCCTGTTCTTGGACCATTGGTTGGTTTCTTTGGAGACAGCTTCTGACTGTTATGCCAATTGTTACAAAGTCATGGATATCAAATTACAGCCTATAGTTAATATTCAGCATTATTAGAATATTTTAAAGCAAAATTCACCAAATACAGAGCTTGTGGAGAGAATATGTGACATTGTCTTTCTTCCTGTAGTTCTTCAACAAAATCTGGTTTTAAGGGGGTAAGATTTAATTTATAGCCAGCGATGGTGTTCTGTACTGCAGTTAACATCTATCAGAAGAAAATTCTCTAGTTTTAAAACTGAGAAGAATTTAAATTTGAATGATGATGATGTGAATAAATATAAGACATATACTTCTGAAGTAATAAAGAAATTTATATCAATACCATCCAGTTTGTAGTAGCAGTAGTGGGAAAAAAATCACAGAACCATTTTATTAAGAATTTGGATAGACTGAATGGTATTATTATGTGAATTTTATTCTATTATTATTATTTTTTTTGAGATTCACTCTGTCACCCAGGCTAGAACTCAATGACGTGATCTCAGCTTGCTGCAACCTGCATCTCCTGGGTTCAAGAGATTCTCCCTGCCTCAGCCTCCCGAGTAGCTGAGATTACAGGCACCCGCCACCAAGCCCGGCTAATTTTGTACTTTTAGTAGAGATGGGGTTTTGCCATGTTGGCCAGGCTGGTCTTGAACGCCTGACCTCCGGTGATCTGCCTGCCTTGGCTTCCCAAAATGCTGGGATTACAGGCATGAGCCACTGTGCCTGGCCTATTATGTGAATTTTATATTTAAAAAAATTGAGTTTGCTTCTGTTTGATCTTATGGAACATGTCTATTTTATATTTTCCTTTAAATATGATGCTGTAGCTGGGTGTGGTGGTACATGCCTGTAATTCAACTACTCCAGAGGCTGAAGTGGGAGGATCACCTGAGCCCAGGAGTTTGAGGCTGCAGTGAGCTATGATCATGTCACTGCACTCCAGTCTGAGTGACAGAGAGACCGTGTCTCTAAAAAAACACGAAAAAACAAAACAAAATCAAAAAATGATGCTGTAGTGACATTAAAGAGCAATTTTTAAAATATCTTACTGAACCTTGTGTATGTGGGTATAAAGAATTTATTGGGGGTAATCCCAGCACTTTGGGAGGCCGAGATGGGCAGATCACTTGAGCTCAGGAGTCTGAGACCAGCTTGGGCAACATGGCGAAACTCTGTCTCTACAAAAAAATACAAAAACTAGCCAGGCGTGGTGGCATGTGCCTGTAGTTTCCGCCACTCGGGAGGTTAAGGTGGGAGAATCGCTTGAGCCCAGGAGGCGGAGGTTGAAGTGAGCCGAGATTATGCCACTGCACTCCAGCCTGGGTGACAGAGCAAGGCTCTGTCTTAAAAAAAGAAAAAAAAAAAAAAATTGTTGGGGAAATGTTTAAAATGATTTTAAAACTTTTCAATTTAGTTTCTAATAGGAAAACCTAAAGTTCAACTTGTTTATTTCTTTGTAGAAGTAACTCTAAAAATTGAAAATAAAAGCTATCTGGTATTGAGACAGACTTGATTTTTCTTAGATAATATTTGTCAATTTCTAAAATTTAGAAGCTCCTAGAGGATAGAGGTCTTACTGATTCTGTTTACTGTTATATGACCAGCTCTGTATATGGTATATACTCAATGTATGTTTGACTATTATTATTATTCTTTTATAAATAATATAAAAATAATATTTATTATTATTATTGTCACAATATTCTTGACTCATGAGAGGAGGTAAAAATATCAACATTAACAGGAGTTCAGAAGAAATCAATCCTGATCCTCCTGAATTACTTTGGAGGTTAAAGATTTCAGTGGAGGAAGGAAATGCAGATGTGATGGAAATAGCAAAAGAACTGGAATTATAAGTGGCGCCTGAAAATCTGACTGAATTGTGGAAATCTTATGATAAAACTTGAATGGATAAGGAATTTCTTCTTATGGATGAGCAAAGAAAGTGGTTTCTTGAGATGAAATCTACTCCTGGTGAATATGCTGTGAACATTCTTGAAATGACAACAAACGATTTAGAATATTACATAACCTTAGTTGATAAAGCAGCCAGAAGGGTTTGAGAGGATAAACTGCAACTTGGAAAGAAGTTCTTCTGTGGTTAACGCTATGAAACAGGATTGCATGTTACAGAGAAATCCTTCATAAAAGGAAGAGTCAATTGGTGCAGCAAGCTTCATATGTGTCTTATTTTAATAAATTTCCACAGCCACCCCAACCTTAAGCAAGCAGCACCCTGATCATTAAGCATTAAGGGAAGACCGTCCACCAGGAAAGAGTGTAACTTGCTGAATATTAGGTGATCGTCAGCATTTCTTAGCAATAAAGTATTTTTAAATTAAGGTATGTATGTTGTTTTTTATAGACGTAATGCTATTGCACACTTAATAGACCACACTATAACATAAACATAATTTTTATATGCACTGGGAAACCAAAAAGTTTATGTGACTTGCTTTATTGCAGTGGTCTGGAACTAAACCCACAATATCTCTAAGTATGCCTGCATATGCTTTTTAAAGATATGTTAGATTTATAGTAATCACTATACATTCATTGCATATAAATAGGTTTTTTGACTATATATTTATAAAGTGGCTATATGTTTATACAAAAGGGGCCCTAATGATTATCTGAGCATTGGGTTCTCAGTGTCTTACTTCTCTAGGTGTTTGATGGTTTTCTGTTGATTGAAACCACCTATTTGAGCCCTTTTTAAAATTGATTGATTGATTGATTGATTGATTGATTGACATGGCATCTCCCTTACTCTGTCACCAGGCTGGAGTGCAGTGGTGCAATCACAGCTCACTGTAACCTTGAACTCCTGGGCTCAAGTGATTTTCCTACTTCAGTCTCCTGAGTAACTGGGATTACCAGCATTTTCCACCACCCCTGGCTTATTTTTAATTTTTAATTTTTTTTTTGAGATGGAGTGTCATGCTTGTTACCAAGGCTGGAGTGCAATGGCACGATCTCGACTCACTGCAACCTCTGCCTCCTGGGTTCAAGTGATTCTCATGCCTCAGCCTCCCAAGTAGCTGGGATTACAGGCATGCACTACCACGCCCAGCTCTTTTTGTATTTTTAGTAGAGACAGGGTTTCACCATGTTGACCAGGCTGGTCTGGAACTCCTGACCTCAGGTGATCCACCTACCTCGGCCTCCCAAAGTGATGGAATTACAGGCATGAGCCACTACGCCTAGCCAATTTTAATTTTGTTTTCTTTTTTTAGAGATGGGACCTCTCTTTGTTGTCCAGGCTGATCTTGAATGCCTGGCCTCAAGCAATCCTCCTACCTCAGCCTCCCAAAGTGTTGGGATTACAGCCTTTAGCCACAATGCGCAGCCTATTTGGACAAGGTTTGATTAAGAAATCACAGATCCAGATATGGTGACGCACCAGTAATCCCAGCTACTTGGGAAGCACAGATGGGAGGATTGCTTGAGCCTAGTAGTTCCAGACCAGCCTGGGTAACACGGGGAGACCCTGTTCCCCCCACCCCACCCCCCAAAAAACCCCACAGAAAGTCCTACCACATTGTGACTTACTCTTACTTACTGGGTGAATGACCAAGTTATAGGAGAATGCAGCTGAATCATTTGACCTACTGATGAGATGGATTCATTTCAGGACCAGGTTGAGCCTCTTGGTCCCCCAGACAGCCTCACATTATATATCTCACAAATGCCAATATGCTCAGATAAGACTGTTTTCTTTTTCTTTGAGATGGAGTTTTGCTCTGTCATCCAGGCTGGAGTGCAGTGGCACCATCTCAGCTCACTGCAACTTCCGCCTCCCAGGTTCAAGCGATTCTCCTGCCTCAGTCTCCCGAGTAGTTGGGATTACAGGTGACCGCCACCACGCCTGGCTAATTTCTGTATTTTAGTAGAGTGGGGTTTCACCATGTTGGCCAGGCTGGTCTCGAACTCCTGACTTTGTGACCCACCTGCCTCAGCCTCCCAAAGTGGTGGGATTACAGGCGTGAGCCACTGTACCAGGCCTTAGATAAGACTTTTTATGAAACAGCGACCAGTTTCATTTGAGCAGTCTTACTATTTGAAAATAAATGATGCCAAATTTAACCACATGGTGAGTATGGAATTACTTTAGATATACTCAACTTGATGCCAATAGTTTTACATGTATTGAGCAACTAATTAATTTTAAAATGTTCCAAAAAATAGCATACAAAACTGTACCTATTTGGCATTACTAATGTAAAATAAAGACATTAAAAGTTAACAATTTTGTAGTCTTTCCTTTTTTCCTATTTAAAGAAGAATGTGGCCAGGCATGGTGGCTCACACCTGTAATCTCAGCACTTTGGGAGGCTGAGGCAGGCAGATCACTTGAGGTCAGCAGTTTGAGACCAGCTTGGCTAACCTGATGAAACCCTGTCTCTACCAAAATTATAAAATACTAGCCAGGTGTGGTGGCACATGCCTGTAATTCCAGCTACTTGGGAGACTGAGGCAGGAGAATCACTTGAACTCTGGGAAAAAAAAAAAAAAACAAAAAACTCCCAAATTGCTTGAACCTTGGAGGCAGATGATCGAGTGAGCAGAGATCATGCCACTGCACTCCAGCCTGGGCAACAGAGTGAGACTCCGCCTCAAAAAAAAAAAAAAGAATGTGATCCTGGTTGGTACAACTTTAGTTTCTGCTTTCCAACTGCCTCAATTTTCTTCATGCAATTATTTTTTCATTTTTCGTGTAAAAAAATCACTAAAAACATTCTCTTTGTAAAATTTAACTTACAAAAGATATATGACACCTACGGAATTGCCTCCTAAAATTCACTGTCTGCCCTGTACCTTAAATGCCACTTTCCTCACCAGAAGTAACCACTGATAATACTTTGTTCTACATTCTTGATCAATTTTCTGTTTTCTCTCTGCATAAGTACAAACAATTCTATCTTTTGAATTTCATATATGGGATTATATCACACATCTTTTTCTATAACTTAATGCTTTCACTTGTTTTTTTACCGTAACAGTGTACAGAAATCCAGCTAATTCTTTTTTATTTATTTATTTATTTTGTTTTTTTGAGACAGGGTCTCTCACTATTTGTTGCCCAGACTGGAGTGCAGTGGCACGACCTTGGCTCACTGCAGCCTCAACCTCCCAAGATCAAGCAATTCTCCTGCCTTAGCCTCCCAAGTAGCTGGTACTACAGGCACACACCACTACACTCACGTATTTTTTGTAGACATGGGGTTTTTCTTCATTGCCCAGGCTGTAGCTCATTCATTTTAAATGTTGCAAATTAAGTAATCAATAAAATACTATCTACTGCACTTTTTTTTGGTTTTATCATATCTCTATTAATAAATCATTTAGAAACTCCTCCAAGATTTCAGCTACAAGATATGTTATAATGAACTTTCTTGTACATTTTCTTCAAGTGCTTTCTTTTCTTTTAATGAATTGCCTTAGGAGACTTGTTCTGCATATTTGGGGTCTTGGGTATTGACTGCAAAGATTGAAATATGAAATGTGGAGGTGCTACTTTTGACTTTTCCAAAGTTTTCCAGCTGAATCTAGGGTGAGGAGTAAACTTTTCTCTGAGATTCCCCATG
Source organism: Rhinopithecus bieti (assembly GCF_001698545.2). Classification (NCBI taxonomy): domain Eukaryota; kingdom Metazoa; phylum Chordata; class Mammalia; order Primates; family Cercopithecidae; genus Rhinopithecus; species Rhinopithecus bieti. Next base: position 1,295,758 of record NW_016809457.1, read on the forward strand.
AACTTGAGGGAAAGGAGAGAACATGGTAATGGCAAGAAACTTGGAGATCCACCTGTTGACTAGCTCTCATTTCCCAAATAGACAAACAAAAATCTTGCTTGACAAGATATTCCTTTACAGCTATAGTTTCTTCCTTTTCTTCACGTTGCAGTCAAGCTTTGCTAAAGAGAAAAAGGTAAGTGCTCACTTCCCATTCAGTTCTCCACCCATTGCTCTGGGGGCCACACCCCACCACAGCCTCCACTTCTGAAACTGCTCCTTCAAGGCCTTCTGCTTACCACATTCTTTGGATGCATTTCAGGCCCTTCATCACCTGGCCTCTAGGCACCACTCAACACTCTTGATCACTTCCTGCCGGAGCTCTCACCTCCTTTGGTTTTGGTGACACTACTGTATCAGTTAGCTCTGGTTTGGAGGAAAGTAACAGAAAACTTGACCCAAATTGATTTAAGCAATAAGGAACTTCATAGATTCATGTAAATGGAAATCTAGAGATAGAGCAAGTATCAGGCTTGGCTCCAGCTCCAGGTGTCTGGGATTCTCCAGTTTTGGCTTTCTTCCTTGGTATGGCTTTCTTCTCTGATTCGCAGGGAAAGAAAGCTGCAGCAAGTCTAGGCTTTGTATTTATCTAGGATGACATCTGAAGAAGGAGAAGTATAATTGCTAAGAGTTCTTCCAAAAGAGTAATGAAGAATTTGTCTGAATCCCCATCAAACTTTTCTTGAATCTCACTAGGTCACCAGCTCCTTGTAGTCACCAGCAAAGGGGATGGGATTATTTTTAGACAAATCAGGTCACCTCTTGGAACTAGAGACATTCAGCTTCCTTAGAGGCCCATGGACTTCATGTGGGTAGGAATTATGTGAAGGAGTGCAGGGAATTGACACTTGTTAGGAAACCAACAGTGTCCTCCACAGCATTCTTCTGATTTTTTTTTTTTTTTGGCATCTCTGGTTGCTCTTCTTGGTCCCCTACTGACTTCCTCTTCCTCTGCTTAGCCCTTCAGTGTGGATGGGCCCTCAAGTACCACTCTTGCATTCTTCTCTTCCCATTGTTCATGTTATCCCTGGGACAGTTCATTCACTCTCAAAGCTGGGTATGCCAGTGACTCCCAAATAAACAACCCCAGTCCACAGGGTTTTTCTAAACAGTGGACTTGTTTATCGAATCACATATTGAACATCTCCACTGGATTATCCCATATGCATCTCAAACTTATCATGTCCCAAACTAAATTCATCAATACGGCCTGAAGACCAGGAGCACATCCTTCTATATTCCCAATCTCAGTGGATGGCATCATTAAACGCGATTCCCTAGGTCATTGTAGACCTCTTTCCTTCCTTGACATGGAAGCAGTCAAAAAGCCATGTGGATCTAGCCACTAAAATTTAGCTTAAGGCTACAGTCCATGAGAAATCTTTTCTATATTGTGCTCTCCCCCAAATTCAGGATGTGTTATGTGATGTTATGATACTTCATATATACCTCTATAAGAGCACTTCTTTTTTATGTTTTTTTAAATTTGTTTTGTAGAAATGGGGTTTTGCCATGTTTCTCAGGCTGTTCTCAAACTCCTGGACTCAAAGAGATCTGCTCGCCTCTGCCTCCCAAAGTGCTGGGATTATAGGCATGAGCCACCACACTGGGCCTATAAGAGCACTACTATTGTTCACTATTTTCTTGCCTGTAGGAATTTCATCTTTTTTTTTTTTTTTTTTTTTTTTT
>NW_016809457.1:1297584-1301090 GCF_001698545.2 Rhinopithecus bieti
AAAATACAAAAATCAGCCAGACGTGGTGGTGGGCACCTGTAATCCAGCTACTCAAGAGGCTGAGGCAGGAGAATTGCCTGAACTCTGGAGGCAGAGGTTGTAGTGAGCCGAGATTGTGCCACTGCGCTCCAGCCTAGGTGACAGTGTGAGACTCCATCTCAAAAAAAAAAAAAAAAAAAAAAAAAATTCCTCTTCCCAGCAGAGTACCTTGGACATGGAAGGTGTTCCAGAACTGTTAGATGATTATTGAATGACTTTAGTCACTATTATTATTATTTTTAGAGACAGGGTCTCCCTGTCATTCAGGCTGGAGTGCAGTGGTGGGATCATAGCTCACTACAACTTCAAACTTCTGGGCTCAAGCAATTCTCCTGCCTCAGCCTCTCAAGTAGCTAGGACTATAGCTACTTCTCTGATTGGCAGGGAGAGAGAGCTGCAGCAAGTCTAGGCTTTGTATTTATCTAGGATGACATCCGAAGAAGGAAAAGTATAATTGCTAAGAGTTCTTCCAAGAGAGTAATGAAGAATTTGCCTGAATCCCCATCAAACTTTTCTTGATTCTCACTAGCTCCTTGCAGTCACCAGCAAGGAGATGGGATTATTTTTAGACAAATCAGTTCACCTCTTGGAACTAGAGACATTCAACTTAGAGGTGCTCATCACCACACCCAGACGATTTTTAATTTTTTGTAGAGACAGGGTCTCACTATGTTGCCTGGGCTGCTCTCAAACTCCTGGGCTCAAGCGATCCTCCCACTTTGACCTCCCAAAATGTTGGAATTACATGTGTGAGCCACCACACCCAGCTGACCTTAGTCTTTAAATACTTATTAAGCCACTGCTATTTCCAGACATTCTTTCAATCTCTGACTGTCTGATGCTCTTCCTTGACAGATTTGGTTCTGCGGTTGGGATGGGTGGAGTCAGTGGGAAAATGCCAGAAACCGTGTCCTAAGGCAGTGAGTGCCAGGTCAGGGCCAGTGTAAACAATATAAAAGCAGGTCAGAGATCCAAATAGGATTGGATGAATCTAGGAAGCTAAGGCATGAAGCCAACTGGGTTGGCGTCTGTGTTTTTGAAGAGACTGGTGGGAAGGAGATCTTAGACTTAATCTCAGGTCCATGAGAGACATTTGTGGCAGTTTTTTATTCTCTTTAAGATGCTCCCAGTGTCATAGTCCCTGGGATAGAAAGATGAATAGGAGCTCTTGCTTTTGTGGGAAAACAGGTTAAAAAAAAATTACATTTCGATGTAAGAAGAGATATAATGAAACAAACGTATACAACATTTGCTTGGAAGAAATTGTGATGACTTTGGAAAAATTCTGGTTATGGAAGTTTTTTGTTGTTTTTTCAAAGAGAACACCTCGAGTTTGGCATTTTAGCTCCTTAGATGTCCTCAGGACAAATAACGCCCTTTGATACATAGAAAAAAGTTGGATGGTTCTATTATTCCAAAAGGATCCACATCACAATTTTTTTCCAGGACTCATAGGGCCTGCTACTCTGCTACTCTGTGGAAATCTTTTCAATATCTTTATACTAAAGCTTTAACTATGAAAGTTTGTTTTGAGGGTGGTTTTATGCAGAGAAGAGATTATTTACAGTTTACTTTAGATATATGAAAATTAATATCCAATATATTGCAATTAAATTTATAAACTATACATTAAATTATTAATTATAAGTACCTGTTTTTTCCTTAAGCTTAGTTTAACTTCTGTGATTGTCTCATTAAAGCATTCTGTTCCTATCTTTGTCTCATTTCCTCCTGTAAATCCCATAATGTAAATATTTGCTCACTTAATGGTGTCCTATAAGTTCCATAGGCTGATTTCACTGTTTATCATTCTTTTTTCTTTTTTTCCCTCTCCTACTGGGAGAGGGATTTATCTTCAAGTTCAGAGATTCTTTCTTCTGCTTGATCTAGTCTGCTGATGAAGTTTTCCTATATTTGTTCATTGAATTCCTTAGCTCGAAGATTTCTGTTTGGTTCTTTTTTTAAATACTATCTATCTCTGTTAAATTCCTCATTCAGATTATGAGTTGTTTTCCTGGTTTTGTTGAATTGTCTGTTTGTATTCTCTTATATCTTGATGAATTTCCCTAAGGTCATTATTTTGAATTTCTTTTCAAGCACTTCATAAATTTCTTTTACTTTGGGGTCAATTACTGGAGAGTTTTCGCATTCCTTTGGTGGTGTCATATTTCCTTGCTTTTTCATGTTTCTTATGTCCCTGTTTTGATGTCTGTGCATTGGTGTAATGATCACATCTTCCAAATGTTACAGAGTAGCTTTCATAGAGAAAGAGTTTCATCTGCAGATGGGTCACAGTGCACTGGTTAGGAAGGGTGCGGTGGCTCTGGTTTCAAGTAGATGCAGTGGTATGGATGAGGTGGTGGAGGTCAGATGTTTCCTTCCACTCTTTTTTTTTTTTTTTTTTTTTGAGATGGAGTCTCACTCTTGTCACCAGACTGGAGTGCAGTGGCACAATCTCGGCTCACTGCAACCTCTGCCTCCCAGGTTCAAGCAATTCTCCTGCCTCAGCCTCCCGAGTAGCTGGGACTGCAGCAGTGTGCCACTACGCCTGGCTAATTTTTGTATTTTTAGTAGAGACAGGGTTTCACCATGTTGGCCAGATTGATCTCAAACTCCTGACCTCAGGTGATCTACCTGCCTTGGCCTCCCAAAGTGCTGGGATTACAGGCATGAGCCACCGTGCCCGGCCTTTCCTTCCATTCTTTATGTGGCTACCCTGAGTTTCTGTGCTCTACAGGGTTTCTGCCACTCCTTTGATATACTCTGGTACTCTCCTTTAGTTATTTTCATCAAAATAGAGTTACTTATTTGCTGTTTTGTTTTGGCTTTGCTATGGGAATACGCACGAATGACTTCTGGTTGGTCACCTTGCTAATGTAACTTTCTAAATCTTATTCTACTAAAAGACAAGCATATCACCTGTTTTTTTTTTTTTTTTTTTTTTTTTTTTTTTTTTGAGATGGAGTCTCACTCTTGTCGCCCAGGCTGGAGTGCAGCAGTACAATCTCGGTTCACTGCAACCTCTGCCTCCTGGTTCAAGTGATTCTCTTGCCTCAGTCTCCTGAGTAGCTGGGATTACAGGTGCCTGCCACTACTCCCTTTTTGCATTTTTGGTAGAGATGGGGTTTCATCATGTTGGCCAGGCTGGTCTTGAACTCCTGACCTCAGGTGATCCGCCCACCTCAGTTTCCCAAAGTGCTGGGATTACAGGTGTGAGCCACTGCGCCTGGCCTTATATAACTTTTATAGAAATTTAAATGAAGCTTGTTAAATTAGGACTTTTAAACATTTAAAACTGCATTTATAATTTAATATTTGGACTGGGCATGGTGGCTCCCACCTGTAATCCCAGCACTTTGGGAGGCTGAAGGGGGCAGATCACCTAAGGTCAGGAGTTCACGACCAGCCTGGCCAACATGATGAAACCCCGTCTCTACTAAAATACAAAAATCGGCCAGGCATGATGG
>NW_016809457.1:1302783-1319323 GCF_001698545.2 Rhinopithecus bieti
AAAAAAAAAAAAAAAAAAAAAAAAAAAAAGAAAGAAATTAAAATGATAATATAAATACTTAAATACTTCTATGTACCCTTTATCTAGTTTCTCCAAAGAATTACACTTTTATATAACTATTGTACATTATCAAAAATCAGAAACTGACATTGATATAATATCATTGTTTAGACTTACAGGACCTTTCTGATGTTTCCCCAGTTTACATACACTCGTGTGTGTGTGTGAGTGTGTGTGTGCACATATGTGTAGTTCTATGAACCTGTACCCGTTGTACAGGTTCATGTATCCACCACAATCGGGACACAGAACTGTTCCATCTCTACAAAGACACTCCTCTTGCTGTCTCTTCGTAAGCACTAGTCTGTCTTGTTCACTTTTGTCCCCTCAGTGCCCTGTTTAGTGCCAGGTACATGATAGGCACCAAATAAATATTTGTTAAATGTACCAGTATGTAGCCAAATACTCTTGGGGGAATTTGCCTAATTTGTTTGGATAAAGAAGTATTAATCTGTTTATTGAACTTTGGTTACTAAGAGGCTGTTTGAGGAGAAAAATGTCATCAAACCCCATCTTGTCATGACTAATTTGCAAAGAACACAAAAAATCCTCAGCTACCAAATCTCGCTAAGGTGTTGCAACACGGATGAATCCAAATCTTATAATCCAGACTTTGCCAATGTGGAAAGGCTAAAAATCTTGAGAGGAGGGCAAAATAGATACTATATATATGTGTGTGTGTGTGTGTGTGTTTGTATATATATGTATGTAATTTTTTTCTCCAAATATTTAATGTGAAATGTCATTGCAAGGTACTCTGGAATCCGAACTAGCAAACGAAGGCAGCCTGACTGAGAACGCTGTGCTCCTGTGCCGCCAGGTCTCCTTCCTCCTGGTTCCGATCACTAATACTGTCTCAAAGTAAACAGAAACTTGGCCTTCCATTAACTTGTTGTAGACTGCCTACAATAAAATTTCCCCTAATGGTACTGGGGGAAATCGATGACTCCCAAAAGATATTTGCACATTGCTGGAGTTTCTTGACCTTAAGATATTTTTTTGGAAGCATTTAAAGAACTAAAGAAAGAAACGGCCCTTTAAGTAGACCTTGTGACAGAAGTAGGTGGGAAAATAATGACACTGCATACCAAATCTTACCTTTGCGCAGGACAACTCCATGACAAATGCTATAGCAAACATGCTGTAAGAATACCATCATATTCATTCACCTCTTTTGTGATAAGAAAGGCTATGGATTTGGTATCTTGAAAACCTTTGTTTTGCAGGGTTTGCTTTAGCAGCTCACCTCTTACCGTGTGTAGAGACTGAATTACTTTGGAATACGTTTTCATTTAGTGCAGAGCATTCAGTGTATTTTGTGTTTGAAACCACAGGTAGGACCTGTTTCTGTAAATGATTTATTTCCAGGGATCCATTCCTTTAATTGATTTGATATTTACTTAAGAAAGTTCTTTCTTTGCTTGACCTGTCATCCCCTACTGAGAGCTTTTGTAAAGTATGTGGCTGTCATAAATAGGCTGCTTCCTTCCCAGACTAGTCATTTCTCTGAGGTTTACACATCTTTCTTTTATTCTTTTTTTTTTTTTTTTTTTGAGATGGCATCTTGTTCTGTCATCCAGACTGGAGAGCAGTGGTGCGATATTGGCTTATTGCAACCTCTGCCTCTTGGGTTCAAGCGATTTTCCTACCTCAGCCTCTTGAGTAGCTGAGATTACAGGTGTGCACCACCAAACCTGGTTAATTTTTGTATTTTTAGTGGAGACGAGCTTCACCATGTTGCCCAGGCTGGTCTCGGACTCCTGACCTCGAGTGATCCACCTGCCTTGGCCTCCCAAAGTGCTAGGATTATAGGCATTAGCCACCACACCTGGCCTACACGTCTTTAAATGAAATCTGGGCACCATTTCATAAGGATTTTTCTTTATGTTCTATTTTTGGGTAATAACCTGTGGCTTGGGAAGGCTTTAACCTGTACTCAGTCAGCTCTATACCCCCCTCCCCATAGTAATCATAACAATAACAAAATCCTCATAATTGCTAATACGGACTATTGGTGTATTCTTGATCTTTTTTCTTTTCTTTTCTTTTCGTTCTTTTTTCCTTTTTTCGTTTTTTTTTTTTTTTTTTTTTTTTTTTTTTTTTTTTTAATGAGATGGTGTCTCACTATGTTGCCCAGGCTGGTCTTGAACTCCTGGGCCCAACTGATCCTCCTGCCCTGACCTCCCAAAGTGCTGGGATTATAGGCATCAGCCACTGTGCCTGGCCTTTTTTTTTTTTTTTTTTTTTGAAATGGAATTTTGCTTTTGTTGCTCAGGTTGGAATGCAATGGCGCAATCTTGGCTCACTGCAACCTCTGCCTCCCAGGTTCAGGCTATTTTCCTGTCTCAGCCTCCCAAGTAGCTGGGATTACAGGCACATGCCACTATGCCCGGCTAATTTTTGTATTTTTAGTACAGACAGAATTTCATCATATTGGTCAGGCTGGTTTCGAACTCCTGACCTCAGGTGATCCGCCTGCTTTGGCCTCCCAATGTGCTGGGATTACAGGTATGAGCCACCGTGCCTGGCCTTTTTTTCTTTTTTAAAACAGAGACGGGGTCTTACTATGCTTGACAGGCTGCTCTCGAACCCCTGGCCTCAAGCAATCCTCCTGCCTCAGCCTCCCAAAATGTTGGGAATACAGGCATGAGCCACTGTGCCTGGCAGTATTTTCTTATGTGAATTTTAAGTAAAGGCATCTTTAGGGATTTTTGCAAGTTTTGTTGATTGTAAAATCCAATCTAAGTAAAAATAGTGTGATTGCTGTGAAAACTCAGCTTTGGGACAAGCCATGTGCCGGACCTCCCAACCATATTGCCTGCTTTCAACCATTCTGAAATGGCTGCTGGATATAAAATCTGTGGCAGAAATTTTTTTAACTGGGAGGTCGTAAACCCAGAGTGCCTCAGTCTCTCCCATCTTTAAGTAACAGGGATTCCAAGATCTTAAAGTGATTCATGTGTGTTTAGTCTCAGTTCACACTCTGGCAGTAAGGCCAAGACAGAGCATGCTCTCTGAGTTGGAATTTTCAGCTCCATAGAGGAGTCCAGTCCCAGGAATCAGAGCCTGGAGAGGGGAAGTCCCCATCCTGCACCTTGCCTCCCTTCCTCAACAGCAGCTGGAAGCTGTTCAGTCCCTTCACAACACCTTTTCTCTTCCTGTAAATAGAAAAATGTTTCTCTTCTGCAAAACAATATTTAAGAAGCACCTGGGTTGTCTTAAGCTTATTTAAAAGGAAGAGTGGGTTTTGTATGGAGAGGAAAACCAAAGCCCAAGGTCACCAAGCCAAAAGACAGCTAAGGAAGTAAACTGCCTCCCAAAGCTTCTAGCTGTGTCTAAGCCACAGACCTCCATTTGTATCCAGAGCTCACGGTGCAAACACCTCCAGCTCAGAACCCCTGGCTGTAGTCTGTGTTGACTCAGAGAACTGAAGGGAATCATTGATTTTCAGAATTGTTTAGGAAAAGCCACCATGCAGGGGAAACCCTGCTCAGCCTTCCAGGGAACTTCCAGAGCCAGGGACTGGGGTTGCATGACTTAGTCAATTAGATATGCTTTCCCAGGCTGCTGTTGTTTCATTTTGTTCTTATTGACATGAATATTTGTCCAAATGTTGCTTTCTGCTTTACCCTTCCTCTGAGGAGGAAAGTACTATTAATGGAGAGGGCAGACCAAGGGCAGAGAATTGCTCATTTTTCTGCATCATGGAAAATATAGGATGTGCAGGAAACAAATCCTTTCAACTGGCTTAATCCTTTCAGTGAGGCTCATTTCAATGAGCTCCATTGTATTCATTCCTTATTCGAGCATGATAAAAATAGAACACTTAGAGGACTATGTCTATAGAACCAGAGTGAAATGGAGAGTTGAGGCAATTGTCCGGATAATCCAAGCAAAAACAAATTGAAACAAAATGAAACCAGCCACCGTAGAGATAAAAGCAGTTTTAGGAGCTTGAATGATCCAGTCCAGTTCTCCACATTGTTCAAATTTCATTGTTCAGATTCACCTGCTCTGCATCTATATTTACTTTTTCTACATAGCCTGGGCTTAAGTTGTTGAAGAGTTTTTCACCTAATATTATCTCAAGTACTACCTCAAAAAAAAAAAAAAAAAAAAAAAAAGTGCCTGTGCTTTAAAGTATTCCTCTCTGCCCTATTTCTCAGCAAGAAAGTAAATCTCATCATAGATGTATACGTGTTTTTCTATCAGATGGCATTAGGAGTTTGGGGAGATTTCTTTTTCATCTGGCTCTGTGAATTCCCTTTAGCAGGGAGTGAAGGGCTGGAGATGGTTTATCTACACACTCACATGTTTTAAACCTGTTGCTTTCTGCTTGGCTAAGTGCTTGTCATGTGTGTTGGTTGCCAGCACAACAGCTTGGCTCATTTAGAAAAGCAAGGAGCCCAATTTCCTCCGAGATAGCAGCTGGTAATATTCCACTGGATGCTAGTGAGACACTATGCGACTCAGAGACGGTGTCTTGGCCAGGGTTCGCCTTAGCCTGGCTTCCCACATTGAGAGGCATGACTTGCCCCTCAGGTTAGACTCCCGACCTTGTTGTTTTAATGGCACGTCTCTCGCTGTGCCCTTTACTTGGACTCCAATCTTTTCATGCATTTGCTCATCTGATTATTGCCTCTGCCTCTTTCCCAACATAACCAGTCACCAAGTGCTGTGGATTCTGCTTTCCCAAAGTTTTCCTCATTTTAAGCTTTATTCATTTTTCCCCATTCCTTGAGTTTGAGGTTTTCTTTTTCTTTTCTTTTTTTTTGAGATGGAGTTTTGCTCTTGTTGCCCAGGCTGGAGTACAATGGCATGATCTCTGCTCACCGCAACCTCCACCTCCTGGGTTCAAACAATTCTCCTGCCTCAGCCTCCTGAGTAGCTGGGATTACAGGCATGCGCCACTATGCCTGGCTAATTTTATATATATATATNTTCACGTAGCATAATGTTTTCAAGGTTCATCCATGATGTAGCATGAATGAAGAAGCATTCCTTGTTTGTTTTGTTTTGTTTTTGAGACGGAGTCTTCCTCTGTCGCCCAGCCTGGAGTGCAGTGGCGGGATCTCAGCTCACTGCAAGCTCCGCCTCCCGGGTTTACGCCATTCTCCTGCCTCAGCCTCCCGAGTAGCTGGGACTACAGGCGCCTGCCACCTCGCCCGGCTAGTTTTTGTATTTTTACTAGAGACGGGGTTTCACCGTGTTAGCCAGGATGGTCTCGATCTCCTGACCTCGTGATCCACCCGTCTCGGCCTCCCAAAGTGCTGGGATTACAGGTTTGAGCCACCGCGCCCGGCCTAATTTTATATTTTTAGTAGAGACAGGGTTTCTCCATGTTGGTCAGGCTGGTCTTGAACTCCCGACCTCAGATGATCCACTCGCCTCGGCCTCCCAAAGTGCTGGGATTACAGGTGTAAGCCACCACGGCCAGCTGGTCTTATTTTCTTATCCCTTCTAATAATCCCCTGCTATTTTTCAGTCTCACCTATTGCTAGTCCTTCCCAAGTACATGCCAGAACAATCTTCCTTGAAACACTGCATAATTCAATTGTGTTAACATTTTCTTCGACAAACATCTTCAATAACCCCTTGTCACCTAAAAGATTTTGCTGAAATTTCTCATCCAGGCATTGAAAGCTTTTGTCGGCTGGGCATGGTGGCTCACGCCTGTAATCCCACCATTTTGGGAGGCCGAGGAAGGAGGATCACTTGAGGTCAGGAGTTTGAGACCAGCCTGGCCAACATGGTGAAACCCCGTCTCTACTAAAAATACAAAAATTAGCCAGGCGTGGTGGCACATGCCTGTAATTCCAGCTACTTGGGCGGCTGAGGCAGAAGAATTGCTTGAACCTGGGAGGTGGAGGTTGCAGTGAGCCGAGATCACGCCACTGCACTCCAGCTTGGGTGACAGAGTGAGACTCCATCTCAAACAAACAAACAAATAAACAAAAGCAGGAAAAAAAAAAAAAAAGAAAGAAAGCTTTTGTCAGTGTGGTTCTGATGACTACCCAGCCCCTTGTGAACAGTCAGCTCTGGCCAGACAGGCCTATTATCCTCCTACATAAAATGCCCTTCCTCCTCTTGTTCACTCATCAAAATTCCAACCATTTTCCAAGGCTAGATTGGACATCACCCTTCTTCTTCCTTTTTTTTCAGACGGAGTCTTGCTCTGTCACCCAGGCTGGAGTGCAGTGGCATGATCTTGGCTCACTGCAACCTCCGCCTCCTGAGTTCAAGCAATTCTTGTGCCTCAGTCTCTCAAGTAGCTGGGATTACAGGCACGTGCCACCATGCCCAGCTAACTTTTGTATTTTTACTAGAGATGGCGTTTCACTATGTTGGCCAGGCTGGTCTCGAACTCCTGACCTCAAGTGATCCACCCACTTTGGCCTCTTAAAGTGCTGGGATTACAACGTGAGTCACCATGCCTGGCCAACCCTTCTTCAAGAAGACTTATTTTGACCACATTGGAAGAAAGGGACCATTTTAAACTGGAATCACAGAATCTTAGGGTTAGAAGGCATCTTGCAGGATCCCAAGCCCAACTTTTCACCCTGCCACTTACCCTTTGACCTCTCCTTTTTTTTTTTTTTTTTTTTTTAGGTGTCCTTTATGAGTTCATTTATGAGTTACACACACACATACACACTCAACACTGGACGGGAGAAACATTGAGATGGGTAAGGACAGGAGGCACCCAGGCCAGCGCTGGCACAGGACAGGAGGTGGACCTGGAGTTGGAAGAACAGGAAGTGCTTATTCTCTTAGAGGACAGTTTCAAAGTACAGAAATTTCTTTTACAAAAAGCCTCTTCCTCCACGTTGCATCCCCTGATGAAGCGCAGCCCCCTTGCACAGGCTGTCCATGAGATTGGGGCAGGACAAGGTTATGGGGAAGGGTATAAGGCCAAAGTGCTGAAGGACCCAGACCACAAAGGCCTGGTCATAGTGGCTACCGGGCGTCAGGGGGTTGTCTCCTCAGTGGTCCAGATGGTTTCCAAGTTGGAAAACACACATGGTCACTCATTGCATTTTTAGACAGCTCTTATTGATAAGAATTTCTTTCCTTCTCTGGCCCCAACCCATTCCTTCATTTTCTCTCTCTTAGATAATTTCTGCCCCTTTGTTTTTGGTCTGTCCTCAGGAACAATACAAAAGAAATATCATCTTTCTATACCAAAGCTCCTCAAATATTTGATGTATACTATCATAGCTATCTTCACTAACCCACATACAACCCAGATTCTTAAATTACTTCTTATATTAACATAGTAAATTGTTCTCTAACTTGACCATGTTAACTGGAAGTACTCCAGGGTGTTAATAATTTTAAAATGTAGATTCTAGAAAAAGAATGACTTTCCTGATCTATGGTATTAATTCCAGAGAACTTCAGATATTTGTACCATTTATTAGGCTTGTACACTGTAGAATTTATAGATTTTTTTTTTTTTTTTTTGTCAAGGAGGAAGGAGGGACAATTTCCACAATTTCCTGTGTTTCTGTGGTTTTGCATGTAAACTAGATGATTAGTCCCTGATAAGCAGGGACTCTGAGCTGCAAATCTCTATGTCCTTCAAAGAAAGCCTCTGGACCTAGTAGGCATACCATCCTTTGATTTTGAAAAATCAGTCTCAGATAATGAACTTTGCTGACTCTAGTGTTCACTTTTCTGCTCTTACATTGTTTGCTTTCTTGGCAATGTTGACGCTGTTGACTACTTTCTTCTTCTGGAAATACTTCATTTGGTTTTCTTGAGAATCTACTCTGCTTCTTAGTCTTTTTTTGTGATTTTTCTTTAGTGTTGGTTTTCTTTGTGATTCATTCTAATGCTGTTTTTTTTTTTTTTTACTCAACTCACTCCCTGGACATCCATTTCTATGCCTTCAATAAAATCTAGTTACAAATGATATCTTTCTCTTGAGACCTAGATCAGTGTAGGTCTTCTCCACTTGAATGACCAAAGGCATTCAAATAAACAATATGTTCAAAAGCTTGAACTCATTACATTCATTTTGTTTTTTTTCAGGATCATATTTTTCTTCTGTATTCCTCACCACCCACTGAGGAATTCAAGCTGGAAATCTGGGCATCATACTCACCCTCTGTCTCTACTTCCCACCATCCCTTTCAATTAATAATTATGGTCTATCAGTTCTGCTTGCTAAACATTCTATGAGTCTATTCACTTCTCTTCATCCTCATTGTTACTTCTGTATTCTGGATACCATCTTGGGCATGGATTACTGTAATACTCCCCTATAATCAGATTTTCGAAGTCTGGGGATACTTAATAGCTAAATTCCTTTCCTGGGGAAAAAGACAGTAGGAAGAAGTCAAGTGAAGAGATTTGAGAAATATTTAGGAGGTAGAATTGAATGAACTTAGTGCCATATTGGACTCTGTGATGAGAATAGAGTGAGGAAGAATGATAGTAATGGATAATGCTGACATTTCTGGCTCAAGGTGGTAGGTGTGTGTGTGTGTGGAACTTGGGAAAAAGAGTTTTGGGAATCGCACTGTCCACTATGGTTTACCATCTGAGCACTTCCTATACCCTATTGTAATCACCTACTTACCTACGTGTTCCCTACAGCAGACCTGCACTGCAAGTTCTGGGAGGACAGGGACAAACCATCCATCTATCAGGTTCATGGTTGTATTCTCTTTCCTTGCACACGGCTTGGTGTATGATAAGTGCTGACTATATGATTATCGACTGGATGAATGCATTCTTGTAGTTTAACATCACAGATAGTGATGTATTTAAAGAAAGATGCCTTTTTGGAAAAAGGTTTGGCGGGGCAGTTCAAGATTGGTCAGGAAAGAACCTGCTATCATATCTGGTTGCATATAACTGGAGTTATAAAACAGAAAAAAGCAAAACAACAACAATAACAAAGGATCTTTAAAGTGCGCTGTGGCATTAACTGAACATCAGGAAAATAACACAAAGCATGTAGGGCCAATCAGTGACATCATATTTACTGAGCATCTATTATGGGCAAGGCTTGTAACTGTAGGGCCTACAGTTAGTGATCATGTGTCCGTATTTGCTCAGGAAAGGCCTGGTTTATGCCTATTGTCCCAGCATATTCTGATCTGGACAATATGTGAAGTATCACACTACCCCTAGGGGATTTAAAAAATCTCAATTCAACTCAAGAAAGAAGGTTGTTCTTGATATTAGTTTAAACGGGATTCAGAGTCAGCCGGCATACATGGGGGGGATTTGGGGCTGTCTCAAGGAAATTCATCCAAGGAAATTGCTGGGAGAAACAAACAAGCAAACAAACCCCAAATCACAAACACATTCAATAAATCTCTAAAAGGAAGGCCTGCTGGCTGACAGGAGTCTCACTGGTGGCTGAATTCCTGGTGGAAGATCTAGTGTCTGCGAGGAGTCTCAGATGACATCATCTTCAATGTCACAATCTCTTTTTCACTTGGTTTGAAATATCTACCATAAGAGTCATCACTTGGGTTTCTACACAAAAGAGGTCAGGAAGGGGAAAGCCTAGCCTTTAGAATGCCACTATTAAAAAAGCAGTGTGGCCAGAGAAGGACTAGACCTATCCCCAGCCCCATTCTTGAAAATTTTTTCTCATTGGCTCATGAGCACCAATGCCAATGGAGGTTGGAGGCTGTTTGGTTTTCGCCTTGGTGGGGATGGAAAAGATAAGAAGGGGGAACATAAGAAGGCGTAGGTCCTGGGGAGTTTGTTAAAACTAACAATATCACCTGAGTACAGTGGCTCACGCCTGTAATCCCTGCATTTTGGGGAGCCGAGGTGGGTGGATCACCTGAGGTCAGGAGTTCAAGACCAGACTGGCCAAAATGGTGAAACCCCGTCTCTACAAGAAACACAAAAATTAGCCGGACACGATGGCGTGCACCTGTAATCTCAGCTGCTCGGGTGGCTGAGGCGGGAGAATCGCTTGAACCCAGGAGGCGGAGGTTTCCGTGAGCGAGATCATGCCACTGCACTCCAGCCTGGGTGACACAGTGAGGCTCCATCTCAAAAAAAAACAAAGATTGTGGATGTTATTAATAAAATACAGGCTATCAAAGCAGTACTGAAGTCACAAGTTCTTCTCAATATGTCTTCACATCAATAGATAATTCATGTGTGAGGCCTATAATCTCAGCCCTTTGGGAGGTTGAGGTAGGAAGATCCTTTGAGGGCTAGGAGTTCAAGACTGTCTCTACAAAAAATAAAAATAGCAAGAGTCCATCTCAATAAATAAATAAATAAATAACTAAAGAAGCCCAGCATGGTGGCGTGTGCCTGTAGTCCCAGTTACTCAGGGGGCTGAGGCAGGAGGTTTCCTTAAGCCCAGGACTTCGAAGTTGCCGTGAGCTGTGCTGTGACAGCACTACTGCGCTCCAGCCTGGGCAATAGAGCAAAAACCGGTCTCAAAAAAAAGAAAAAGATAATTCGTGTGTGAGTGTGAGGAAGAGTCGTTAAATGTTTCAGAAGGGCAAGCGTGGTGAACACAGGTCTAGGGCACACCCTTAATTCTTTATTAACCTTCTTATGTCTTTATTGCTTCACACGCCAATGTATAGTGTTGAACTTCCTGTAGAAATGGCATATACTGTCCCCTCTTCCCAGCATTTGGAGGTACAAATGACAAGTAAAAATTGTATATATGCAATCATAAAAAAGGACAAAATCATGTCCTTTGCAGCAACATGGATGTAGCTGGAGGCCATTAGTCTAAGCAAATTAACACAGGAACAGAAAACCCAATACTGCATGTTCTCATTTATAAGTGGGAGCTAAACACTGGTCACTTATGGACATAAAGATGGCAACAATAGACACTGGGGACTACTAGAGGGGGAAGGGAAGGAGGTGGAGAAAGGTTGAAAAACTCACTTGGGTACCCTGCTCACTCCCTGGGTGACAGGATCATTCATTCCCCAAACCTCAACATCACCCAATATACCCAGGTAACAAACCTGAACATGTACCCCTTGAATTGAAAACAAAAAACAAAAGGTGAAGTTATGTATTTCATGTTTTTGACGTTATTATAATTTTTAAATTTCTTTCATTGCTTACTGCTAGTAAATACAACTAAAATTGATATTTGACGTATTGTCCTGTAACCTTGTTTTTCGTTTTTTTTTTTTTTTTTTGAGACGGAGTCTTGCTCTGTCACCCAGGCTGGAGTGCAGGGGCACAGTCTTGGCTCACTGCAACCCTGCCTCCTGGGTTCAAGCAATTCTTCTGCCTCAGCCTCCCAAGTAGCTGGGAGTACAGGTGCACGGCAACACGCCCAGCTAATTTTTGTGTTTTTAGTAGAGATGGGGTTTCACCATATTGGTCAGGCTGGTCTCAAA
Source organism: Rhinopithecus bieti (assembly GCF_001698545.2). NCBI lineage: Eukaryota > Metazoa > Chordata > Mammalia > Primates > Cercopithecidae > Rhinopithecus > Rhinopithecus bieti. The sequence goes on from NW_016809457.1 coordinate 1,314,198, forward strand.
CTCCTGACCTCGTGATCTGCCTGCCTCAGCCTCCCAAAGTGCTGGGATTACAGGCATGAGCCACTGCACCTGGCCATTGTCCTGTAACATTGTTAAACTCAGTTATTAAATATAAGAACTTTGGTGTGTTTTTCTTAGCATTTCTTTCTTTTCTTTTTTTTTTTTTGAGGCGAGTCTCGCTCTGTCGCCCAGACTGGAGTGCAGTGGCCGGATCTCAGCTCACTGCAAGTTCCGTCTCCCGGGTTTACGCCATTCTCCTGCCTCAGCCTCCCGAGGAGCTGGGACTACAGGCGCCCGCCACCTCACCCGGCTAGTTTTTGTATTTTTTTAGTAGAGATGGGGTTTCACCATATTGGTCAGGCTGGTCTCAAACTCCTGACCTCGTGATCTGCCTGCCTCAGCCTCCCAAAGTGCTGGGATTACAGGCATGAGCCACTGCACCTGGCCATTGTCCTGTAACATTGTTAAACTCAGTTATATTAAATATATAGAACGTTGGTGTGTTTTTTCCTTAGCATTATCTTTCTTTTTTTTTTTTTTTTTTTTGAGGCCGGAGTCTCGCTCCTGTCGCCCAAACTGGAGTGCAGTGGCCGGCATCTCAGCTCACTGCAAGCTCCGTTCCGGGTTTACGGCCATTCTCACAAGCTCTGCCTCAGCCTCCCGGAGGACGTGCTACAGGCGCCGCGCACCTCACCCGCTAGTTTTTGTATTTTTTTTAGTAGAGACGGGTTTCAACCGTGTTAGCGGATGGGTCTTGTCCTGCCTCGTGATCCGCCGGTCTGCCTCCCAAAAGTGCTGGGATTATCACGGGCTGGGCCACCGCGCCGGCTTTCTTAGCATTTCTAATTAATAATTTTGCAATCTTCAAATGGAGACACTTCTGATTTAAAAAGTGGTACAGTTAAGGTGTGCAACTTGATGTTTGGATATAACAATTTTCTCTTTAAAATAACCCCTGAATTCAGGTTTGGTGTAGTGGCTTGTGCCTATAATCTCGCATTTTGGGAGGCTGAGGCAGGAGGATCACTTGAGCACAGGAGGTGGAGGATGCAGTGGGCTGTGATGGCACCACTGCATCCCAGCCTGGGTGACACAGCAAGACTCTGTCTCAAAAATCCCTACAAAAAAACCTCTGAATTCTGGAGATCTAATGTACAACATGGTGACTATAGTTAATAATAATATATTATATAGTTGAAATTTGCTGAGAGTAGATCTTAAGTGTCCTCACCACATGTACACATAAATTTAAAACTAAAAGAAATTCAAAAAAACAAAAACAACCTGAAGGCTATTTCTGAGACAGGAATTTGATGTCTTCTATGGATTTCCTATTGGAAGATGAGGAAGAAAGAAGCAGACACATGGCTTAGGGCATGTCTTCTTTGACTATGACAACATTAAAAACATATTAATAGATGGGCAAACTGGGCATGGTGACTCCCGCCTGTAATCCCAGCCACTCAGGAGGCTGAGCCAGGAAGGGAGGATTGTTTGAGGTCAGGAGTTCAAGACCAGCCTGGCCAACACAGTTAGACTCTGTCTCTTTAAAAAAAGAAGATAAAATTAAAAAAAAAAAAATGGGCAAAAGAAAACTTACTTCCCTTTAAACAGCCTCTGTGTTTTTTCTGGTGTAATTAATAGAATTCTTATGTTTTTCCTCATAGCTTTCTTCTTTTCCTCTTCTCTAGTTCAACCAGGCTAGTTTCTGGTACTCTCACAATAGTTTCTGTTCACTGTTAGCATTTTAGGATTGTAGTGTGTGTGTGTGCGGGCACGTGTGTGTGTGTGTTTGTATTAATATTCTGGCTTCTTTCTCTTAACGTAGTGTTAGTTTTCCCACATAATTCAAATTTTTATTTAGAATTACTCTTTTTGTATTACATTCATATTCTATAATTCATTGTACTCTTTTGTGAGGAATATTGACGTTTTCACTATTAGAAATAATAATAGTGTTACTTACATAATAGTTTGCATTATTACTCTTTCGTGCATAATTCATTTTACACAAAAGAGTAAATGAATTATAGAAATAATTAGTACTATTTCTAGTAGTGAAAACTTAGGAATTACTCACAGAAAACAGCAATTACTTAGAAAACACTGTAGACAGTGTTGGGGAGCATGTTATTTCACCTCCACTCAAGCGTTGTTCTTCTGGTAGTAGTCGCCTGATCCTTTCCAGGCCATCACACTCTCTCGTTCTCATCTCGTGTGCTCAGAACAGGGCTCAGGCACTGTTCCACGCAGGCCTCATCAGAAAACTTCCCTGGCCACAGTGACTGGCTCAGTGATGGGTCTGTGTTCCAAACAGCCATTTGCATACAATAATTCTCTGACTGAGACTTCTGATAAACTCACACTCTTTCCTCAAAGGATTTACAAATAAAGGCGCATTGGCTGGGTGTGGTGGCTCATGTCTATAATACTAGCACTTTGGGAGGCCAAGGCAGGTGGATCACCTGAGGTTGGGAGTTCGAGACCAGCTTGGCCAACATAGTGAAACCCCATCTCTACTAAGAATACAAAAATTAGCCAGATGTGGTGGCAGGCACCTGTAGTCTCAGCTACTTGGGAGGCTGAGGCAGGAGAATTGCTTGAACCCGGGAGGTGGAAGTTGCAGTGAGCCGAGATCATGCCACTGCACTCCAGCCTGGGCTATAGAGTGAGAGTCCATCTCAAAAGACAAACAAACAAATAACAAAACAAATAAGGGGCATAAAAACAATACTACTAAGACTGGCTTGCTGCTGTAGGGAGCCTCCTGGGGTACCACCCACAGGCAAAGCAGAGCAGAGCCAAAAGACAGAAACAACAGAAAACAACAAACACAAACATTTGAGCAGTATTTCAGCCTGTTCTGCACCTGAACTTTCTATTTGTTGAACCATTCAATCCTAACCTTGTCCTCCAAGTAGACACACACACACACACACACACACACACACACACACACACACACGCATACATACACACCTCTTATTTTAGGTCTGTTTACATTGAGAATTTCGTGTCTTAGTGAGACAGTCCCATTGTGAACTCTTTGTTCGTAGGCGATTGACTCCACAATGCATATTTCTTTTGGATATTAAGAGCTAATATGTATTCAGTGCTTGCCTATGTCAGACATCATGACAAAGACTTGACATTTGTTATCACAGTCAGTCCTTTCAATAATCGTTTGAAGTATCTACTCTTTTGTTTTGTTTTGACACAGGGTCTCACTCTGTTGCCCAGGCTGGAGCATGTGGTGTGATCAAGGGTTACTGCAGCTTTGACCCCTGGGGCTCAAGCCATCCTCCCACCCCAGCCTCCTGAGTAGCTAGGACTACAAGTGTGTGCCCCTACGCCTAGTTAGTTTTGTATATATTTTTTGTAGAGATGGGGTTTTACTATATTGTCCAGGCTGGTCTTAAACTTCTGAGCTCAAACTATCCTCTCCACTCGGCCTCCCAAAGTGTTGGAATTACAGGCTTGAGCCACTGGACCCAGCCTCGAAGTAACTACTCTTATGACCCTCATTTTACACATGAGGAAATTGAGGCTCAGGAAAATGACAAGAACACAACATTAGTGCAAAGTCACGTGGCTGGTTAAGTGGCAGAGCCAGGACTCAATCCTAGGTCTGTCTGTTTCCAGAGCCCACTACATAACAACTTGCCTTTCAATAACTCTTACTTTCTTTTATTTATTCCTTAAGTACAAAATACATTTTGTGTGAAGTCATGATAAGCTTCTTTAAAGAGCAAGGTAGTTAAAGGTTTTGATCTCGGAGGAGGATACAAAGAAACAAAAGCTGGGTCTTAAAGGCTTAAGAAGAAGGATCTGAGAAAAGTAGCAAAGGGAAGGATCTGAGAAAAGTAGCAAAGGTGGGACTGAGACTGGCCTGTGTGTGACTGCACGGGGAAAATTTAGGGATTCTTTCCAGTCACAGAGTCCAGTATTCTAAAAGGCTAGTCCTTCCAGAGCTGACTGCTCATGTGGGAAAGTGAGTGATGAGGTTGGATCAGACTTTGAACCCCTATCTATCTATCTATCTATCTATCTATCTATCTATCTATCTATGAGATGGGGTCTCGCTCTGTCACCCAGGCTGAAATGCAGTGGCATGATCTCAGCTCACTGCAACCACCACCTCTCAGGTTCAAGCGATTCACCTACTTCAGCCTCCTGAGTAGCTGGGATTACAGGCATGCACTACCAAGTCTGACTAATTTTGTATTTTAGTAGAGACGGAGTTTCACTGTGTTGGATAGGCTGGTCTCAAACTCCCAACTTTAAGTGATCCTCCCGCCTTGGTCTCCAAAATGCTGGGATTACAGGCATGAGCTATTGCACCCAGCCTGAGGCCCTTTTAAAAAAAGACTAGACGTGCTATTAATGGGCAGAGGAGAGCTCCTAATTTCTCTGGTGGCCGCCAGTGAACCATGCTTCCCGGTATCCATGCCCTTGTGTACTTCCCTCCCACTTTGATTGCAGCCTGGCCATTTAACTAGCTTGAACAATAGTACATTAGCAGACAACACGAGAGGAAGCACAGTAAGCACTTGCACTTTCGGATTTATTCCCTTAGAAGACTTTTATTTATTTTGAGATGGGGTCTCACTGTGTCACCCAGGCTGGGGTGCAGTGGTGTGATCATAGCTCACTGCAGCCTCGAATTGCTGGGCCCAAGTGATTCTCCTTCCTCAGCCTCCCGAATAGCTGGGACTACAGGTATGTGCCAGTATGCCTTGCTAATTTTAAATTTTTTTGTGTGGAGACAAGGGATCTTGCTTTGTTGTCCTGGCTGGGAGACTATTTCTTAGAACTGTGCTACCAGAGGTGAAGATGCCCAAGCTGCCACACAGAAAGGCCCATGGGGAGAACTGTAGTCTCCCAGCTGACAGGCCCATTGGGACCCCAGCTGGCATCTGTACCCTTTGCCAGGCATGTGAATGAGGTCATTTTGGATGTTCCAGCTATTCTAGTGCTCTGGTCATCACAACGTGAAATAGAACCCCTCCTCTAGCCCTTGAAATCATGAGAAATAATACATTGTTGTTTCAATTAACTCAGTCTGAGGATTGCTTGTGATATAATCACAGATAACTGAAGCAATTGAGAGTGGTCTTCCTACTTCC
>NW_016809457.1:1319678-1388382 GCF_001698545.2 Rhinopithecus bieti
TCCTTCCCTCCCTCCCTCCTTCTCTTTCAACAAATATTCTGAGATAGTGGGCCCTGTGGACAATGTAAAGATAGAGAGAAGACACCCTCATGGCCCCTGTGCTAGGAGAGCAAGATAACTCCTGCATCTTTCTGAGCTGCAGACTTTCATTTCCAGTTGGATATGAATTTTTCCCAAAGCAGAATTCATTTTCTTTCATTTCAAAACTCTCCTCTTCCTCTTTCCTCCATTTTTGTTATTGGCATTGCCCCATACCTGGTTGCTCAAGTTAGAAATCTCAGATTTGTTTTGACTTGTGTTGAAACTCTCATACTGTTCATTTACTGGCCTGGTTGCACCGGAATGGGTTGGGCCTGGATGTCAGGAGATCCAAGACAACTGTAATAGGGGCTGTAGCCACGGGAGTGTGGCACCTTCAAGGTCAGCCTGTGCTAGAAAAGAGAGAGTAACCAGGCCTGTAGTTAAGGTGCAAAAATCTCTTCTGTCAGTTGTGCCTCCAGAGCAAATGGATATAGGTTTCTTTCCTTTCGTCCCACCTTTGGTCTTAGTTAGATCAAGGATCAGTTGCAATCAAGCAGGGTAGGTGCAGAGGAGGCTGCACCCACTTGCAATTTTTTAAGAGTTATTCTGATATCTTTCTTTCTGTAAAATTGAGACCAATTGCACACACTTTCCAAAAAGTGTTTAAAAACATCCCAGACAGATTTAATTATATAGAGTTGATTCAACTGTACTACATTTAGAGTATGTTATATTGTAACAAGAATGAAGTACCCTGGGCCGGGCTCGGTGGCTCACGCCTGTAATCCCAGCACTTTGGGAGGCTGAGGCGGACAGATCACTAGGTCAGGAGTTTGAGACCAGCCTGACCAACATGGTGAAACCCTGTCTGTATTAAAATACAAAATTAGCCGGGCGTGGTGGCAGGCACCTGTAATCCCAGCTACTCAGGAGGCTGAGGCAGGAGAATCACTTGAACCCGGGAGGCGGAGGTTGCAGTGAGCTGATATCGCGCCACTGCACTCCATTCCAGCCTGGGCGACAGAGCGAGACTCCATCTCAAAAAAAAAAAAAAAAAAAAAAAAAAAAGAAGAATGCAAGTTTTTAAGTCAGGCAATTTAGTAGCATTGCCTTCTTCTTGGTATATGGTAGTGCCGTAGAAGTTAGAAGCTACCTACCATTCTTAGTTTTTCTTTTTCCACATTCTGAAGACAACTTATTTTCTTATTTAGCACTAGAAAAAGAGACAAGAGACTTGGGCTCAGAGCTGCTGCTAGTCTTTACAGAGCCTTAGTGCATATTAGAAGGTACCTTCTCTCTTGGTGGCAGCCCTGTGGGCAGACACGTGGATACATCCCAGATGGGTGGATTCCTATTCCAGAGAATATAGCTTGACCAAGAGCATGTGGGTTGGATTTTAGGCATAGCTGGCGTCCTAAGTCAGGCATCTTTGTACAGTGTGGAAAGTGTACATCTGTTCTTGTATCTCTTCTGGGGCTCTTGTATAGCTCTGCCATCAGCAACTTGTGTGACTTCATGTCTCCAGCTCTGGCTTTCCTCGTTGTGAAGGAAAGAGAACTGTGTCTGGGGCCACGATGCCTGAATTGGAGTCTTCTAAGTCACGGTGTGACTTTCAGCTAATCCGTCTCTGCAGGCCTTAATTTTCTGGTTTGGAAAATGGAGATAAGTAAATGAGAGACTCTCCAAGAATCTCCCAGCTCCAAAAAAGCTTAGATGCTAATATGTTGCAGAAATCCCAGCATGGATTCAGAATCTTCAAGTTTCATTACAGGACTTGCTTTTTAATAGTCTTCATCTATCTTCCTCCCCTTATTGCAACTCAGTCAATTAGTCAATTTCTCTGCATTTTAGTTTTGCTCTATTTGTCAAATGGAGATAATAGGAGATGCCTTAGAGGGACTCAGAGAGGATAAACTAATTAATGGTCATAAAGTCCTAGTGGCCTTACTCCTGCTAAGTGGTCATGATTTTAAACAGATCTTTATAGCTCCTTGGCCGCTCACTGCTTTAGCATTAGACAGAACCATTTATTTTTTCTTTTTCTTTTTCTTTTTTTTTTGATTATTGGCTTCTCATGCTTGTTTCCTATAAAGGACAGCACCTTTATAACATGATTTTTTTTTTTTTTAAATCAACATGACACATGGAGGCATTGGGAAGAAGCATATCAGAAGCAAAGGCCAGGCTGGGTGCAGTGGCTCAGGTCTGTAATCTCAGCACTTTGGGAGGCTGAGGCAGGCAGATCACGAGGTCAGGAGTTTGAGACCAGCCTGGCCAACATGGTGAAACCCCATCTCTACTAAAAATACAAAAATTAGCCAGGCGTGGTGGTGCACGTCTGTAATCCCAGCTACTTGGGAGGGTGAGGCATGAGAATCGCTTGAACCTGGCAGGTGGAGATTGCAGTGAGCCGAGATCATGCCACTGTACTCCAGCCTAGGTGACAGAGTGAGACTCCATCTCAAAAAAAAAAAAAAAAAAAAAAAAAAAAAAGCAAAGGCCAGAATACTATCTACGGAGGGTATGAAGGAGGTGATAGGAAGTGTGAGTTGAGGGAGGAAGAAGTCTGGGAATGAAAAAAATGACTGTTGAGTTGAGGTCTTTGGGCCCTGAGCTTCTGGGAGGCCTTTCTTGCTGGTAGGATTAGGGAAAGGCTTTCGGTTCAACATTCTCTTTCCTTGCTTACCTTTGTCATATGTGATGGGTAGGCAACAAAGCCTTTTCTTAAGTTAAATCTTGTTATGCCACTGAGATCCTAGTGAGCTCATTCAAAATACCAATTTAGTTTCTTGTTGATCTAAGTTATGTTCTGGGCAGTTTGGGACTTTTGAGAAGCTAGAAAACATATTTCAGAAAACAACATAAACATGAACCATTGACTACATTCATCTAGGCTTTATTTTTTTAAGTTAATTAATTCTTTTTTTTTCAAGATGGGGGTCTTGTTATGTCACCCAGGCTGGCCTTGAACTCCTGGGCTCAAGTGATCCTCCTGTCTCAGCGTCCTGAGTAGCTGGGACTTCCAGCATGCACTATCTCACCACAGGTTCTAATTCTTCTTTGAAGCCTTTTAAAATGTCTTTAGTGGAAATCAATTCCTTCCTCCTGATATTTCCATATTGTTTTCTGAATTGTCATATATTAGAGCTATTTGTGTAATTATGCTGATAATAAAGTTTAATTTCCTTGATGTTAGAGAACATATGTTATTCATTTAGATAGATGCCTATCTATTCCAAAGCTCCTAAAGTGTCTAGAAATAACTTTCAATATAGAAAGGCTTCAACAACTACTTATGAAACTCAATCATGTTTTTTATATAAAGAAATAATATGGAAGAATTGAGTGACAGGATTTTACAATTTTTGATTTTCTTGCATTTATCACTCAGATAAATCTTACACTTTTTTTTGTTGTTTTGTTTTTCTTGGTTTAACATTCTCTGTGGGGCCAGAATTCTGCTTTTGATGTAGTGGCATGGGATTAGTTTATTTGGTAATCTAGTTATATCAAATTGGAAGCAGAGAACAGTGACCTAGAAGGGGAAATGAGATGAAATTAATTTTGTTTGCGGCAGGGGCTGGCTGGGTAGATTTAGAATGGAAGATGACAGGTGTATGGCAGACGTGGCAGAGGGAAAATTGGCTCTATTAGTTGACTGTGGGGCAGCTTCGATTCTAGTTATGCAACCCCTCACTCAGACAGGTCCTCTCTGTGAGTCTCTTGATATGGAGCAGATGAGGTCCCTGGCTGCCTTATGTCACCAAGAACTTTCAAGAAGTAAACACTGATTCTATCTTATGATTTGGTCAGACTTTGGATAATGATGTACGCTGTCAGCAGATACTTCTGCTGCAATTCTACCATGTAATTTGCTGAGGAATATTTACCTTTGCACTCAATGTATCCAGAAAGTAGAGGTATCAGGTTGTATTTTCATGCTCTTGGTAGGGTAAAGGAAAGTTTACTGACCTCAAAGTCATGTGTTTTTATCTTAGAGTGGGAAAATACATAGAATCAAACAACGGAAGTGTTCTAGATCTGCCTCTGCCTCAAGAAGTTTTCTGGTTCCCCGTCTCATTTCACAAATGAGGATTCAGAGGCCTAGAGGCTTAAACGATATGCCCAAGACAGCAAGACAGGGATCAGAGCCCAGGTTTCAGGCTCTGAGTCCTGGATATTACTTGCTATTTTTTCCCCCTGTGGTATTGTCCAGCTTAACTTCATAGAGTGGCTATGTTTGTTTGAACTTATATTTCCCTTCATTCATTGTATCATTGTACCATATACAATTTGATACAATTGAGCTTTTTTTTTTTTTTTTTTTTTTTTGACAGGGTTTTGCTATGTCACCCAGGCTGAAGTGCAGTGACAAGATCTTGGCTCACTGCAACCTCTACCTCCTGGGTTCAAGTGATTCTCCTGCCTCAGCATCCTGAGCAGCTGGGACTACAGGCATGCACCACCATGCTCAGCTAATTTTTGTATTTTTTGGTGGAGACGGGGTTTCACCATGTTGCCCAGGCTAGTCTAGAACTCCTGACCTCAAGTGATCTGCCCACCTCGGATTCCTAGAGTACTGGGATACCAGGCGTGAGCCACTGCATGCCCGGCCTCCTGCTAATTTTTGTGATTTTAGTAGAGACAAGGTTTTACCATGTTGACCAGACTGGTCTCAAACTTCTGGCCTCAAATGATCCGCCTGCCTTGGCATCCCAAAGTGCTAGGGGTACAGGTGCGAGCCACAGTACCTGACCTGATACAATTGAACTTTATTGAGATTGCACTGGAGTCATTGTAGTAAAGGTATTAGGCTCCTTTTAGCCCAGAATCCATATGGCCCCCGCTAGAAGTTTTAACTTAGTACATTTAGAAGCTAGCAAAGGATTTCTTAGAATGACTTGTTAATGTATAATACAAACCATTTATTTTTACTCTCATATCAGTAAGGGATGCTTTATGTTGCAAGTATGCGAACCTAACTGGTTTAAGTAATAAAGACGTTTAATTATCTTACTTACAAATAGGTGAGCAGGGTTGGGCACGGTGTCTCATGTCTGTAATCCCAGCACTTTGGGAGGCTGAGGTGAGTGGATCACTTGAGGTCAGGAGTTTGAGACCAGCCTGGCCAATATGGTGAAACCCTGTCTCTACTAAAAATACAAAAAGTAGCCGGGTGTGGTAGTGTATGCCTGTAGTTCCAGCTACCCGGGAGGCTGAGGCAGGAATCACTTGAACCTGGAAGATAGAGGTTATAGTGAGCCGAGATTGCACCATTGCACTCCAAGTTGGGCGACAAAGTGAGACTCTGTCTGAATAAAACAAGACAAACAAAAGAACAAATAGGTGAGCAGAAGTGCAACAATGTCTTCAACGTCCAAGATTGTTTCATTTTGTTTTTTGGGTTTGGTTTTTTGAGGCAGGATATCATTCTGTCACTGAGACTGGAGTGCAGTGGCATGATCACACTTTGCCTGGCTAATTAAAAAAAAATTTTTTTTTTTTTGGTAGAAATGAGGTCTATCTTTGCTGGTGAGGCTAGTCTTGAACTCTTAGGCTCAAGTGATCTTCGTGCCTCAGCTCCTCAAAGTGTTGGGATTGCAGGCATGAGCTACCATGCCTGGCCAAAGTCCAAGATTCTTTGTAAATTTCTGCTCCACCATCCTCAGTGTATGGGCATGCTGACTCATTGTCTCAAGATGGTTGCCACAACCAACATTATACTGAATGGGCAAAAGCTGGAAGCATTTCCCTTGAAAACTGGAACAAGAGAAGAATGCCACATCTCACCACTCCTATTCTACATAGTACTGGAAGTCCTAGCTGGAGTAATCAGGCAAGAGAAAGAAATAAAAGGCATCTAAACAGGAAGAGAGGAAGTCAAACTCTCCGTTTGTAGATGATATGATTCTGTACCTAGAAAACCCCATAGCCTCTGCGTGAAAGCTCCTTTATCTGATAAACAACTTTAGCAAAGTTTCAGGATACAAAACAATGTACAAAAATCCATAGCATTTCTATACACTAACAACATCCATGCTGAGAGCCAAATCAAGAACACAACCCCATTCATGGTAGCCACAAGAAAAATAAAATAACTAGAAATACAGCTAAAGGAGGAGGTAAAAGATCTCTGCAATGAGAATTACAAAATGTTGCTCAAAGAAATCAGAGATGACACAAAAAATTGGAAAAACATTCTATGTTCATGGATAGGAAGACTCAATATTGTTAAAATGGCCATACTGCTCAAAGCAATTTACAGATTCAATGCTATTTCTATCAAACTACCAATGACATTTTTCACAGAACTAGAAAAAACTATTTTAAGATTCATTTGGAACCAGAAAAGAGCCTAAGTTCTAACCAAAAAGAACAAAGTTGGAGACATCACGTTACCCAACTTCAAACTGTACTGTGGGGGGCGCCAGTAACCAAAATAGCATGGTACCAAGTACAAAAACAGACATATAGAATTTGGTTTTCTGTCCCTGTGTTAGTTTGTGTAGGTTAATACACAAACTCTATTCTGGAAAGAATAGAGAGCCCAGAAATAAGGCTGCACACCTACAACCATGATCTTTGACAATGCTGACAAAAACAAGCAATGGGGAATGGACTTCCTATTCAATCAACAGTGCCAGGGGAATGGCTGGTCATATGCAGAAGATTGAAACTGGACCCCTTCATTATATCATATGTAAAATCAGCCCAAAAGTATTAAAGACTTGAATATAAAACCTAAAACTATAAAACCCTGGAGAATAACCTAGGAAATACCATTCTGGACATTGGACCTGGCAAAGATTTCATGCTGAGGATGCCAAAAGCAATTGCAACAAAAACAAAACTTGACGAATGGGCCCTAATTAAATTAAAGAGCTTCTGCACAGCAAAAGAACTATAAACAGAGTAAATCGACAACCTATGGAATGGGAGAAAATATCTGCAAACTATGCATCTGACAATGGTCTAGTATCCGAATCTATAAGGAACGTAAACAAATTTACTAGCAAAACCCAAAGAACCCAAGTAAAAAGTGGGCAAAGGACATAAACAAACACTTTTCAAAAGAAGACGTACATGTGGCCAATAAGCATATGAAAAAATTCTCAACATCACTAATCATTAGAGAAATGCAAATCGAAACCACAATGAGATACCATCTCACACCAGTCAGAATGGCTATTATTAAAACATCAAAAAATAACAATGTTGGCAAGGTTGTGAAGAAAAGGGAATGCTTATACACTGCTGGTAGGAATGTAAATTGGTTCAGCCATTGTGGAAAGAAGTTTGGCTATATCTCAAAGAACTTAAAATAGAATTACCATTCAACCCAGCAATCCCATTACTGGGTATATACCCAAAGGAATATAAATCATTCTACTACAAAGATACATGCATGCATATGTTCGTTGCAGCATTATTCATAATAGCGAAGACATGGGATCAACCTAAATGCCCATTAGTGGTAGACTGGATAAAAAAATGTGGTACATATACACCATGGAATACTATGCAGCCACAAAAAAAAGAATTAACATCGTGTCCTTTGAAGCAACATGGATGGAACTGGAGGCCATTAGCCTACACAAACTAATACAGGGACAGAAAACCAAATACTGCATGTTCTCACTTATAAGTGAGAGCTTAACTTTCAGTACATATGGACATAAAGGAAGAACATCTCTGGGGCTACATGAGGGCAGAGGGAGAGGATCAAAACAACTACCTATCGAGTACTATGCTAGTATTACCAGTGTACCAGGGATAATAATCATAGTAATACAGATTTTGATAACACAGATTATTTTGCAACACACAATTTACCTATATAATAAACCTACACATGTACCCCTGAACCTGAAATAAAAGTCAAAGAAAAAAGAAAAAAAAAGATGGTTGCTTTGTTCCTGGGTATCACATCTGTATTCCAGGCAACAACAAGGGCAACGGGTCAGAACGAGTGACCCTGTTCCCCGTGCTTTTTTTTTTTTTTTTTTTTTTTTTTTTTTTTTTTTTTTTTTTTTTTTTTTTTGAGATGGAGTCTCCCTCTGTTGCTCAGGCTAGAGTGCAGTGGCATGATCTCGGTTCACTGCAATCTCTGCTTCCCAGGTTCAAATGATTCTCCTGCCTCAGCCTCCCGAGCAGCTGGGATTACAGGTGCAAAATGCCACCACACCCAGTTAATTTTGTACTTTTTTAGAGATGAGGTTTCACTGTGTTGACCAGGCTGATCTTAAACTTCTGACTTCAAGTAGTCTGCCCACCTTGGCCTCCCAAAGTGCTGGGATTACAGGAGTGAGCCACCCCGCCTCGCCCTGACCTTGTTCCCTTTTTATGAAGATAATAAATATTTTTTTAGAAGCTTGTTCCCTCCCTTTAGACTTCCACTTGTTTCTCACTGGTTAGATGTGTGTCACTTGAGTATTCTTGTCTTAAAGGGGGCTGGAAAGAGTTACATAGCTTTTTTTACCTCTATATTAGATGTCAGCAAGAGAAGTATGCTGGCCATAAATATTGAGTTAGCTACACTCCAATATAAGGTTTCCCAGGAATAAGCATATACAAGAACTATGTAATTCTGTTTCATTGCCCGGTCCATCTTCCCTGATGGGGAAGTCAGAGGTAGGCTTCTCTCTCTGGTTAGACCCAGGAAATTGACTGGCCTGTGGCAAATGTGTCCAAACTGAGGGACGTGTCAGTAGGCAGGCTGGGATCAAGGTGTGGGTGAAAATGGGCCATCTAAAATGGAGAAAGGGTTGGGTACAGTGGCTCACACCTATAATCCCAGCACTTTAGGAGGCCGAGGTAGGCGGATCACTTAAGGTCAGGAGTTCGAGACCAGCCTGGCCAACACGGTGAAACCCCGTCTCTACAAAAAATACCAAAAAATTAGTCAGGCGTGGTGGCTGACACCTGTAATTCCGGCTACTCGGAAGGCTGAAGCAAGAGAATCGCTTGAACCCGGGAGGCAGAGGTTGCAGGGAGCCAAGATCGTGCCACTGCACTCTAGCCTGGGTGACAGAGCAAGACTCCATCTCAAAAAAAAAAAAAAAAAAGAAAGCCGGGTGTGGTGGCTCATGTACAAAAAATGCAAAAATTAGCCAGGTGGTAGTGGCGCATGTCTGTAATCCCAGCTACCTAGGAGGCTGAGGCACGAGAATTACTTGAATCCGGGAGACGGAGGTTGCGGTGAGTGGGGATGGTGCCACTGCACTCCAGCCTGGCAACAAAGCAAGACTCCGTCTCAAAAAAAAAAAAAGAAAAGAAAAAAAGTTGGGTACAGTGGCTCACACCTGTAATCCGAGCACTTTTGGAGGCTGAGGCAGGCGGATTGCGAGGCCAGGAGTTTGAGACTAGCCTGGCCGAAGTGGCGAAACCCTGCCTCTACTAAAAATACAAAAATTAGCTGGGCGTGGTGGTGGGCACCTGTAATCCCAGCTACTCTAGAGGCTGAGGCAGGATAATTGCTTGAACCCGGGAGACAGAAGTTGCAGTGAACTGAGATTGTGCCATTGCACAATCTTGTTGCCTGGGCAACAGGAGGAAGACTCCATCTCAAAAAACAAACAACAAACAAACAACAACAACAACAAAAAAACACGAAAAAACCTATAGATTTGAAAAAAAAGGAGAAAGGAAACGAAAGTGGTTAAGGTTATGGGCTGTGGACCAGATTGTTCTAAACTTAAGTTCTGGCTCTGTTACTTCCTAACTGACTTTGTCAAGTTATATAACTTCTCTAAGCCCCAGTTTCTTCATGAGTTAAGTGAGAATAGTAATACCTTATTCATTAGGTTGCTGTGAGGAGTTATATCTATGAGTCTCTGAGCATAGTCTCTGGGTCATAGTAAGTGTTCAATATCATCACCATCACCACCATTATCATCATCATCATCGTCATCCTCGTCATTGTTATGGTCATCATCAAAACAGGAGGTGTTTGAAGTATAGGCATTAGGAATTGATGTACAGCATAAATAAATACCAGAGCCTGAGGTGTGAGAGTAGGTTATGTGGAAAAGCAAGACAATGAACCAGGCAATGTGTATTCTCCACAGTGAGAGTGAGCTGCCTTTCCTGAAAGGACTTCCTATTACCAGAGTATGAGTGACTCACATGCAGGGGGTATATCTCTCACTTTAAGGCTTAAACTTACCTCCTAGAAGGTGGCATACAGTATAGGACACCACAGTATGGCTATTGATGGTGGAGGAGAGAAATTCTGGCAATGGGGCTCCAAGGAGTGGGGTGGGATTCTTCTGGTCATGCGTCTCCTGTGGGAGACCATAGTCCCACAGGTCTATGAGAACAATTGCCTACAGAAGCCATAGAGCATTAGCTTCTCCCTTTGATCTTCTGTGACCTGCTTTGATTGTGTGTGTGCTTTCTATGAGTTACTGGGGATGCCCATTTGCAGTGCCCATTTATATAGCAGTAGCTTTAGATAGGGTGGGTATTTGGACTGACCGGCATGTAGTGTGGTTCACAGGCCTGTATGAGTTCACGTCCATCAGTGGCTGGAATTTAAGGTCTGGTAAAGATGCAAAATTTAAGTAGTTTTGACCCTCCTCTAGGGCTGGACAACATCTGACTACCAACAAGATGGTATTCATCTCTGTCAACAATTGTGAGTAGTCAGCTATATGACTTCTGTCCCTCCAGAAAAGACCTTATGTGAATGGCAACATCAAACACATATGCTAGATGCTGTTACTTATGTTAACTAAATCAATTTGCAAAACAAGCCTTGTGAGGTGTGGAATGATTGTCCCGATTTTTACGGATGAGGTAACTAAGGTCAAGAAACTTACACATTCATAAAGATGTCTGTTGTGTTGGAAAGGAGATGTGGCTAGGTCTAAACATGTGCCTTTTGACGTATGCTATGGTCTGTGAGTTCAGATATGCTAGAAAATTGGTCTGTGGTTGTTCTTAGCTTGTTTCAGTCCAACTTTTGCATCTAGAAGTGGAGGTTAATGCAGTGTGGAACCACACTCTTCCTTCTATGATAGAGACTGGAAAAGAAGTCGAACCCATGTCTGGGCTTTTCCTGACACGTGTTAGCCAATGGCTTGTGCAAGGCTCCTCTTTGTCCTAAAAGCACACACACGACAAGGTAACTGGCAAATGGGTGGATCTCCCCTCCAGTTTGTAGGGTGTCAATTTTTAGAAGTTCAATCTTGATGGAAAGATTTGAAGCGAGGGGATATTGCTGAGGAAAAAGTTATGAAGATTGAACCAGATCTTGTGAAGGATAAGTGGAAACTGGTGGAGGAGGAAATCCCCAGCATTGGCGAAGATATAGAAGCAGAAAAGAAACTTACAGGGCATCAACAATGAGCAATTCAATTTGACTGGAATGTAAGGCGTTCGAAGTGAAAGTTTTGGAAGTAAGAGGGGTGGGTATATAGAACATGGAAGACTTTAAATACCAGGTCCAGGAGTATGAATTCTACTCAGTAGGCAATGAGGAGCCTATTAAATAAAATCTAAGCAAAAATTAGAGCCCTGCAGGGGAGGAAAACTTTTGTTTTATTTTATTTTTTGAGATAGAGTCTTACTCTGTCACCCAGGTTGGAGTACATTGGCACAATCATGGCTCACTGCAGCCTTCGCCTCCGGGTTTCAAGTGATTCTCCTGCCTCAGCCTCCTAAGTAGTTGGTGCTACAGGTGTGTGCCACTGGGCCCGGGTAATTTTTGTATTTTTAGTAGAGATGGGGTTTTGCCATGTTAGCCAGGCTGATCTCGACCTCAAGTGATCCACCTGCCTTGGCCTCCCAAAGTGCTGGGATTACAGGCATGAGCCACCGCTCCTAGCCTTATTTTTAGATACAGGGTCTCAGTCTGTTGCCCAGGCTGGAGTGCAGTGGCGTGATTATAGCTCACTGCAGCTTCAGACTCCTGGGTTCCAGTGAGTCTCCTTTCTCAGCCTCCCAAGTAGCTCGGATTATAAGTGCGTGGCACTGCACTCAACTTCTATTGCATCTCTTATTGCCTCAATGTTTAACTTTTTGGATTTGATGCCTTTATAGCGCTCCTTATAAAGCCCCTGGTCTGAGCCATCCTTATCTGTTGCCTAACGCTTTTCATAACCTCTTAACTGGGCTCATGGCTTTTATTCTTGAGACTATCCATACACAGAAGGCAGAACAATGTCATGAGAGCGGAAATCTGATCTCATCCCTCATCTTCATAAAATCCTTCCATGGCTTCCATTACACTTAGATTAAAATCCAAATGTCTCTGCACCCCCACAATGTCCTGTGTGTTTCCATCCCTGTCAAGACCTCTGATCTTACCTCCTACCTCTCTCCTCGGTTCACAGTGCTCCATTCTCACTGACTCCTGGCTATTCCTTGAACACTCAGTGGGGTCCTGCCCCTGGACCTTTACTCTTGCTGTTTCCTCCACTTGGAATGTTCTCCTCCCAGATTCCAACATGGCTGTGCCCTCCCCCACCCAGTGCTACTCAGATCTCTACTCAAATGTCAGCTATTCCAGAGCCACCCTCCAACTAGCTGTCTTGACGGCACTCTACTACCTGAAATTAAACTTTAATGATTTATTTGCTTTTTGCTTTCTTTTTGAGACGGAGTCTTGCTCTATTGCCCAAGCTGGAGTACAGTGGTGCGATTGCGGCTCACCGTAACCTCAACCTCCTGGGTTCCAGTGATCCTCCCACCTCAGCCTCCTGAGTAGCTGGAACTACAGGCACATGCTGCCATGCCTAGCTAGTTTTTTTTTTTTTTTTTTGTAGAGAAGGGATTTTGCTGTGTTGCCCAGTCTGGTGTCTTGTTTATTTTGTGTATTGCTCATTAAAATGTAAGTTCTGTAAAGGGAGTATTTTGCCTACTTGTTCATTGTGCTATCTCCAGCACCTAGAACACTCCTGGACAATAGCACACAACAGGTATTCCTGAATGAATGCTGATTATTACTGGGGCTTCCTTTACAACTTGGAGAGAAAGCAGTTTCATTATTCAAAAAACGTATTATCTACCTATACATGTTTTCCTCATTTACCACATCTCCACATTTACCCCTTATGACTTTTGCAATTTCCAAATAAATGACATCCATTGTAGGCATATTAATGGCAGTCTGCAAGTAGCAAAGTTCATTTCTGATTTGAATTCTTTTGGCTGCTGTGAATAGTTTTTCTCTGGTTGTTAGTAATTAAAACAAACAAGCAGAAAGTCTTATATTATTCTATCTCATTGCCAAATTGGATATTGCTCAACTCAAAATTAAATGTACACACACCCATAAAACTAGCCAAACTGGCTATTACAATTACATAAAGTTCCTTGTGTTCATTAGCAGTGTTGCCTTTCATGGGTTTATCCTGTTTGGCATATACATCAAAGTAACAGTCATAAAGACTTCTACAAAAATTTGGAGCATGTAGATGTGGAAAAATTTTTAAGATTTTTTTTTGTTTTTTTTTCCAGCTACATTGCAATAAAAGCATACCTTGTTATTATGACAAAAAGCTTAAGGCACGACATAGAAAAAATTCAGTATTTTGTCAAAGCTTGGTAATCTAAACCCATGGCCAGAATCACCTAAAAATGGCAGATATGATTCAGTTTTGTATTCTGCGTTTTGGGAATTAGTGTTATTGGAATACCAGCCCTGATCTCTTTAGTGAATGATTCATTCACTAACATGATTAACAATTCTGAGAGCCAGCCATGTTAGCCACTAATACCAGATTTTTAGAAGCTGCCTAGGTTTAATGGAACTGTGGGTATGTTCGTTTGAACTGGGGTGGCAGTAGGAGGTTCTAAATCTGCTGTTCTGATTTTTAGTGGTTTTATTTGAACCCAGAGAATGAACTTCTTATGATTTCCACTGCAGCATATTTTTTTATGGGTGTTTCCTATTCATGAGAAAATAAAATAATAACAGATAGTTTAGGGGAATTAAGAATAAAAATGAGTGATGAAGCTTCACTCATAGATTCAGTTCGTAGAGGTTTGGGGAATGTGATGAGTTAAAAAAAAAATTAGCTTCAGTTCATTGATCCAAAGGCATGGCTCTGTATCTTTTTGAATATAAGGAATTCAGAAAAATTGGGGCAGAAGGTCAGATTGGGTTTGTTATATTATTATTTGTTTACATGTCTGTGTCTTTGTGTGTGTGTGTGTGTGTGTGTGTGTGTGTGTGTATGTGGCGGGTTGGGGAGGGTTTCCAATACATACTGGAAAACCTGCTAGACAAATTTTAAAAGACCTGTAACACATATGTGTTTGTTTCTTTAAAAACCATATTTTCTTTTTTGTCTGTAGAGACAGGGTCTCACTATGTTGCTTAGGCTGGTCTTGAACTCTTGGCCTCAAGCAATCCTCCTGTCTGAGCCTCCCAAAGTGCTGGGATTAGAGCATGTGTGCTTCTAAGAGTAGACTATGAGTTTCTTGGTGGCAGAACCTTATTCATGTTTCCCATTGTCTGGCATGGCGCTGTGTGTAGCTTAGTAACAATGATGGTTGTGACGATGCTGATAATGGCCTTTATTACTCAGCTTCCTGTATGCCAGGCACTATGCTAACTGCTTTGCATACATTACCTTATTTAATTCTCATAAATAGCCAGGTGGAAAGTAACAAAAAATATATTATGTCTATATGTTGTGAGGAAACTGAGGCTTAAAGATATTTATGGACATGACCATGGTCACACAGCTAGTAAAGTGTTGGACCTGGAATCTAAAACCATTTCTGTTCTTTGTCCCAAGCCCATGTTGTTTATTACTACACTCTGTGTTTGTTGCCTGAATTAGTGACAGAGTGGTTAACTAAGGTCCCCTGTCCTACCCAGGCCCCATGACTTGGTAAAGAGTTAAAATGTGACAAACAGAACTGGACAATGGCGATGTCCTAGAATGAACCAGTTTTATTCACCAGTAGGAGAAGAGAAACTTTCAGTGTGGGTAATAAGAGATTGAGGGATGACCCGTGTCAATGGATAGCTCCAAATGGGAAGAGGGCAGTGGGTTTAAGAGAAAGAGGGGAGAAAAGAAAGTACCATAAAAGGCAAACCTAAACAAAGAGCAAAGTAGAAAAAAAATTCTTTTGAGAGGAGGTCATTTTTCATTCCCAGAAACTTCCAAAGTGATGCTTTTAACCCCACATCTGGTTCAGATTCCTGCTCGAATGCTCAGAGGTAGAACAACAAAGCAAGTGGAAAGGTCTGGGCACGTCTCTGTCCGTGGAGCTGCCCTCCCCGCACCCTTCCCCCTGAGGAATATCTGCTTTGGAAGCAAATGATGGAAAGTTTTGTCCACGTTGCCTTCCCTCACTTTTGCGTGTGGGTGTGAGTTTATGTACCCGATTCTACCGTGAGGAGTTCAGGTTGCTTTACCTGCTGTTGCGTCTCAACAGGGTGAGACATGTGCCCATGATTGCAGGCCTGTCCCAGGAGAACTTGTCCTACTGGATATGGAAATCATTCAAGCAAAGTGGGAGGCTAGGTTGTCTTATTTTCATGCCGAAACTTGGGTTGCTGTGCGGAACTGAAGCATGAGAGAGAGATGGGACGAGAAGCAAACCATTTGCATGTATCACTCTTGCTGCAGTTCTGGAGCTGTTAGCCAAAAGTGTCGTTTTCACCGACAAAAGGCAGGAAAAAGAAATGTCCTCCATCAAAACAAAACAAAACAAAACAAAACAAAACAAAGATAAATAAATCACAGGTTTTATTTTAAATAAATAAAAGACAGCTTTTGCTGTCTTCCTAGCTCTGGGTCTCACAATTCTAATGGCTCTCAAGCTTTTCAAAGTGATTCTTTTCGGATTTTCTTCTTTCATCCTTGATTCTCTGTTAGAACTGTCCTCTGGCTCCATTTGACGGATAACTTTTGATAAACTGACTTAAGCCTCTGTATTGGCTTGCTACAGATTTGCTATAGGAAAAGGTAACTCACTTTCATAAGGCCAATATCAGCATCCACTAAGGCAAGGTGTTTTTCCTTTAATGTGATTACTTAAGAATTAATGATGGGTAAACACCAGTGTGAAGAGATTTAATTTGGATAAACATTATAAAACGTGTCTGCTTAATCAGGGTTTATCTAATCTTTTCTGTTTTTTTTTTTTTTTTTTTTCTTTCTTTCTTTTCTTTGTGCTGCAAATTTTCCAAGAACAGGGACCAGTGTACTATTCTGCCTACTTCCTTGAACAGGGCAGATAGGAACATTGTGAGACCCAGCATTCTTGTGATACTTAAACTTCCACTTCAGGGGAAACAAAAGAGGATACAGATGCATGCAAATGCAAAACCGAGCAAGACACCAGCTGAGCTGACTTAACACCCTCCCTCCCCACCACGAAGGTGCTAGTGGGGAGAAGCAGTTCTTTGGAGGAGTTACGGTATTTCTCCTCTCAATCTTGGGTTGCTTTTGACTAGCATGTAGCAGAGGACCTGTGATAGCTTTTAAGAATAGCCTTATTTACTACCCCTTCCCCTCAACTCACGGGCTTTTCTTTCTTTTTTGTTTTTTTTTTCAGACAGAGTCTTGCTCTGTTGCCCAGCCTGGAGTGCAGTGGCATGATCCCGGCTCACTGCAACCTTCGCCTCCCAGGTTCAAGTGATTCTCCTGCCTCAGCCTCCCGAGTATCTGGGACTATAGGTGCCCACCACCATGCTCGGCTAATTTTTGTATTTTTAGTGCTGACGGGGTTTCACCATGTTGGCCAGGCTAGTCTCAAACTCCTGACCTCGGGTGATCTACCCACCTTGGCCTCCCAAAGTGCTGGGATAACAGGTGTGAGCCACCGCACTGGGTCTCACAGGCCTTTCTGAATCCAGTTTTTATTTCCTGAAATGCATACGGGTCAAAAATAATCCATATCAAATGCATACTAATTTATAGGTATCTTTTTAAGGAGGATGATTAGCAAAGAAATAATCATTGTTTCCAGTCTCCCAATGTGATTATTTGTTT
This sequence comes from Rhinopithecus bieti, assembly GCF_001698545.2. Lineage (NCBI taxonomy): Eukaryota > Metazoa > Chordata > Mammalia > Primates > Cercopithecidae > Rhinopithecus > Rhinopithecus bieti. The sequence goes on from NW_016809457.1 coordinate 1,336,655, forward strand.
CTATGACAGAATCTAATTTCTCACATCTCTCTTGTTGACTGATTGGCAGTCTACGGTCTTAGACTTCGTTTCTTCATTTTATGCTTCTGCACCTATGAAAAGGGCTTGAAGGCCAAAGATGAGCAGCCAGAGACAATGGGGTTGGGGGAAAGAAAATGGCTTGGTACAGATTGTTATTTTCTGTTCGCTAACTGGAGTGAATGCTTTTTAAACAGTGTGTTCCCCATTGGGACAACTGGAAGAACAGTGACATTCATTTTATAGTTTCTGCTTGTTGGGTAGTTATTCCTTTTGAAAAGAAAGGAAATTCCATGCTCCAGGAGTCCATCTGTTGTTACATTTCATGAGAACTAAATGCACTGGAAAATATAGCTAAACACACTTGGTTCACATTTTCTCCACCTTTGAACTGATACCAGTCATAAAACTCCATCTTGTATAGACAATCTGTTAAAAATAAGTTACTAAGAAACCCAAACAGGTATAAAGGTCGCTCTCAGTGTGAATGGGATTTTCTTTTTTTTTTTTTTTGCAGTGGTTATGACCAACCCAAAACTCGCTCTGAGTTGGCGTTTTATAGTTGATATTTTAAACTGTAAACCATATTATATGACTGTAGAGCCGCACCCATTAGAGTCAATTTTCCTGTTTCGGAACTCTCGTGCGATGCAGCACATAATCCCTGTTCATTCGTCATGTTCTCACCTTGTTCAGGGCCTCAGAGTTTATGAGCAGGTTACTCCACTGCATTTTAAACATGTCATCTCTCCCAAGGTGCCTTTTAAGAAATATGTATGCAATCAAAAGGAAGCCAAATGTGTCCTTAGTATAAGAGACAGAGGATGTTGTTAACAAACTGGAAGGAATCCTACCTCTGGAAAGTCTGAGGAAAAGTTATCAAATTATAGGAATGGCATCTAGATTTGAGGGCAAAAACAAGTGCATTAAAGGGAAGGGGCTGCTCTTTTCTCTCTCTACCGTTTTCTGAGCATCTATTATTTACCAGGCATTTTGTGAAGGATTTCACTTACAGGTTCTCGTTGAATACTTGGTGAGTCTGTATGAAATATCAAGAAAATGGCTTAAGAAACGTGAATGGCTTTCTCAAGCTCACACAGCGAAGAATTCGCTGACATAGCATTCCAGAGTGTGGTTTAGCCCCAACACAGCCTTCATCCCGGGCCACCTACTGGATGGAGCCCTCTTTGCAGTGGCTTCCTACATCCCTGCTCCCATGACTTTATTGTTGCAAGGGTAGAAGAACAGATGCATCTTTTTGGATTTGGCCTGACTTTTCAAAGATAAGATAAAGAAGGGCTGGTAATAAGGCTGAGAATTGACATGTTCTTGGTTGGCTCAGCCGCACTGAAGAGCTTCTGTTCTCATCTGGATAGACAAGAAATAATATGTGACATACAGACAGCTTGTTTTTCTCTAAATTTGAGCAATGGTGAGTCATTACTTTTATTAAAGTTAGAGATGATCCTTTCTTTTCTGTGCAGAAAATCTATTGTTTTCATACAACCCACTCCTACTTTTAAATAAATCAGTTAAAGTGCCTATATTTTAAATAAAACTTTTTCAAACTCCTTTACCTACCAGCCTAGAGGCAGGAATATTTCTTTTCTCCTTCAGCCTTGCCTAAGGAAAAAGGATTCTTTTTTTTTTTTTAGACAGAGTCTCACTCTGTCACCCAGGCTGGAGTGCAGTGGGACAATCTTGGCTCACTGTAACCTCTGCCTCCCGGGTTCAAGCGATTCTCTTGCCTTAGACTTCCGAGTAGCTGAGATTAAGAGTGTGCACCACAGGTTTCACCATGTTGTCCAGGCTGGTCTCGAACTCCTGACCCCAAGTGATCCACCTGTCTCAGCCTCCCAAAATACTGGGATTACAGGCACGAGACACTGTACCTGGCCTCCTACAGTTTTCTAGACCTGGTTAGAGAGGACAAAATAAATCTTGGGAAGACCTCTAGCTGGCCACTAGCAAGATATGGGAGGAGGATACACTTCCTTCATTTTTTCCTGCTTTCCACATCTTAATGCCAGGCGTGAGCCTTTCTTAACACTGCTGTTGCTAAGATAATAAGTAGCTGAATAAAGTGGCACATGTTATAAGGACAAAATAGCTAAAATGAAGACCCTATAGAGCAGCCTCAGTCTCAACACTATTGACATTTTGGGCTGGATATTTTTTGTTGTGGGGAATGGGAACTGTTCTGTGCATTGTAGGATGTTTAGCATCACCCTGACTGAGTACCCACTAGATAACCAGATAATAGCAACACCACCCTCCAATCCTACCAGTACCCCGAGTTGGGAAAACCAAAAACGTCTCCAGACATTGATTGCCGAGTGCCCCATGGGGGACAAAATCATCTCCAGTTGAGACCTGCCACTTTATAGTAGATAGCATGACCTAGTAACATGCATGGTTTCTTTATGCCTGTAAACTTGCTGGGACAGGGTGAAGATTTATGACCTGAGAAAAGGCAACCACAGCAGGTGTGGAGCTTGAAAAAGGATGGTGTCTCTGCCCTGAAAGGACCTCAGGGTCAGAAATATGTCTGCTCATCTTTGAATCCTCTCCCTAGGGCCTAGCACAGTCCCTCAAATGTAGGAAACGGTTGATAAAAGTTTGCTGAATAAATGGGATGTTTGCTTAGAGCCCCATGAGTCTGTCTCCTATGCTCAGAGAAAAAAATCATAGGGACAACAGCTATTTATTTGTAGCTGTACCCACTTCTTGGCTTATTGTGTTCTATTTGAGAGCCTCTTGAATATTGCAGAAGTAACCAAGGATACCAGGATGATCACATGCAGCAAACATACGGGGAAAAGAATAGAGCAACAAATGTCACAAGGCCTGTTTTTCAGGTTTATTGCCAGAGAGTGTAGGATTTTGAAGAGAGAGTGCATAGAAGGAATAGGACAAGAACCGTCCTTATAGTCCTCATCTGTGGAAATTATTCATTGGACAACCTCTCTTGCCCTTGAACTTTGCATCTTGTCTTAACCAGGGGTTTACGTATCTTCCTTTCCGGGGAGCAGGTCAGCATGGCTAAGTCCTGAATTGCGGAACTTTTGCTTCGTTACAAAGACTTGGCAAGTGAGGAGCAAGGGGAGACAGTGGTGAGTCCAGCATGGGAGGTGAGTTTGGTGTGGCAAAGACATAAACATCCAACCTCTATCTGACCAAGTGATGACAAAGCAAAGGATGAAAACAGCCAGCTCAGTTTTCCTCCCCTCAGGACTCTTTTATTTCCCTTTTCCTTCATATCGTTCATTTTTGCGTAACACAGTATTTTGTATTCACCATATTCTTCACGACTAACCGCTAGTCTTAAAACTTTCAGGGTGAGGATTTGAGGGAACTTCTCTTTGGAAGACCTTTATACCAAAGGCCTTTGATTGAGTATCCTCCAAGGCAGGCAGCTTTTACCGATTCCTCCAGAGTGGTCCAGGGCAGGCACACCTTTTCATCTCTTCCATGATACTCCACCAAAACAGCATCTCCTGTATTCCAGACTCATGTACTCAAGTGCCTAGTTGATGTTTCTATTTGGATAGTTTGGAGACATCTCAAACACAACATATCCCAAGATGAATGATTTCCTGCTTCTTCTCAAAACCTGCCTGTTTAAAGGCAATTGCATCCTTCCAGTGGCTCAGGTCAAAACCCTGGGAGTCATTCTTGACTCCTCACTTTGTGTCACACCCCATTATCCCTCCCCAACAACTCTTGTTGGCTTTACTTTCAAAGCATATCTAGGATCTTAGCGTTTCTCACCATCTGCATTGTTGCCATTCTGGTCTGAGCTACCAGAAATTCAACACAGTAGCCAGGATGACATTTTGAAATTGTAGGTCAGATCTTGTTACTCTTTTGCCTCCAATGTCTCCTTATCTCATAGTAAAAAACAAATTCTTCACATGGTTTTACAGCAACCCCCTGACTCCATTAACTTTCATACTTATCTCCTGCCACTCTCTTCATTACTTCTTCAGCAGCTCACCTCCTTCTTGCTGTATCTTAAGCACATGCCTATTCCTGTGCCTGGAAACTTCTTCCCCCAGATATCCATGTGGTTACATTTGGCTCTTTCAAATCTTTGCTGAAATATCACCTCGCAATGAGATCTCCCCTGATTATGCTACTTAAAACTACAATCTGTTTTCCATATCTCCCTCTTATCCCTTAGTACTTTAAAAAAAATTGCGCTTATTAACCTCTAATACTATATCATTTATTTATTCACTACATTAAAAAAAAATCTCTCTTGCTAGAATGGAAACTTCACAAGGGCAGGGATCTTTGTTTATCCCAAGCGCCTAAAAGAATGTCTTGTACATAGTGTGTGTGCATAAATATTTGAGGTTGAACCAATGTATCTTTCCAAGCACGTATTAGCTATTTACTCAGTCTGTCTTCCTGCCCAGACTGTAAGCCCCGTGGGAAAAATGATAAAGAGAATGCATTGCATTACAGTGGTTAATGCTGTTCTTTTCCTTGAAGTGTATTCCTCAAATTGTATGAGTTTCATGCTTCACAAAACCTGACCTGCCCCTGATTTACTATGAGAATTAGTATGAGAATGAAAAAGATAATACATTATAGAACTTAGAAAAGCATCTGGCACTTTAAGGATAAAGACTGTGTTCTATTTGACATGCCTCCCCTCTCCCACTGTATTTAGCTCAGTGGCTGGAACAGAGTAGAAGGAAAAAGAAACATCTTTGCTAATAAACACGTCCACTGAATGAATGAATGAATGAATGAATATATTTCCATGTGCTAATTCGACAATCTGTTTAAGTTTTGACTTACTTCTCTTATTTTGAGACGGAGTTTCCCTCTTGTCACCCAGGCTGGAGTGCAGTGGCATGATCTTGGCTCACTGCAACCCTCGCCTCCTGGGTTCAAGCGATTCTCCTGCCTCAGTCTTCCGAGTAGCTGAGATCACAGGTGTGCGCCACAGCGCCTGGCTAATTTTTTGTATTTTTAGTAGAGACGGGGTTTCACTGTGTTAGCCAGGATGGTCTCGATCTCCTGACCCAGTGATCTGCCTGCCTCAGCCTCCCAAAGTGCTGGGATTATAGGCATGAGCCACTGTGCCTGGCCAAGTTTTGACTTCTAAGTGCCACATTTCTCCCTTTTTAAAATTAGGTATCTATGGGCTGGGTGTGGTGGCTCACACCTATAATACCAGCACTTTGGGAGGCTGAGGCAGGCGGATCACTTGAGGTCAGAAGTTCGAGACCAGCTGGCTAACACGGTGAAACTCCAGTTCTACTAAAAATACAAATATTAGCTGATCATGGTGGTACGTGCCTGTAGTCCCACAACCTCAGGAGGCGGAGGCAGGAGAATTGCTTGAACTGGGGAGGCCACAGAGGATGCAGTGAGCAGAGATTGTGCCACTGCATTCCAGCCTGGGCGACAGATCAAGACTCTGTCTCAAAAATAAAATAAAATAAGGTATCTATGTTTAGGGGTTTGTCAAAAGATTCATATAAAAAAATCCATGTATGGATTTGCTTGCATTTTATTATTTACCTGTCAAGATTGTATCAGAAAGACAGCCAGGTACGTGGCTCATGCCTGTAGTCCCAGCTACTTGGAAGGCTGAAGCAGGAGAATTGCTTGAGCCCAGGGGTCAGAATCTGTACTGTGTAGTGACTGTGTCTGTGAATAGCCACTGCACTCCAGCCTGGGCAACAGAGTGAGATTCTGCCTTAAAAAATAATAAAAAAATTGTATCAGAAATCAGACTGACATGGTATTCATTACATTTTTAATCTGAATAAGACTGAAGCTCAGAATCATCGGTTATTGTCTCAGTGGTCCTTAACATTATGTGGTACTAAAACACATGCTGAACATAAACACATGATAAATGGCAATGAGGTTGAAATGAGGCTTTTAAAAAATGGCTCCTTTCTTAGTTTGTTGTGTGCCTATGTTAACATTATTCGCGTTTTTCTAATGTTCCTGCCTTCAGCCTTATCGTTTCCATTGTATTGATTTCTTGTACCTGTGATGTTTATATTTAACACACTAGCTAGATAGATATATTTTAAATATCTACCTGTGATGGTTGTTTTTACAGAGGAGAGCAAACTCTCTGAAGTAAATTTCATAGAAAGAAGTAGTTGTTGCCTGGGCTGGTCTCGAACTCCTGGGCTCAAGTGATTCTCCTGCCTTGACCTTTGAAAGTGCTGGGTTTACAGGCGTGAACCACACCACCCATCCTGGCTAGTTTCTCCCGTAAAATGAAACATGTCATGGCTTGATTGAATTTTAGACCAGCATGTGAAAACTCAGTGACCTGACAGACCACTGGGGAATGCTTCAAAAGAACAACTCTTGTTAATAATGTTCACAGTGATGTCCTTTAAAGGAAATATGTCACTTGTGTTATACACCAAAAGTGCTTTCAAATGAAAGTCAGTTTTGCATGTAACCTTAAGGAGAACACAACTTAATTCATGACCAAATAGCTCAGTCAGTAAGAGGATGGAGCAGGTGAGGTCACATACGGGCCAGTCAACTCTATTCTATGGTCTGATACCACACCCCTGAGCCAGGCCAACCAGGAAAATGAATATGATCAGTGGAAATCCATCACTCTACTAGAAAAACAAATCAAATACAGCTTTAGTGATGAATAAAATCTTTTCTTTTCTCTTTCTTTCTTTTTTTTGAGATGGAGTCTTGCTCTGTCGCCAGGCTGGAGTGCAGTGGTGTGATCTCGGCTCACTGCAACCTCTGCCTCCCGATTCACGTGATTCTCCTGCCTCAGTCTCCAGAGTAGCTGGGATTACAGGCATCCAGCACCATGCCTGGCTAATTTTTGTATTTTTAGTAGAGATGGGGTTTCACCAAGTTGGCCAGGATGGTCTCGATCTCGACCTTGTGATCAGCCCGCCTTGGCCTCCCAAAGTGCTGGGATTACAGGCATGAGCCACCGTGCTTGGCCTTGGCTTAGTTTTATCAAGGTCAGATAAGTAGATTTAATGGATTCTAACTACAAGTGTGATAAATTTCAACAAAATGTCATGGGTGTGATTCTTAAACTTCAGATACTGTACAATTTCAGGATACAAGGCTATTAGTATTGGCAAACTAAGGTTAGCATTGTTCTAAAATCAGCCCCTTCCTCATTCTAGGCCTAACTGGTCAGTCTTTTGGGTGGAGGCCAAAGTGTGTGTGTGTGTGTGTGTGTATGCACATATGTATGTGTGTAGTTCCTGAAGTCTTCTATTAATGGTATCAAGAAATAAGGGATATGAGAATTGCATCCAATAAAGAATTTCATGGTAGTGCTAATGTAGTATTGCTGTGGGTTGATTTGTGTCCCTCAAAAAGGTATGTTTATTGGCAGTTTCCAGACAGGCAGAAAAAGTATGTTTAATTTTAACTTCTGGTACCTGTGACTGTGACCTTATTTGGAAATAAGGCTGTGAAGATGTAATCAAATTAAGATGAGATCATATTGGAGGCCAGGCACAGTGGCTCACACCTGTAATCCTAGCACTTTGTGAGGCTGAGGTGGGAGGATTGCTTAAGCTCAGGAGTTCAAGACTAGTCTGGACAATATAGTGAGAACCTGTTCCTGAACAATATGAAAGAAAAAAAAAAAAACCCAGAGATCATATTGGAGTAGAGTCGGCCCTAAATCCAGTATGACTGGTGTCCTTTTGAAGAAAAGAGACCTTAGACAGAGATAGAGAGAATATCGTGTGATGAGGTGTATGCCTCCACCTCTGCCCCCGCCCCCCTCCCCCCAACCCACATACACACACACACAGGAGGCAGCCACTTGATAACTGATGATGCTACAACTGTAAGCCAAGGAATACCAGGGTTTGCTGCTAACCACCAGAAATTAGGAAGAGGCCAAAGAAGGTTCTCCCCTAGAGCCTTCATGGAAAGCATGACCCTGCAGACGCCACAACTGTGGCTGTCTAGCCTCCAGAACTGTGAAAGAATACATGTCTGTTGTTTAAAGTGACCTGGTTTGTGCTGCTTATAATTATTATTTTTTGAAACAGGGTCTTACTCTCTCTCCCAGGCTGGTGTGCAGTGGTGCAATCATGGCTTACTGCACTGTTGACCTCCCAGGCTTGATCCTCCTGCTTCAGCCTCCTAAGTAGCTGGGACTACCAGTGCATGCCACCATGTCTGGCTAATTTCTTATTTTTATTTTTTTGTAGAGATGGGGTTCTCACTATGTTACCCAGACTGGTCTTGAACTCCTGGGCTCAAGCCATCAGCCCACCTTGGCCTCCCAACATGCTGGGATTACAGGCATGAGCCAGAGCGCCAGGTCTCTGTGCTCCTTTGTTATGGCAGCCCTAGGAAATGGATGCAAGTATAATGTCCCAGTGAGGTGTGAGGCACTGTGGGTCAGAACAGGAAAATGGAAACTGTCAGCATGAATCCTGAAATGCAAACTAATGAGAATTTTATTTTTATTTTCTCTGAGTTTGCAAGATGGATCTGCTTAATACACTTGTACAAACCTTCTGAATGGGGAGGAAGATTACTGATCCCTGTTCTGTCTCATCACTCTCCCAGGGGACCATTTCTGCATATGATGTTATCAGGCAGAGCATGGGCATACTTGCAGAGGATGGGGGTGGGGAATTGTTGCAGAAGTCTTGGCCACATAGGTGTAGTTGGGAGTGATAACAAGGCATTGTGCAGTGGATTGATTGACTAAAGAAAGAAGGCTTACTGGCTATTGATCTCTGTAATCTGAAGAGATCTTCTCACTTTTGGCAGGGATGAGTGGTGTATATATTAGAAAGAGAGCCAAATGGTCTCTTCCACTCAGACACAGGTTTTGTTTTGTTTTGTTTTGTTTTTTCCTGGGACTTTAGAACCAGTTGCCATGCTTATCATGCTGCCTTTTGATGAAGTGCTATTGCAGCTCAGGGTTTCTGGAAACAGCCACTGAGATGGGCAAGATGGTTATCAGAAATTCACACTTGAGAAAGAAAAGTGGAAAAAACCAGAAATGGGCAGAGGAAGAGGTCAAACTACAGTTTTGCCTTGCATAATGACATTTTGGTTAACATTGAACCGCATATGCAATGGTGGTCTCGTAAGGTTATAATGAAGCTGAAAAAGTCCTATTACCTAGTAACGCTGTAGCCATTCCAATGTCAAAGAGTAGCACATTACTCATGTGTTTGTGCTGATGCTGATATAAACAAACCTACTGCTCTGCCAGGCACGTAAGCATAGCACACAAAATTATGTACAGTACATAATACTTGATAATCATAAATACATGACTATGTTACTGGTTTATATTATACTATATTATGCTTTTTATTATTATTTTAGAGTGTACTCCTTCTACTTATTAAAAAAAAGTTAACTATAAAGCAACCTCTGACTGGTCTTTCAGGAGGTATTCCAGAAGAAGGCATTGTCATTATAGGAGATGACAGTTTCATTGGTATTACTGCCCTGAAGATCTTCCAGTGGGACAAGATGTGGAGGTGGAAGACAGTGATACTGATGATCCTGGCCCTATGTAGGCCTAGGCTAATGTGTGTGTTTGTGTCTTATTTTTTAATTTTTGAGACAGAGACTTCCTCTATTGCTCAGGCTGAAGTACAGCAGTGAGATCTCAGTTCACTGCAACCTCTGCCTCTAGGGTTCAAGCGATTCTCGTGCCTTAGCCTCCCAAGTAGCTGGGATTACAGGTGTGCACCACTATGCACAGCTAATTTTTTGTATTTTTTAGTAGAGATAGGATTTCCCTTGAACTCCTGGTCTCAAGTGATCTACCTGCCTCAGCCTCCCCAAGTGCTGGGATTACAGGCGTGAGTCACCATGCATGACCAGTGTCTTAGTTTTAAACAAAAAATTTAAAATGTAAAAGAAAAAAAGGTTTTAAATAGAAAAAAGGTTATAGAATAAAGCTATAAAGAAAAAATATTTTTTTACAGCTATGCAATGTGTTTGTGTTTTAAGCTAAGTGTTATTACAAAAGAGTCAGAAAGTTAAAAGTTTATAAAGTGAAAAGTTATGGTAAGCTAAGGTTAATTTATTATTGAAGAAANGATCTACCTGCCTCAGCCTCCCCAAGTGCTGGGATTACAGGCGTGAGTCACCATGCATGACCAGTGTCTTAGTTTTAAACAAAAAATTTAAAATGTAAAAAGAAAAAAAGGTTTTAAATAGAAAAAAGGTTATAGAATAAAGCTATAAAGAAAAAATATTTTTTTACAGCTATGCAATGTGTTTGTGTTTTAAGCTAAGTGTTATTACAAAAGAGTCAGAAAGTTAAAAAGTTTATAAAGTGAAAAAGTTATGGTAAGCTAAGGTTAATTTATTATTGAAGAAAGAAAGTATTTTTAAATAAATTTAGTGTAAGCTGGGCATGGTGGCTCACACCTGTAATCCCAGCACTTTGGGAGGCCGAGGGGTGGGGGGTGGGGTGGAGTGGATCATGAGGTCAGGAGTTCGAGACCTGCCTGGCCAAGATGGTGAAACCCCGTCTCTACTAAAAATACAAAAAATTAGCCAGGCATGGTGGTGGGTGCCTATAATCCCAGCTACTTGGGAGGCTGAGGCAGAGAATTGCTTGAACCCGGGAGGTAGAGGTTGCAGTGAGCTGAGATCATGCCACTGCACTCCAGCCTGGGCGACAGGGAGACCCCGTCTCAAAAAAAAAAAAAAAAAAAAAAAAAAAAAAATTAGTGCAGCCTGAGTGTCCAATGTTTATGAAATCTACAGGACTTTACTGTACAAAGTCCTAGGCCTTCACATTCACTTACCACTCACTGATTCAACCAGAGCACGTTCTAATTCTAGTCCTGCACGTTCCATTCATGGTAAGTGCCCTATACAGGTGTACTATTTTTTATCTTTTTTATACTATATTTTTACTATACCTTTTCTTTTTTCTTTTTTTTTAAAGTAGAGACAGGGTCTCACTATGTTGCTCAGGCTGGTCTCAGACTCCTGTGCTCAAGCAATTCTTCTGTCTCAGCCTCCCAAAGTGTTGGGAGTACAGGTGTGAGCCACTGTACCCAGTCTGTACCTCTTTTATGTTTAGATACACACATACTTACCATTGTCTTATAACTGCCTACAGTATTCAGTACAGTAACATGCTGTACAGGTTTGTAGCCTAGGAGAAATAGGCTAGACCATCTAGGTTTGTGTAAGTACACTCTATGACAGTGGAACCCAACTTTTTGGCACCAGGGGCCTGTTTTGTAGAAGACAATTTTCCACAGATGGTGGGGAAGATGGTAGTGGGATGAAACTGTTCCATCTTAGATCATCAGGCATTAGTGAGATTCTCATAAGGAACATGCAACCTAGATCCCTCGCATTCGCAGTTCACAACAGGGTTCCTGCTCTTATGAGAGTCTAATGCTGCTGCTGGTCTGATAGGAGGTGGAGCTCAGGCGGTAATGCTCACCTGCCTGCTGCTCACCTCTTGCCATGTGGCCTGGTTCCTAACAGGCCACGAACTGATACTGATCCGTGGTCCCTGAGGTTGGGGACTCCTGCTCTATGATGTTTGCATAACAATGAAATAGCCTGATGACTTGATGTATTTCTCAGGATGTATCCCCGTCTTTAAGCGATGCATGACTTTGCAATATAGACCCCATTAAGCCTTGGCCAACCCAGCAGGGAGCTCTGGAGTGAACACTGCCCACCAGAGTTGTTCCATGTTCGGCCCAAATGACTGAGGCTTTACATCCCTATCTTTCTTAGTCAGCACATGTGGGCTGCCTTGGGAAAGGCCTGACCTCAGTCAAAAGGGTTCTCTCCAGGAGGAGTTGATACCTGTAGTCGTTCTGCTGATAACACCCCTATAGCTGGGCAGCAAATCCTTCCTTGAAAGGAGATTCGGTGGTGCTGCTGTGTCTACTACAAGTCGTGGTCCACTTGGATGACTTGGGCCCCTAAGGTCCTGGAATAATATTGAAGAGTTGGTGGTGATGGGGGTTGTGGGGAAATCATAAGGGAGTATTCTGAGTAAAGAATATACTCATTTGATAGGCAGACTGGTCATATTGTCTGTAGGAGATGTAAATACAGAGAGGTTTTTGTTTGTTTGTTTGTTTGTTTTACAGAGTCTTGCTCTGTTGTCCAGGCTAGAATGCAGTGGTACGTTCTTGGCTCACTGCAACCTCTGCCTCCTGGGTTCAAGCATTCTTCTACCTCAGCCTCCTGGGTAGCTGAGATTAGAGGCATGCACCACCACACCCGGCTAATTTTTGTATTTTTCAGTAGAGATAGGGTTTCGCCATGTTGGGTAGGCTGGTCTTCAGCTCCTGGTCTCAAGTGATCTACCCACCTCGGTCTCCCAAAGTGCTAGGATTACAGGTGTTAGCAACCCCACCTGGTTAATACAGAATTTTTCTTCTAGAACTTTTTGATAGGCTCCATCTGGTTACCTTGTAGTGTAAGCAGTGGACAGATGAAGGGAACACTAACAGCCCCTTCAGCAGCAGCATGTACATTGGGAGAGCAGATTAGTAATCAGGTGACTAAAGTGTAGAGGCAGAAAATCTCTTTGTAAAACAAGGTAAAAGAGATGGATGTGGATTGGTAAAATAATATAAAGGCAGAAATGTCTATCAGAGGATGGTGTTACGGTCAGAAGAAGAGGAAGTCTTCATTAATTTATTAAAAAGATGAGCCTTGTAGAGTGAGGATTAGCCAGGTAAAGAAGAAGGAGAAGAGAATTCTAAGCCAAGGGCTCCAAGGCATGGGACCCTGTGCCTTTGTCATGGTGCTCTTGCTGCCACTTGTATCCAGGTCTCCCTTTGTCTTCCCATTTACTGAAGAGAACAGACATGAGGGCGGTGGTTGAGTACAGTGTCTATGGCCTGATGGTGCAACTATGAGAACTTGGAACACTGAGCATGAAGGCACATGAGGGGCAGGTGAGGTGGGGGTCAGGTAGGGTCCAGATGTGGAGAACTTTTTTTTTTTGAGACAGAGTCTTGCTCTGTAACCCTTGCCGGAGTGCAGTGGCGTGATCTTGGCTCACTGCAACCTCTGTCTCCAGGGTTCAAGTGATTCTCCTGTCTCAGCCTCCAGAGTAGCTGGGATTACAGGCATGTGCTACCACGTCCAGCTAATTTTTTGTATGTTTAGTAGAGGCAGGGTTTCTCCATGTTGGCCACGCTGGTCTCAAACTCCTGACCTCAGGTGATCCTCCCGCCTCAGCCTCCCAAAGTGCTGGGATTACAGGCATGAGCCACTGCACCCGGCAGATGTGGAGACCGTTATGTACTGTTTCAAGGGGTGTAGACTCCTTCTACGGGCAAAAGGACATCTTTGCAGGGCTTAAGCAGCAAAGGAACATGAACAAATTTGTGTTTTAGAAGGGTCATTCTGATAACAGAGTGAAGAATGAATGGGAAGGAGGCATGACTTGAGATGGGAAGACCTATTAGTATTTAACAGAGCAGAGTGAAGTGGACAGCACTGAGCTGGAATCAGCAATTGGAGATAGATGGGATTGTGAGGTCAAGAATGGATGTGATTTTGGGTACAGGAGCCTGGGTAAAATAAGCTTCTTGAGCATTTTTGAACTTTACACTTGCTTTCATCCTCTTCAACCATGGCCATATGCTTCCTAAAGGGATGATAATAACCACGATTATCAGAAAAAAGTCTTTTTAATTCTTTCTTCTGAACTGAAGCAAATGTAGAAGTGTGGAGTTCAAAGTTAGAAGATCTTGATGACATGGGCAATCCAATTGCCTTGGAGCCTCAGTTTCCTCTTTGGTAAATTAGAGATAGTGCTGCCTACATTACTGGACTGTCATGACAGTTAATTGAAATAATGTATTAATGTATATAAAAGCTTATCAGTACCTGATATAGAGCTGGCATTTAGACCTCCATTCACTCAATGTATTGTGCAAGAAGGAAGTTTATTTGGACAACATAGTCTTTTAAAATATATATATTTTGGTGTAGGGGTTCATGCCTATAATCCCAGCACTTTGGGAGGCCGAGGCAGGAGGATCACTTGAGGCCAGGAGTTTGAGACCAGCCTGGCCAACATGGCAAAACACCATCTCTACCAAAAATACAAAAATTAGCTGGTATAGAGGCACACACCTGTAATCTGAGCTACTCGCGAGACTGAGGCATGAGAATCGCTTGAACCCGGGAGATAGAGGTTGCAGTGAGCCAAGACTGTGCCACTGCACTCCAGCCTGGGCAAGAGTGAGACTCTGTCTCAAAAAAACAAAAATCTATCTATCTATCTATCTATCTATCTATCTATCTATCTATCTATCTATCTATATGTGTGTATATATACACACACATTTATGTGTATTTACATATATATTTATATGTATTTTTAATATTAACATTGTTTTACAAACCAGAATTTATTGAAGACTTACAATCTGCAAGGCATCACGAAGGATATATAAATGTAAGACATTGTTTCTGTTCTTAAGGGTTTTTGCAATCTGAGAGAAAGAGGATTTGTATGTGTGAAAAGTGTAAAATCAGTAAAATATTTAACCTTGTTTTATTTTTAATTTTAATTTAATTTTATTTTTATTTTGAGAGGAGTCTTGTTCTGTCACCTGGGCTGGAGTGCAGTGTCACCATTCTAGCTCACTGCAACCTTCACCTCCTGGGTTCAAGCAATTCTCCTGCCTCAGCCTCCTGAGTAGCTGGGACTACAGACGACCGCCGCCATGGCCAGCTAATTTTTTTTTTTTTGTATTTTTAGCAGAGACAGGGTTTCACCATATTGGCCAGGCTGGTCTCGAACTCCTGATCTCAAGCAATCTGCCTTCCTTGGCCTCCCAAAGTGCTGGGATTACAGGTGTGAGCCACTGCGTGCCCCGACCTAACTTTGTTTTAGGGGTCAGGGAACAATAGAGAATATGAAACAGGTAATGATGAGAGTTATCAGATGTGTTTACTTAGAGGCAGAAGATATCACTTTACCCTAGAGTACTTACAGAAGGCTCTAGGGAGGAGGTCAAATTTGACCTAGATTTTAAAGATGATTTAGGGTTTATAATGTAGGTGTTGGCAATCTACTGCCCAGTACATTATCTGTTTTAATATGGCCTGTGAGCTAAGAATGGCCTTTAAATCATGGAGAAATTATTTTAAAATAATATTTTGTGACACCTAAAAATTATATGAAATTCAAGTTTAGTGCCAATAAATAAAGTTTTATTGAAACACAGTCACACCCATCCTTTTAGTATTGTCTGTGGTCAGATACATTTGAGATATAATAGAGGAGAGTACTTGTAGCAGAGACCCTATGGCCTGCAAAGGTTAAAGTGCTTACCATTTGTTCCTTTACAGAAAGCTTGCTGAGCCCTGGAGTAGAGGATGCAAAGACATTCTAGGTGCGTAGAAAGCCAAGATTAAGAACGGCTCCATTAAAGGAAACAGAAAATGGTCACAAACAGAGAATGAGTGTGCAGGACTTCCCTGGCAGCCATGGAGGGGAGAGAGAGTGTCTCAAGGGGTAAGGGGTGTCCATAGTGCCAACTGGTATCAAGAGAAAGCCCAGAAATGCAACTGAGGAGAGAAATGGAGCTTTTGCCTTCAGCCGTCACTCCTGAGTTTTGAATCCTGTGGCAGAAGGAGAGTAAGAGATGGGGAAGGAGAGGCAGAGCTTAAGAAATTGCGTGCAATCAGAAAGGTTTTAGTAGGGAAACACCCATGTCGTTTAAGTACAGTATGAAATGGAATAGACCTATGTATATTCATATGCAGAGGGAGAGTAAAGCAATTAGGGAGGTTTTGGAGAGGTTATGTAGAGGGTCGGGCACAGTGGCTCACACCTGTAACCCCAGCACTTTGGGACGCCTAGATGGGAGGATCATTTGAGCCCAGGAGTTCAAGACCAGCCTGGACAACATAGTGGGACTCCTTCTCTCCCAAAAATAATTAAAAAAATTATTAGCTGGGTATTGTGGTCCCAGCTGCTTGGGAGTCTGAGATGGGAGGATATCCTGAACCCAGGAGGTCAAGGCTTCAGTGAGCTGTGATCATACCACTGCACTCCAGCTCGGGTGACAGAGTAAGACTCTGTCTCAAAAAAAAAAAAAAAAAAAAAAATATATATATATAGCATACTACTATTTATATAGTATATATGCCCCATATAGGCTATGGTAGATAGGTAGAGAAATGCTATTTAAAACAGTGAGGTTGGAGAAACATTGAAACAGCATTATTTTAGCAAGACTTCTCTCAACTGTTCTTGGCCTTGGAAAAGTTGCTTAACATCTTGGCTTGCTTTGCTTATCTATGAAGAGTGGATAATAATACACTCATCAGAGGATCATTGTGAGAAATAGTGAGCTGATTCTGTTTGGGCAATGTCAAGAACATGGGGTCTGCACTTAGTACATTGTCAACAAGAAATAACTTTTTTTTTTTTTCTTTTTGAGACGGAGTTTTTGCCTTGTAGCCCAGGCTGGAGTGCAATGGCATGATCTCAGCTCACTGTAACCTCCACCTCTTGGGTTCAAGTGATTCTTGAACTCTCAGCCTCCCAAGTAGCTGGGATTACAGGTGCCCACCACCATGCCAGGTTAATTTTTGTATTTTTAGTAGAAACGGGATTTTGCCATGTTGGCCAGGCTGGTCTCGAACTCCTGACCTCAGGTGATCTGCCCACCTTGGCCTCCCAAAGTCCTTGGATTACAGGCATGAGCCACTGCACCCGACCAAGAAATAACTCTTAATGCTGTGATGTTTAAATTTTTATGTCAACGTGGGTAGGCCATGGTACCCAGATTTGTGTCAAACAGGAGTCTGGATGTTGCTGTGAAGATTTTTTTTTAAGATGTGATTACCATCTAAATGAGTGGACTTTGAGTAAGGCAGGTTACCCTCCATGAGGTGGGGGGCCTCATCCAATCAGTTGAAGACCTTAAGAGAAAAGACTGAGGTTCCCCTGGGGGAGAAGGGATTCTGCCTTCCAACTGCCTTTGGACTTGAACTACAACATCAGCTTTTCTCTGAGTCTCCAGCCTGCTGGGCTCCCCCTCTAAATTTTCAGAATTGCCAGCCCTCAGAATTGTGTGAGCTAATTCCTTAAAATAAATCTCTCTCTCTCTCTATCTCTCTCTCTCCTTCCATCCTATATATTGGTTTTTTTTTTTTTTTTTTTTGGAGAACAATGACTAATTCAAATAACTTCTGAGTTAGACAGTAATCACTAACAATGAAAGTGTTACTATATTAAGGGACAATTGCTTTATACCCCAGAGACAGCACACACAATGCTTTGATGTCACCACGTCCACCATATCCCATTTCTGAGAGTGTTGCAGACATTGTTAATTGATCACAGTATTCTGTATTGCTAAGACTAGATGTGACCTCAGAATTTTTTAAATACAGGGTTCCAGAAATGACTAACAAGTGATTAGAGTTGGCACTTAACTTGAAATAGATTTAATTCTGACCTAATCCATATTTAGGTATCTACAGCCCTTTGCATAAAATTCTTCCTGGAACTTTGCAATTGTGATGAATAGATCTGAACTTGTAGTTTAGAAGTTAACATTTCAATTTCTTATGTATAAGTCTACAAGCCAGTAAAGTCCTTCATCTTATGTAGTAAGGACCATGTCATATTTGCTTTTTAGATAAGTTTTAAAAAATATATGTCTTTTAAAGGTATCAGTGACTTTGAAATTCCAAAATAAAGTTAGAATTAAAAAAAGCCTGAAATTATACTTTTTTATTTCCTCCAAACCTCAGGGAACATTCATATATAATTATAAAGACTTGGTTTTAATCCTTGGTTAAAGTGTTTGGCTAACTATTCTTCTCACTTGAGTATGTGTAACATTTATTGAAATCAAGTAAGTGCACATAGCAGAGGGTTACATTTTACATTTTCTAAAGCTCTTGATAAGAGATTTACTCACAAAGCAAGTAGGAATTCCTTGGCTTTTCAAATTTTGGGGGGTCTGTTATGGAAAATTTTTGTACTGTGTATGAAGAAAATATATGTTACCTTGGGGTGCGGTGGTAGTATCATGTTTGTATGCTATCATTTTTTCCAAGTATTTAAGTATTTTAAGATGTTATCTCTTTAGTTTTCACAGCGTGCTAGGAAGGAGGAAGGACATGTTGTTCTCACCTAGCAGTAAAATTGAGGTAAGCAGTTACTCACTCTCTTGCATAAGCCACTGATTGAGCTGGGGATGTTATACCAAACAGTCTTCTACTAAGTCGTCCATTGTGATCCCGCAGCATCTCCTGTCAACCCATTAATCCCATTTTCTTCTTCTTAGTTAATAACTACACAGTTGATTCTTGCTTATCTGCTCCGAGGGAAAGGGGAAGAACAGGGCATAATCTCAAATTGTAGATGATACAAAAATAATTTGGATTTGGCGTGGGATATGTTTTTGTACTTGCACTGGAACCTGGGTGTGTCTGGTGTTCCAGAAATTTATAGCATTCCAAATCAACTGAAGAAACTGTGCAAGGAGAATCCAGGGTAGGGATCGTCACAAATGCACCTTGTTGGGGGTCTGTCTCCCTTGTTTCCTAGCCCATCGCCTGCCTTCCTCAAGCTCTTCCCTGCTGAGATCAGGCAGTACGATCTCTCAGGTCAATGTGTCAAAACAGCCTAAGGAAAGCTGTTTTTTCTTTCTCTCTAAATCCTATTATAAGGCATTCATCTTATCCTTCTCTTGGGAATGAGAGAAACTGGTATCTTGCATTAGAAATTGTTAATCATTTCTTAAAATTTGTTTTTTTAAATGCAAAGGTACTGATAAGATAATGTACTAAGAAAAGTTAAAACAAGATTTTTTTGAATGTGTAATAATAGGCACAATGGAAGAAAGACACTGCAAGTCTTTGATGTGTGGGTATCAGATAGTGCCAAGTGAATGAGAGACTTCATAGGAAGGTGAAAGTATCTCTTTACTTTACATTTTGTGATGAATGGGAAGAAGTTCTAGAGTTCTTTTGCAGTATTTGCTTGTTTATCCAAAGAAACAAACGCTAGCATTCTGATTTTGTGTATCCTCGCTTTCATCCTGAATTGTTAAGACTCTTGGTTGTGGTGATAGAAGCCCACTTAACTTAAACAACAAAAGGAAATGTACTGACAAATGGAACCAGATTAAAATGTCTCACTGGCTTTAGTGACAACTGGAACTGAGAACCTAAATGATGTCTGGGCTCTCTATTTGTCTGTCTCGTCTCTGCCTCCCTCTGAAGCCAGCTCCATTCTCTTCCATGGCAGCCTGGCTCTCTCCCTCGTGGAGGAGGTGAGGGAGAGGGTGACATGTCTGGCAGGCAGCCCTTGATTTAGTGACTCGAGAAATAAGAGATTCTTCTTCTTTTGGCAGCCCGGCAGCAACATTTTGGGAAGATTCCCAGTAGTTCTTTTTGGTTCATGTGTCCATCCCTAAACCAATTGCTGTGTCCAGGAAGAGATGAGACTCCAAGATGAGTCCCATAAAACCCTGTTGTGAAGTTGGTGGTGCCTGTTCACAGAAGGAAAAGCAGAGAAAGAGTGGCAGATGGGCAAAACTAATAGCTACTATGCCTCCATTCATCTTGATTTTCAAATATACGATTCATCTTACAATAAGCTTATTACTTTTTTCAGAAAAAAAGCAAAAATCTGCCAGACAAAAAAATACCTAATATTCACAGGATAATCTGAATGTTCTTGTTCAAAATTCTTGGAGGCCCTCTCACTGCTATCCCAGGTAGGATTTTGGAATCTTTAAAGGGCTGATTTACTGGGTTCACCAGGTCACAAAGTACCCAGGCATCAGTTACATAACTTGCAGGACAGGGAACAGTCTTGACTTGGGTATTTCCAAGTAAGCCAAGTTTTACACACAAAATGAAGTATATTTAGTGGATTGCTGCTTGAAGAGGGAAGTACTATTGAGAAATCATCACCTGGGGGAACCTCATCTTTTCAATGTGTAGGATAAAGATTCCCAGAGGCTGTAGAATTGATATTGTTGTTGAAAGGATGAGAGAGAGGAAGTCTACGAGTTACAACAAAATTCCAGGGAAGTTAGAACTACTTTAAAAAGACATAAAAATAGAAGAAATGAGCTTCATGCGGTGACAGTATCGTAGCCAATGAGGTTTATCCAAGGAGCGATTATTGCTAATTGAAAGCTTTTCCCTATACCCGGCCATGACCACTTGCAATATAGTTGGCACTGGCAATTTTTGACAGTCTCTATGGAGACTGAATATTTCAGTATTAAAAATAATAGAGGAAATGAAAGTGCCCTCTATTGGCAAGTTTAACTGCTTTATACTCTCTTCCACTATTCTGTTGGATGAGGACCCATGATGATTAAAGAAAATAAAGCAGCTACATTTTATTTGCACATGTGAGTAGCTTAAATTACAGTGTTGCTGATATCAGATTTACATTATTTAGAAATATAATTCTGGCTATGGTTTTGAAAATGAGTTGGGGAACAATGGGATGAATGGCAGGGAGATTTTTTTCCTTTTATTCATATGTAATAATGTACATATCTATGGGATACGTATGAGTGTTTGTTACGTGCATAGAATATGTAATGATCAAGTAAGGGTATTTGGGGTATCTGTCACCTGAGTGTTTTCAGGGTATTCAGGGCATCTATAACCTGAGTGTTTATCATTTTGTGTTGATATCATTTTGAGTCCTCTCTTCTGGTTACTTTGACGTATACATAATGTTGTTGCTAAGTATAGTTATCCTAGGCTGCTATAAAACATTATAACTTATTTTTCTATCTAACCATGTGTTTGTATCCATAACCAACCTTTCTTCATCCCTGCCCCCTTCCCACTCTCCAGTATCTATCATTTTATTTTCTGTGTTCATGGGATCAAGTTTTTTAGCTCTTGTATATAAGTGAGAGCATGTGGTATTTGTCCTTACATCCTGGCTTATATTACTTAACATAATGACCTCCAGTTCCATCCATGTTGCTGCAAATGACATGGTGTCATTCTTTTTCATGGCCAAATAGTATTCCCTAGTGTATATGTACCACATTTTCTTTATCCACTCATCCATTGATGGACATGTAGGTTGATTCCATATCTTTGCTATCATGAATAGTGCTGTGATAAACATGTATCCCTTTGATAAACTGATTTCCTTTCCTTTGAGTAGAGACCCAGTAGTGGAAATGTTGGATTGTATGGTAGTTATATTTTTAGTTTTTTGAGAAATTCCCGTGCTGTTTTCCATAGTGATTGTATTAACTTACATTCCGATCAACAGTATATAAGAGTTCCCTTTTCTCAGTACCCTCACCAGCATCTGTTGTTTTTTGTCTTTTTAATAATAGTGAATGGCAGGGAGACGTTTTAGGAGTCCTGTGATAATTCACACAAGAACTGACAGTGACCTCGATGAGGGAAATAGCAAAAAGGTGGAAAGAAGTGGGTGGACTTGAGAAATAGTAGAGGAATATTATAACTTATATAACAAGTATAATAGTATAATACATAAGTATAATATATATTTTAACTTATAATAATATTATATTAGAGATGGGGCTGTGGGAAGGGAAGAGTGACAAGGGATCATCCTCCATCTAAGTTTCTGGTCTGGGCAACTGGAATAATAAAGATACCATTTACTGAGATAAAGAACCAAAAGGAAGAATAGGTTTGGATGAAGGGAGATTCTGAGCTCAGTTTTGGACATACTGAGATTGGAGTTTGTAGCTATGTTTATGAATACATCTAAGAGCTGTCCCAAATTAGTCAATACGCAAATCCAATTGATTCTTTCCTTTTTTTTTTTTTTATTTTTTAGTATCTTTTAGTTTTTTAGAGACAGGGTCTTGCTCTGTTGCCCAGGCTAGGGTATAGTGGTGCCATCACAGTTCACTGCAGCATTGAACTCCTAGGCTCAAGTGATCCTTTTGCCTCAGACTCCTGAGTAGCTAGGACTACAGGCACATGCCACCATGCCTTGCTAATTTTTAATTTTTTAAATTTTTTGTAGAGATGGGATCTCACTATGTTGCCCAGGCTGGTCTCGAACTCCTGGCTTCAAGAAATCCTCCCATCTTGTCCTTCCAAAGAATTGGAATTATAGGCAGGAGCCACCATTCCTGGCCTCTTTTCTTGTTTCTTTCTTTCTTTCTTTCTTTCTTTCTTTTTTTCCATTTTTTCTTTTCTATTTTTTTTCTACTACCACCAACCATAATTCTGTTACAACATACATTTAGTCATATAAAAGTTTTAGTGAATTTAAACATTCAGCAGTTCATGAACTGGGCATCATCAGATCTCAGGTGGTTCAGCACTCCATGAGGCGTGGGAAGTGTGTGAGAGAGGAAACATCAAGTATTCTTGGAAGCAAGACAGAGAAAATACATTTGATTAGCCAATGTGAAAAGTCCCTAGAGGTCAGTTGGTGGTTTCTGATTGGTCAGATTTCTAGTTAAAGGTTATTTGGTGATTTCTAATTGGTTATGCTTAGATTTTGTTTTATTGTTTACATTGAATTGGGATTTGGTTTGCTGATGTAGGAAGCCAAGGCACTGGAGCCATCTCAGCCTAATGGCCTCCTAGTTAAGTATTTTTAATAATTTAGATTCCCATCACCTCACATCTGGGAAGTCAAATACCCTTCTATCCTACACTTCTATAATATTCTTCTGTACAGAGTTGCAGTAGGGATGTGCCTAAAAGTTGGTTTTGCTGGGTCATCTTCCGTCTCACAACATTTGAATGGTTTTCTCTTGCCTGCATAATACTTCTGAGACTGCCTGCAAAGTAGCTCCTAACTACTCCAATCTTATCCCACTCTCCCTAATGGTGAGTTTATCTCAGTTTGGCCAAACTAGAACTTCGAATACAGTCTACCCCTTCCTGTCTCTGCGTCTGTGCTCATGTCATTGCCTGGGCTTGCTTATCCTCTCTACCCATCTGACCCTTTAAATTCATCCCCCAAGGCTGAGATGTTCTCTGGAGGCCATCATTTCCCTCCACTGTAGCTCAACCTGAGCCTTTCCTTATGTGAGTCTGTAAGTTGCTGTCTGTGCCCCTCCCATGCCATGAACATTTATTCTCATATTGCACTGTTTTGCAATGCCCCATTGATTTGATCTCTCTATACAGGGTTGAGGACAAAGGTCAGGTATCATGCTAATTTCATATTCTCCAGAGCACCTAGCATAGTTCTGTGTACAAGATAGGCACTCAATAACTACTTGTCGACTTGAAATAATAAGGTACGTTTTTCTCTTTCCCACTGATCTTATCTCTGCTTGAGTAAATGAGGTTGATATGTGAAGGCAGTTGAGATTAAACATGTAAAGTGGAAGAATAAACAAGAGACAGAGGAGATTTTAATAAAATTTTATGGTATAAAAAATTATAGTTACCTGCTAAATCTATTTTTTAAAGCTTTTAAAGCATTCAGATTGCTCCTCTCAACCTGGTAGCATTGTGGTGTGTATGACTAAAAGCACACAGGTGCTAAAATCAGAATTATTATTTCAAAATATTTGGCAACAAAATAAACTTGTTTTAATTCAAAAGTTCTTGTGATTTTGTTTCCTCAAATGACTTCATAGCAAAACTCCTCATGAAATTTGAGTGTATATCATCTATTTTGACTCCAAATTAACTTTGGTTAGAGAAATCTCATTTCTTTTAAAAAATCAATGATAAATAAATAAAATATGTAGATCAAGTTTGTTGGCATAGTAACAGATTTAGTTATAAATCAAAGACTTCAATAAAATAAGCTTGGAGTTAGAAATTACCAAGGCATGCTCTAAGAAAAAAATAATAAAAAGAACAAAAGCACTCAAACTGTGATTCAATATGAACATTTTCCCTGTAACCAGCTCTACTACTTCCATTACAGAACGAGAGAAGTAAACTTAAAGCATAGTTAAGTCAACAGAAACTGTTCTAGGTAAATGAATTCAACCTTCATGGTCACTGACATACAATACAATCTTGTTTCTTTCAGAATTTTATTCTTTAAGTAACTAAGTGACTCACAAGCTCAGAAAGTATTTTCTGGTACAAGTAAGTCTGAGCGCAGCACAAAATATTGTGAATATTTCTTTTTTTCGGATGAGTATTTTAAAAAATAATAGTTCCTTTCTGGAAGGTGTAATTGGCTTTTGGTTTGCATGCCTACACATAATTGTCCTTTTGTAGAATATATTTTAGGATAAGCTAGAATACAGCTTTTACTTTCTCCATCAAAATCCTACCAATAATTTAGGTTTAGCTCAAATGTTACCACTTTTATACAACTTTACTTTATTTTTAGGCAGAATTAATCAAATCAATCACCCACTAGACCTTTAGGGGAAGGGACATGTCTTTTTTTTTTTTTTTTTGAGATGGAGTCTTGCTCTTATCGCCTAGGCTGGAGTGCAGTGTCACAAGCTTGGCTCACTTGCAACTTCTGCTTCTCTGGTTTAAGCGATTCTCCTGCCTCAGTCTCTGGAGTAGCTGGGATTACAGGTGCCCGCCACCACACTTGGCTAAGTTTTGTATTTTTAGTAGAGACAGGGTTTCACCATGTTGGCCAGGCTGGTCTCGAACTCCTGACCTCGTGATCCACCTGCCTTGTCCTCCCAAAGTGCTGGGATTACAGGCATGAGCCACCATGCTCAGCCTGGAGATAATTTTTAATGTTTATTTGTTTACCAAGTTCCATAGTTGATGTGTATATTTTGGTTACACCCCAAAGTTTGGGTTATAAGCTCCTCATCTTATTTTATTTTTTCTAATTTTTACTTTGGTTTCTTTCTTTATTTTTGAGACAGGTTCTCACTTGGTTTCCCAGGCTGGGGTGCAATGGTGTGATCTTGGCTCACTGCAGCCTTGACCTCCTGGGCTCAAGTGATCCTCCTGCCTCAACCTCCCTTGTCTATCTGTGGTGGCATGTGCCACCACACTTGGCTAATTTTTTGATATTTTTATAGAGACAGAGGGTCTCACCTTGTTGCCCAGTGTGGTCTCAAACTCCTGAGCCCAAGTGATCCTCTGCATCTGCTACCCAAAGTGCTGGGATTGTAGGTGTGAGTCACCACACCTGGCCTGACTTCCTATTACTGGAAATGCCTGTTATGAGACATGAGGATTTAAAAAACTCGTATCTTTATCTACCTTTATCCCATATGTAATTTGCTTTTATTTCTGAAAGATTGCAGCCGGTTCATGGAATAAAGGGAATATTCTTGGGAACTTTCTAGGAGCCATTTGTCCTTTGGCTGCAATCTGGTTGGTCCTCCCCACCCCACTCCAATGTAGTTCCCCAGCTGGCATTTGGGACTTCTCTCTTTTGTTCTGCTAGGTTGAATTGACTGTTTTCTAAATCTTGTATCTTTGTCTTTTCTTGCTTTTTTTTTTTAATCCACATTTTGTGTAGTAAATCCTTAAGAAACCTTCTAACAAACATTGCCTTAGAGGAAAATGTTTTAAGTCCTCCTTGATTTATATTTGGTTTATAGTTCTGTTGGATAAAGAATTCTATGTCAAAAATCATTTTCCCTCAAAGTAATGAACTATGTCCCAGTGTCTTCAGGTGTCCAGTGCCAGTGAGCCGTCCTACATGAGCATGATTCTCATTCTTTTGTAGATGAGAATCTCTGTAAGATTTTCTTTCTTTCTTTTTTTTTTTTTGAGACAGAGTCTCGCTCTGTCGCCCAGGCTGGAGTGCAATGGCATGATCTTGGCTCAGTACAACCTCTGTCTCCGAGGTTCAAGCGACTCTCCCGTCTCAGCCTCCCGAGTAGCTGAGATTACAGGTGACTGCCAACATGCCCGGCTAATTTTTGTATTTTTAGTAGAGACGGGATTTCACCATGTTGACCAGGCTGGTCTCCAACTCCTGACATCAGGTGATCTGCTCACCTCAGCCTCCCAAAATGCTGGGATTACAGACATGAGCCCTTGTACCCAGCCTTTGTAAGATTTTCCAATCTTCCTTTTATCCTTAGGGTTTGGAAATTTTCCGATGAGATGGTTTAGGGGAGGGCATTTTAAATTTATTTACTGGGTACTTGGTGGGCCCTTTTAATCTGGAAGCATTGGTTCTCCAACTTTGGTTCTCAGTCTTCAGTGAGATATAATTCACACATCATATAATCTACCCATTTAAGGTTTATTGACCTCATATAGAAACCACTATTACAGCCATATGCATAGCCTTAATATCTACAAGCTTACAACTATGATTTAGACTTTTCCTTTGCATCTAAAAGAGTGGAATGAAAATCTTATGAGTATTTTTTATTTGCGTGGAGTTTTCTGTTAATTCATACTATGACCAAAGACAAGTCACTTCTCTCTTTCTCTTCATCTGCCAAGTAGAATTTACCATCTCTTCAGAGTGTAATACTGTGAACTCATTGGCTACTCAGGATTAAAGAAAATAAGTTTCTGATGTTCAAACAAGTCGTCTAAAATAACATAAGGCTGGGTGCAGGCCAGGCACAGTGGCTCACACCTGTAATCAAAGCACTTTGGGAGGCCAAGGCAGGTGGATCACAAGGTCGGGAGTTCGAGACCAGCCTGGCCAGCATGGTAAAACCCCCATCTCTACTAAAAATACAAAAATTAGCTGGGTGTGGTGGTACACGCCTGTAGTCCCAGCTACTTGGGAGGCTGAGGCAGGAGAATCACTTGAGCCTGGGAGGTAGAGATTGCGGTGAGCCAAGGTTGTGCCACTGTATTCCAGCCTGGTAACAGAGCAAGACTCTGTCTTAAAAAAAAAAAAATGGCTGGATGGCTGGATGCTGTGGTTCGTGCCTATAATCCCAACACTTTGGGAGGCTGAGTTGAGAGGATCACTTGAGCCCAGGAATTCAAGACCAGCCTGGGCAAGACAGCAAGACCCCATCTCTACAAAAAAATTAAAAAAAAAAAAATAGGTGTGGTGGTGCATACCTATAGTCCCAGCTAATTGGGAGGCTGAGGCTGGAGGATCACTTGAGCTCAGGAGTTTGAGGTTATGGTGAGCTGTGATGATACCACTGTATTCCAGCCTGGGCAAAAGAGCAAGACCCTGTCTGAAAAGAGAAAAAAAAAAAATGGCATCTGGTTGGACTCCATTTTCATATGGAGAAGGATGCCAGTCTGTCCCCTGTTCATTATCACTACCTTGTCCTCTCCTGGGAGACTGTGTAAGTCTAAGGAAATGATTGACTATCATGTGGTAATTCATACTATTTGCTGTGAAAGGAAGAAATTGCATTGCTCTCAGGTTTGCCCACTGTTTCTTTTACAAGGCATTTCACAGCTGGAGCTACCAATCAGAAGCATTGATGCTCTGCCTCTTAGCCCCCAGGATGGTTTTCTTCTGAGTAGGTTGAGCCAGCTTACATAGTGACTGGTTGCCCTAGGCTTGCTGAATACACAACTTGTTGGGGTGTGCTTAATAGGCATTTTGTAGTGAATGGATAAATGGATCTGACAAATGCTGGATGATTTCTTTTTTCCAAGGTTGAGCTCAGTTTCTGAGGGATGTTACATGTTTCTATGTGTAGTCCTGAAGGAGCCGTCATTATTCACCATGATTTCCTCATTGGCAAATAGGGAGGCCTATAATGGCTTAATCAAATAGCCACTGTGGCTTGATCAAACAAGGAACTTCAGAAACGAATGCTCCAAATGGCTTCATTTGTCAACACTACTATATTCATGGGTGGGACAAACACACACACACATATGCACACATACACATGCACACACACAGTTACTGGTGTGAGGTCTCATTCCTTTGCCAGCCTTAACATCTATCATTGCATTCCAGACCCTATGTTATTTAATTGATAATGAGTTACAGGCTTAAAATGATATGCCGTAGGATGAGTCATTATATGCATAGGCATATTTCTATCATCCAAGAGGGCTTCTTTTAATTAGACGTCTGAGAAACTTTAAGAATGTGGATTTGTTAGTCTAAACTGTGGGAGAATAATTCTTCCCTCAGTGAGTTCTAAGTTGAGTTGCACGTGGTGTTGGTTGTGGTTGTCTCCAATGAATTGCATGTCCACTTATTTAGTTTTTAGTCAGTGTTGGTTTGATGTTGATGGTGTTTAAAACTTAAATAATTCTGGATTTTATGATACATTGATTTTCCAAGAGGACTCCTCTGAGCCAGGATTGCTACAGATGCAATTCCACCCAGAAATTTTGGAGAGAAATAAAACTTAATCTCAAGCCTCCAGTGTGTTCTAGAGACAAAATTTCTTGGCAATCCTTCTTTTCTGACTTTTTTCTTATTTCACCCAACGTCCTTTTAATAATCTCCTTCTCTTTCTTCTTCTTTGAACCAACACTATGGTGCCTTTAAAATGTATTTAAACCTCAAAAAATAAAGGCACTTTGTAGTTCTTAGAGGTAACGTCCTGTCTGTGAATTGAGACCAGGTCATTTCTGCTTTCAAACCTGTATTTTTTTTTTTTTTAATGGTATAGATAGTCTGTGTTGAAAAAATGATTCCGCTGCAGGATGGGTTCTTAGCCCACTGCAGGATGTCTAATAACTACTGCATTTTAGAAATCTGGGAGTTGTGAAAAATGAAATTATTGACTCTATGAATGGTTAGGAAAAAAGAGTCTTAAACTATATATTTATTTGTTCATGAAAAGGTTTAAGGGTTGCCAGGTGCGGTGGCTCACGCCCGTAATCCCAGCACTTTGGGTGGCTGAGGCAGGTGGATCACCTGAGGTTGGGAGTTTGAGACCAGCCTGACCAACATGGAGAAACCCTGTCTCTACTAAAAGTATAAAACTAGGCGGACGTGGTGGCACATGCCTGTAATCCTAGCTTCTCGGGAGGCTGAGGCAGGAGAATCACTTGAGCCTGGGAGGTGGAGATTGCGGTGAGCCAACATTGCGCCATTGCACTCCAGCCTGGGCAATGAGCGAAACTCCATCCCCCAATCCCCCCCAAAAAAAGGTTTAAGGGGTTCTGGAACAAATTTGGCTCTTAATTCGGCATGTGAGCCTTCACTGAAGCTAACAACTCCCATGGTATCTCGATTGAAGTCTTTGGAAAACATACAGAATGTGTTGATAGCTCATATTATATCACACTGTAACTTGGGTGTTTGGCAGGGAAGCATACTTCTCCCTTTTGAAAAAAAATTAATATTTGCTTGATTTCCTGATAAAAGGAATACTACAAAAGAGTATTGCAAAATCTTGAAGGTTTGGCACACTTTCCCATGTGGGTGGAAAAATGTTGCTCTGAAGCCAGACTGAAATTGCTCATGAAATATAACATTAAAATACGTTTTAAAAGAAGAAGCTTGATCCTGGAAAAAAATACATATATAATGTATGAAACAACAAAGCTATGGACTTTACCAGCGTGTATTATAGAAACACAATGACGTAATCATGATGCCATGAAAATGGCAAATCTCTGATATTAGAGATAATTAGGATTTCTTTATTATGCTGGTTTTAATCATTATCAGAGTCCCACTGTGTTTGGATCTATGTCTATTTCGTGTGATTGTCTATATCTTGCTCCTACCCACGTTCTCAGCCTTTGCTATAGAACCCAGCACAAACAGCCGTGATCACTTCTTGCTTCTCAAAAAAGAAAGCTACTTAAAACTGGAAGATGTATTAGGGTTGTCTTTGTTCTTATCAGGCTTATAAACATTTACACATCGGGATGTCCCAAATCCCGAGTCAACATGTCTCCTCTTCCTCCAGCTTCTCTCTTTGAACTCTTGCTGTTAGCTGATTTCCACATGTCCCCCTTTTACTTAAGCAGAACCACTTATATATAAGCTTCAGCATAGTAATGTTTTCCCCTTATGCCATGCAATAAATATATGGGACAAGGGAGGGTGAAGAAGGCTTTGAAAGGGAGTTGGTTGGACAAATGATTGTTTTTAATTAATGATTTATTTTTGGTTTTGTTCGTTTTTTTAATTGAGGGGCATATATTAATGTGTTATTTCCTAAGCGTAATTTCATATATCTGTTTTAGTCTTTCCATTTGTAACTATCTGTTCTTTCTACAGAACACAACAAATACAAGGGATGCAGTTTGAGAAATTCCCTATGAAGGAAAGATGGCTACTGCAAATCACCATTCTTACCCCATCTTGTGGATTCTGGGACTGGGTGTATTAGTGGTGTTTCTTTCTCTGTGGCATGTAGTCAGTCCATTTCCCGTAAATTAGAGAAATGATTTCTTACTAAATAAGGGAGTGAAAAGAGCGAGTTGGGAATTGCACCAAACAAAGGGGAAACTGTAGCTTAGCAGGAGAAGTGGGTGAAATAGATGATTAACTTCCCTGATTAGTAGTTAATGAGTAATCAATGAAGCATTTATTAAGCCCTTCCTGTATTCCCAAGAGTGAAATAGGCAGTGTGAAAATCAATGACATACCTGACATGGTATTTTGCCTCAAAAGAAATTTATGATCTGGTTAGGAAATACAGATAATATGTATCAAATTAAAGCACTACATGCTTTTTTTTTTTCTTTAACTTTTATTTTAAGTTCAGGGGTACATGTGCAAGTTTGTTATATAGGTAAACTTGTGTCATGGGGGTTTGCTGTACAGATTATTTTGTCATCTAAATATTAAGCCTAGTATCCATTAGTTCGTTTTCCTGATCTGCTCCCTTCTCCCCCTCTCCACCCTCTGATGGTCCCCAGTGTGTGTTGTTCCACTCCATGTGTCCATGTGTTGTCATTATTTAGCTCTTACTTATACATGAGAGCATGCTGTATTTGGTTTTCTGTTCCTATGTTAGCTCCATCCATGACCCTGCAAAGGACACCATCTTGTTCTTTCTAATGGCTGCATAGTAGTCTACGGTGTATCTGTGCCACATTTTCTTTATGCAGCCTGCCATTCATAGGCATTTAGGTTGACTCCATGCTTTTGCTATTGTGAGTAGTGCTGCAATGACCAGATACATATCTTTATGATAGAAATATTTATATTCCTTTGGGTATATTCCCAGTAATGGGATTGTTGGGTCAAGTGGTATTTCTGTTTTTAGTTCTTTGAGGAATCACCGCACTGTCTTCCACAATGGCTGAACTGACTTACACTTCCACCAACAGTGTATAAGCATTGCCTTTTCTCTGCAACCTTGCCAGCATGTTTTTTTTTATGTTTTTATATATTTTTTGAGACAGGACATTGCTCTGTTGCCCAGGCTGGAGTGCAGTGGCATGGTGTCGGCTTACTACAGCCTCTACCTCCTGGGTTCAAGTGATTCTCATGCCTCAGACTCCTGAGTAGCTGGGACTACAGGCATGCACCACCATGCCTGGCTAATTTTGGTATTTTTAGTAGAGAAGGGGTTTCGTCACATTGCCCAGGCTGGTCTTGAACTCCTGGCCACAAGTGATCTGCCTGCCTTGGCCTCCCCAAGTGCTGAGATTACAGGTGTAAACCATTGTGCCTGGCCCTGTTATGCTTTGACTTTTTAATAATTACCATTCTGACTCATGTGAGATGGTATCTCATTGAGGTTTTGATTTGCGTTTCTCTAATGATCAATGATGTCGAACTTTTTTTTCATATGGTGGCAGGCCAAATGTATGTCTTCTTTTGAATGTAGAAAGAGTTCAGAGAAGAGAGATGCACAGAGAAGCAAGAACAAGCTGAAGGAGGCTTAGGATGGACATTGGAGAATTTTAGGTGGACACTGAGACTCCTGGCCAGAGAGATAAGGCCAGGTGGGCACTTGTGAAGTTTGTTGAGGAGGTTAAGTGTTGACATGTAGGGGTATTTATGACTTTCTCATCAGAGGATAGAATAAAATGAAATAGGAAGCTATTGGAGGTTGGTGGACTTGCTGGAAGTTTATTAAAAAAATAGTTTATTGAGGTGAAATTTACACAACATAAAATGAACCATTTTATTTATTTATTAAAAAATTTTTTAATGAGATGAGGTTTCACTATGTTTCTCAGACTGGTCTCGAGCTCCCGATTTCAAGTGATCTGCCTGCCTCAGCTTCCCAAAGTGCTGGGATTACAGGCGTGAGCCACCATGCCTGGCCAAAATGAACCATTTTGAAGGGAACAATTCAGTGGTATTTAGTGCATTCACAAACTCCTTACCTATTAAAAGCAGTTGCTCCCTGTTCTTCTCTCTCCAGCTCTGGAAACCACCAATCTGTGTTCTGTCTCTACAGATTCATGGATTCTGGATGTTTCATACAAATAGAATCATACAGCTTGTGACCTTTTGTGTCTGATTTCTTTCATTCGGCGTAATGTTCTCAAGATTCATTCACTGTGTAGCATGTATCAGTACTTAATTCTTTTTAATGGCTGAATATTATTCTGGAAGTCTGTTTTTGACTAATGTGGAGGCATGTGCTGAAGTGACTAATCTAAAATATGTTTTGATGCATTGAGTGACCATTAAACTCACTAGTTCCATTTTGTCTACACACACACACAAAAGAATCTAAAATGTTTATTCTGGGAGAATGGAGATCTTATCTCACTGATAGAATAGATAAAGGGAGATTAATTATGGGGAATACAATCTGAAGTTTCCATAGAGATCTGAAAATTCAAGGAAGAATTGAGAGTTGAGATCTAGAGTTAAAAAAAAAAAAATGAAGTCATCTCTTAAATTCAAACTGATATTGGTAGATTACAGAATAGCCTGGGCACAGGAATTGAATACTCCACAGAATGGCATGGATAAATTTTTTTTTGGCAAAGTGTTTTTCTCTGCCTGTAGTAAGACAAAGTTGAAAGTTGGAGACAGAGGATTTATGGAGACAAGGAGACAGGCTGTAGAAATGTCACCCAGGTTGATTCCAGCAAGTGTGGCACTGGAAATAAACAAGGATGAGAGGCTCACAGAGTAGTGTTTCAATCCTGGTAGATGTCAGACCCCCTGAGATCAGAAAGTTGGGTGGAGTGGTGGAAAGACCATAAAATTTTGAGTCAGATAGACCAGGGTTCAAATTTGGGTTCTTCCACTTAATCTGAATATACTTAAATATGTTAACTTTTCTGAGCCTGGGGAGGATAAAATAAGATGACATTTGTGAAGATGAATGATACTTAGGCAGGAAGTTACATATATATTTTTCATGAGGTAGGTGAATATGTATTTTTGTGGGGAGGGTAGGGGCAGGCAGAGACGGATGCTGAAAACTCTCTGTGGAGCTCATGTCTTGGGAAAGGCAAATGGCTGAAACTTAGGGGAAGAAAAGTGAACACAGTGTCAATTATTTATGTATTTATTTGTTCTTGTTCACTTATACATTTTACTTTGTCTTGTTCCTAAAAGGATTTGTGAAGATAGTTCACAAAGATTGTTTTATGATAGTCTGCCTACCATAAAAAAGTGGTTTACAAGGATAGTTTATGAAGGTACATATATCATAAGATCAAAAATAAGTAAAAATTGGGGTTGAGAAAAACGAGAGCAAAGGGAAAATGAGAGTAAGAAGATAAGAAGCCTCAGAAAAAAGTGACATAAATTTTACACCCTTGTAGACACAGACTATAAATTCGGCTTGAAATTGAAGATATTGTTGTTTCATTTGATATAGTCATCTAAGAGGAGCTATCCAGCCGGTCAAAGGCTGAGGAAGGAAGCAGGTGAGGAGGCTGATGTGGCAGTTAGTTATAGATGTGAAATGGTTTTCTTCTGATGGGCCTTCTGCTTTATTGCTGCAAGCACATCTTGCTGTCACATCTGTTAATAGCTCATATAAGAGTTGGCTTAATTTGTTTTTCAGGGGCGTGCTCAAGTAGGTAAAGATTTTATGAACTTTCTATGCTGTTCTTCTCTTTGCATCTCATTAAGTGGTTTTCTGAAACTCACATGCTGAAGCCATCTGAAGGAGCCTTGGAGAAAGGATGGATGTGCTTGGCTTGGGGAATGAAGGTGGGCATTGGCTTGTTCTTTCCCAGGATGAAATTGTTCATAGAAAGGAGCTGAGTGGGATCAGAAGGAAGAGAATGGGCCTCTTAGCACCTTCTGGGTGTGTCTTCAGTTTGACATTCATATTTTTTGAACCAAATTGCCAGAGTTTCTAAATATCTTTGGGAGGCACAGGCAGGAGATTGTTTAAGGTCAGGAGTTTGAGACCAGCCTAGGAAACAGGGAGACCCTGCTTCTACAAAAAATTAAAAACAGTAGTTGGGCATGGTGGTGTAGTCTTAAGCTATTCTAAAGAAAGAATATATGAGGCTGGGCATGGTGACTCACGCCTGTAATCCCAGCACTTTGGGAAGCTGAAACCCCATCTCTATAAAAAAATACCAAAATTAGCCAGATTTGGTAGTGCGTGCCTGTAGTCCCAGCTACTTGGGAGGCTGAGGCAGGAGAATTACTTGAACCCGGGAGGCGGAGGTTGCAGTGAGTCGAGATTGGGTCATTGCACTCCACTCCAGCCTGGGTGACAGAGCTAGACTCGGTTTTCAAAAAAAAAAAGAAAGAAGAAGAATATATGTGTATAAATATTTTGTTTGAACTAAATTGCCAGGATTTGCATATAAATATGGATGTATCTATATATAGATACTACATGTACTCCTATTTATTTTATTTATTTTCTTTCTTCCCCTACTCCTGGCTTTATTGAGGTATACTTAACAAATAAAACTTGTATTTGTTTATTTATTTAGTGACAGGGTGTTACTGTCACCCAGGTTGGAGTGTAGTGGCATGATCATCGCTCACTGTTGCCTCGAACTCCTGGGCTCAAGAGATCCTCCTGTCTCAGCCTCCCGAGTAGCTGGGACGATAGGTGTGAGACACCACGTGCAACCAATTGTATATATTTAAAGCATTAAACATGATGTTTTGATAGATATATACATTGTTAAATAATTAGCACAATCAGGCTGATTAACTTGCCCATCACCTCACATAGTTTATTTTACACTTAAGATCAATTCTCTTAGCAAATTTCAAATACATGATACAGTATTATTGACTATAGTCACCAGGCTATACATTACATCTCCAGAACTTATTCATCCTGTATAATGGAACCTATATTTAAATATAAATGATCTTGAAAAGTACATTTCTAAGCCAAACGTACATAACGTTTTGATTATCTAGTTGTGTTATTCAACCACATTCTAGTTTTACTCCTATTAGCAGCAAATGATAAAGAGTCAGAATTAACTCACAAAAATTCAGCCCTATGTTTGTACAGCTTTAAATATTTCAAAGTGCTTCAGGGCACCCATATACTACATTTGTGATTCTTACAAAACGAGCTGAATAAAGTAGAAGTCGTATTAATAGTATTTTCATTTTGTGAATGAAGATACATTTCAGAGCTTTTTATTTAATTTTAAATTTGTATTTCTGGGAAGTGGCAAAAGTGGGCTGAGAATTTTGCACTCTGCTTTTCCCATGAAAAGTAGAGAAACCTATCCTGGACTGGATCCTGGAACAGGAAAAACCCAACATTTGTGAAAAAAATTGGTGAAAACTGAGTTTAGTTAATAGTAGTGTACCAATCTTGGTTTTGCGTTTTAACAAATGTGTCATGGTCATGAAACTAGAAGCAAAGGCGGCAATCTGAATACTCACTATTTCATAGTAATACAGGATCTACAGGAGGCATAACTAAGAATTTTAGAAAAGAATGTTGAATAAGTGGTCAGAGAATTATGGGAAAATGAGGAAGATCACCTAAAGTGTAAGGTTAGAAAGGACTGAAGAGAAGCAGTGGTATCAGAGGCAATATCCCATTGCCTGTGAGTCCACAGCTAAATTCATTCCTTTCTCCTCAAACCTGCTGTTCCTTTGGGGCTCCTTGGGTCTGTGAATGGCACCACCACCCACAAGCTGCTAAGACAGAAGCCAGAAACTCTTCTCTTGAGCCCACTGTCTAGTCAGTTTCCATGGCCTGTAGATTCCATCTACAAGGATCTCTTCTTACATCTCTCTATTACCAAATTCAGGCCACTGGCATCTTTCCCCTGAACTCTTTCCTGCAATAGTCCCCAGTCTGGTCTCTCTGCTGCCTATCTTGTCCTCTTCCTTCCTATTCTGGGAATATTTTTCCCCCTCTCCCTTTTTATTTTTCTTTTGGATTTTTTTGTAATTGTAATAAGAGAATGTTTACTGGGAAGAGCACTCTTTAGATCATTGCACTTTAACTAGATCAGGAAACATACAATTGTCTATATGTTTTATTCTGACATTTCTCCAAAAAATGTAATTACCAGTTGATACAACCAGATTGTATCAGTGAACCAAATTTTGACTTCGGTGTTTCAATAGTTTCTAAGCCTCTGGACCATTCTCTGTTCCTCCACCCTGCAAGAGACTAAGGCATCTTGGCAAAGGACCTCTACTCATGAAAATGTGCCATTTCACAGATGGTTTCTATAACTAATGATGAAAAAATTCTTTTATCTTATTTTAATACTCATAAAACCATGTCTAAAAGAAGTACTTATCGTTCCTCTCCTAAGAAATAGATTTAAGTTATAAGATTGTCTACTAAAATTGATATTTAGATAGAATTGGGAAATTGTTATGACCCAAACATTACCTTTGCTGAGTGAAAATAGAGGTTTTTCATTCACTGAGAATAATACTAAGAATGTAGAATTCAATAAATTGCTATGAGATCATGATTAATCTGACCATTATAATGATAATTATCAGATAAATCTGGCCACTGTAAAAAACTATTACAAATTCTCAATTAGACAGTAGGGTCAGAACGGATGTTGTTTTACCACCCTTTTAACACAGTGTAATATCCCATGACACCTGCTGGATAAAGACACTGGTGGGGCTTCAGGTCAGTCTTCCTTTTTAAACTTTATGTATTACTGGAGGTATGATGCCCTTTAATGCTTAGGAAGGTTCCTTGCATAGAGTAGTAGCTGTTCACAAAGTGTTTATTGAAAGCATCAATTAATTAGTGAATTTATATTCATTTTGATGCATCCTGGGTGTCAAATGCTAAAACTGTGGATCTTAGGCACTTGGTAAATATTGCACATTAGATTAATGAATATATAGGCACTTATACCCTTAATTCATTCATTCATTCATTCATTCATTCATTCATTCATTCATTCATTATTTTGAGATGGAGTCCTGCTCTGTAGCCCAGACTGGAGTGCAGTGGCGAGATCTCGGCTCACTGCAACCTCTGCCTCCCAGGTTCAAGCAATTCTCCTGCCTCGGCCTCCCAAGTGGCTGGGATTACAGGCACCTGCCACCACTCCTGTTTACTTTTTGTATTTTTAGTAGAGATGGGTTTCCACCATGTTGGCCAGGCTGATCTTGAACTCCTGACCTCAGGTGATCCACCCATCTTGGCCTCCCGAAGTGCTGTGATTACAGGTGTAAGTCACTGCGCCTGGCCTCAGAGTGATCTTTTTTAATGAAAACTTTATCAGTGTCATTTCCATACTTGAAAGCCTTATATACGTCAATCTAATCATGAGAGAAACATCAGGCAAACCCAAATCCAGAGACAGTCTGCAAAACATCTGATCAGTACTCCTCAACACTGTCAAGGTCATAGAAAAAGAAAGACTGAAAAATTGTCTTGGCCAAGAGGTACCTAAGGAGACATTCCGACTAAAATATAATGAACTATCCTGGTTGGGATCCTGGAACAGAAAAGAACATGGTTGAAAAACCTGTGAAACCTGGAACTTACTTAGTAAGAAGGTATCAATGCTAGTTTCTTAGTTTTAACAAATGTCCCATGGTTGTGTAAGATCTTAACATAAGGGGCCAGGTGCAGTGGCTTGCACTTGTAATCCCAGAACTTTGGGAGGCAGAGGTAAGATGATCACTTAAGCCCAGGAGTTTGGCATCAGCCTGGGCAACATAGTGAGATTCTGTCTCTACAAAAAGTAAGAAAATTAGCCAAGAGTGGTGGCACCTGCCTGTAGTCCCAGCTGCTCGTGAGGCTGAAATGGAAGGATTGCTTGAGCCTGGCAGGCCGAGGCTGCAGTAGCTGTGATCGTGCCATTGCACTTCAGCTTGGGTGATAGAGAGAGACCCTGTCTCAAAACAAAACAAAAAAAGATCTTAACACTAGGAAAAACTCAGTGAAAGGTATACAGGAACTCTCTGGACCAGACCATTTTTAGAGCTTGTCTGTAAATCTGAGATTATTCAGAAAAAAATATACATATATGCAATTTACACAGAAAAAGAAAACTTGTCATCACAGATCTTAGCTTTCAGGAGGAAATTTATAGTCCTTAGTTTAACACATAAGGCCTTTCATGGTCTAGCGCCTGCCTTTCTCTAGTCTCACCTCCCCGAAATGCATCCACACTGATACTCACCCTTCACTGGGGTCATATGGAACCATGTGATCATGTCGTGCTCTTCCTTGCAAAACTCTTTCTCCTCCGGTGTCTCCTTTTCAGCACACCTCCTAAATTTTTTTTTTTAATCCTCTGTTTTTTTTTTTTTTTTTTTTTTTCCCCAAATCTGTCTAATACCTTTTTGTGCCACCACTGATGGAAGCCCTCACCACATCTTAATTTAATTAAACTAAAATAGAGTTCTGACTAGTTTTCCTGCCCCCAATCTTGTCTCCATCCAATGTGTTCTCCATTCAACAGCGACAGTGATCTCAAAAGTACAAATTTAATCTTGTTCTTCTTAAAGCTTTTCACTGGGTGCTCTTTGTTCTTAGAATAAAATCTCCAAAAGCTCTGCAGCCTCATTGCTCTAAGAACTCAGGGGCAGTGTGTCTATAATAGACTTGGTGGTGGGGTCCAGTGGTCAGAAAAGAAGTAATTCCTCCAGGGCTGTACTTCCCTTGGCGCTTTCTTCTTCCATCTCCTTATCTGGTTAAATCCTACTAATTATTCCATCACCATTTTATCAAAACTTTCCTTGATCTATCTAGATCCTACTCCTTCTCCAACTACTGATTTCTGTTCTTTATGGTTAAGAGTCAGTCTGTCTGGGTTTGAATTTGGCTCTATACTTTACCAGCTGTGTAACTGCAGGCAAGCAGCTTGGCCTCTCTGTGCCTGTTTCCTTATTGGTTGTGAGGAATTATAAATATAATGCTTAGAACATCACTTGGCAACAGAGTAGGGTTCGGAAAGTGTGGTAGCCAGGCTATAATCTGTCTGTGCCTTTGTAACCCCAAACATAAATGTAATTAATGGATTATATTGGCGCCACTGGGTCTGTAGTGTCTAATACAAATATTTGTTGAATGACTGTTGCTTCCCTTGTTTGGAATGCACTTGTACTCTTTCTGCTTGCCTTTCTCCCTATAGTCAATCAATACAT
The DNA here is from genome assembly GCF_001698545.2 of Rhinopithecus bieti. Lineage (NCBI taxonomy): Eukaryota > Metazoa > Chordata > Mammalia > Primates > Cercopithecidae > Rhinopithecus > Rhinopithecus bieti. Next base: position 1,375,908 of record NW_016809457.1, read on the forward strand.
GCATCTTTTTCCAACCTTAGCTTGGGCCCTGTTCCACCAAAAGCCTCCCCTGATCGTGGCATCCCCTCTGAAGCAGAGATTCCTCCTCTGGCTCCTAAAGTTCCTATTGTTCCCATTTTATTTGAACTGCCTGTCTCTCTCATTAGACTGTGATCTCTGTGAGCACTGTAAGTTCAGAAAAAAGCTCCCAGTGGTGTTGAATCATTGGATTGGTGTCTCCAGGGTCACCATGCTATTGTGAGGATCAAATGGTAAGTTCTCAGTAATTTTCCTACCTCAAGAGTCAACGTGAAGTTTCGCAACAACAGTGAAAGAGTCAAGATTCTCTGATATAATTCTGGCAGTAAATAAAGACTTAGAACTCAGTGATATAAGGGGTTCTTGGCCACAGGAAAATGGAAATGTGTTTGAAAACTTTTAGGTGAAAGGCTGACAGCTGATAAGGCTGGGGAAGTTTAAGAGGCACGTACTTGCATTGTGTGTGTAGGAATAAAACTGGAGTGAAAACAGGTAGTGTATGCCTCTCAAGGGTTTTATCCTTTTAAATATCTCAAGACATCTTGTATGTTATTGGCACACAATAAATGCCTACTAAGTGCTTATTGGATGAGCACAAAGGAACAGCAGAGACTAGAGCAAGAAAGAACTTTACAAGTGTCCAGTCCAACAACTTCATAATGAATGAAAATGATTTTCTGAGAAGGTTTCAAAATGAGAGATAAAAATGTCTGTGTTTTAAGGATATTGTTAAAATATTAACTGGGACTCTATAGACCATGAGTAAAGATCATTTTCCAAGTACAGTCAGAACTTTAATGGCAGAGAAAAGGCATATTTCTGGGTTTTCTTCACAAATGGAGGATAGGATTTTTATGTTCAAAGGACGTGTTCCTTTGAATTTTTGTACTAACTTGGAATGGCCAGTAAGTTCTGAATCACAGTGAGAAATTCAGCTCACATCTTTCCCAGCTGTGGCAAATTCCCCACATCCCATGGGGAAGTCTCTAAACACTGGTTGGTCCTGGGCTAATGAGATTGCTCAAGTGTTAGCCCTCCTGGCCATGGGGCAGTTTGTTTGTTTGTTTGTTTTTCCCTTTTTGAGACGGAGTCTTGCTCTGTCACCAGGGTGGAGTGCAGTGGCGTGATCTTGGCTCACTGCAGCCTCCGCCTCCTGGGTTTGAGCAATTCTCCTGCCTCAGCCTCCCAAGTAGCTGGGACTACAGGCGCCCGCCACCACGCCCGGCTAGTTTTTTGTATTTTTAGTAGAGACGGGGTTTCGCCATGTTAGCCAGGATGGTCTTGATATCCTGACCTCGTGATCTGCCTGCCTCGGCCTTCCAAAGTGCTGGGATTACAGGCGTGAGCCACTCACTGCACTGCGTCCAGCCCATGGGGTAGTTTTAAAGTCATTTACTTCCATTTTTGTTTTCACTCCACAGTAGAGACTAAGGTTCAAGTCATATGACTAGGAAAGGCCATAGCGATTTAGAACCATTTGAATGTGGTGGGTACCTCTAGTATACAATATACACATTTAGAAAAAACAACAAAGAAATCAACCAACCACCACATTTTTGGCCCTGATATACCAAAATAAGACTTAAAAAATAATTAAATTACTTATTAGTAATATGAATGTGTGTTTTATTAACTGTCACTCAGAAAAATTATGTGTTTGTGACTAAAACTGTTTTTTCAGGAAATTAAAAAAAAATTCAGTACCAAAAATATATCTCATATAGGAACCAACTATTTAGCACTGAAACCTTGGTCTTTATTTTTTTTTCTACCTGTTTCAAGGAGGAGCAAACAACTAGTTGATTGGAACTTTGGTTAACTCCAAATTTTCAGCGTGAGCAACAACGTTTGTATCACAAATACCAGTGCAATATTGCACTGTTTATCCGTTTGCATGATGAACATGTGCTCAAAAGGTGGGTGTGGTGGCTCACACTTGTAATCTCAGAACTTTGGGAGGCCCAGGTGAGAGAATCACTTGAACCCAGGAGTTCGAGACCAGCCTAGGTAACATAGTGAGATCTCAGCTGTATAAAAAATAAAAAATTCGCCAGACCTGGTGTCCATGTCTGTAGTCCCAGCTACTTGGGAGGCTAAGGTGGGAGGACTGTTTGAACTCAGGAAGGTGAGGCTGCAGTGAGCTGTGATGAGACCACTGCACTCCATCCTGGGCAACAGAGCAAATACCCTGTCTCAAAACAAAACAAAACAAACAAAAAAATAAATGGTGACTTGCATTAAGGGGAAGAAGAGTTAAGGTGTTGCAATGTCATTTTGGCACCAGCAAGCAACCTCGGCAAAGTTGTAGAGAACTTTCTTCAAAAGTGAGATCAGTCTAACCACAAAAGATTATATTCCCCTGAGATTTAAAAACATGTTTCATGAAAAGAAACTGAGTAATTGAAATTGGAGAGTGCCAGCTCTCCCAGCAGGGCAAGCGTGAGGCCATATTGATGCTTAATTTTCTTTTGAATACTTTAAATGAGAATTTGGATTTACCTGAGATTTAAACCTGACTGACAAAGCTCTTGAGGAGTTCTAGTAGGCTTCAGAAACAAGAGTTAATTGGGCAAGATAATGCAGTCAATTTTGTTAATTCTTCAAGTATTACAGTTTCTTTTCTTTTCTGTCCTTTTGGGGGGTAATTATAAAAGCAATAAAACCAGATTTACAGACTAGAGTCTTTCTAAGTGATTTAAATATTATTAAGAGATGACTGGGCACAGTATAATAAAACCAGCAAGAATTAGAGCCTCAATAGGCGATTGAAAATGTGTAAATTTGCTTAGCGATTTCTCACAAAAAAAGTTCACAAGTTAAGTTTTACAAAGTTTTTAGTATGTATGTAGTACTCCTGAGAATGACATGGAATCGTGTGACAAATCATCAATTGTCACTGTGGAATTTTGGCCACATGATAAAATGGAAAGCTGATATATCATTTTCATTGACAAAGAAAGCCTTATTTGTATGTATTAATAGGCGATATTAGAAGAGGAAAGAAATAATTCAAGATGAAAAGAAAAATGATGTTACTTATTTGGTAGTAGCTGTCAAAACTCAAAACCTTGGCCTGGTGCAGTGGCTCACGCCTGTAATCCTAGCACTTTGGAAGGCCGGAGCAGGTGGATCATGAGGTCAAGAGATCAAGACCATCCTGGCTAACACGGTGAAAACCCATCTCTACTAAAAATACAAAAGATTAGCTGGGCGTGGTAGCAGGCATCTGTAGTCCAGCTACTTGGGAGGCTGAGGCAAGAGAATTGCTTGAACCAGGGAGGCAGAATTTGCAGTGAGCCAAGATCGCGCCACTGCATTCCAGCCTGGGGCGACAGAGCGAGACTCTGTCTCAAAAAAAAAAAAAAAAAAAAAAAAAAAAAAATTCAAAACCTGTGTCCCTGTTGACCCTACAGAAAGACAACACAAATGTACTAAGTTGTAAAAACAAAGCTGTCTGTTTCTATGTGGCTTATAGTAGCAAAAATTACAAACAGGCCAATTGTCCATAAGCTGGGAATTAATAAGATGCATTATTTGTGTTCATACAATTAAATAGTTAGGTACATCTATAGCGTAGATATAAAAATGCCTACCATATGTTTTTCACAAATTCATTCAAAAGATTATATTAGATGTCAATTACATACTAGGTCAAGATGCTAGGAATAAAAGATACTAGGGAATAGGACATGTGTGTGGAGAGGGAAAAGAGAAAATAAACAAGTAAGATAATTCCAGATAGCCATGCTATCAAGAAATCCTACCAGGTAATAGGGTAATGGAGAGTGATTTAGTCAAGGAAGGCCTAGACATGACATGTGAACTCGCCTGAATGGTGAGGAGCCCTAGGATCCAGGAACTCATGTTCTAGGTAAACAGAAGAGCACGTGCACGGGCTCTCAAGTGGAATGAGTTTAGTGTGCTCAAGAGCAGAGAGGACCCATGTGGCTGGCACCACCTGAAATTGGAGAGGTGCTCCAGAGATAGATCATGGAAGACCTTTAGGCCATGGTGAGGAGCTTAGATTAATTCTACATGCAATGAGAAAGAACTTGTTGGAGGGTTCCAAGCAAGGCAGTAATATGATCTGGTAAATAATATCAAAAGGTCAGCTGGCAGTGCATGCATTAAGGGGAAGAATGGAGACAGGGAGGGGCATCATGTCAGAACTGTAAGAGTTGAAGATGACTATGTAAGAGTCAATATGGCTGGGTACAGTGGCTCATGCCTGTAATCTCAGCACTTTGGGAGGCCGAGATGGGTGGATCATGAGGTCAAGAGTTCGAGACCAACCTGGCCAACACAGTGAAACCCCATCTGTACTAAAAATACAAAAATTAGCAGGGTGTAGTGGTGCAAGCCTGTAATCCCAGCTACTCGGGAGGCTGGGGCAGGAGAATTGCTTGAATCCGGGAGGCGGAGGTTGCAGTGAGCTGAGATCACACTACTGCATTCCAGCCTGGGTGACAGGGTGAGACTCCGTCTCAAAAAAAAAAAAAAAAAAAAAGAGTCAATGTAAGAGATGATGTAATTATGAGTCAGAACTGTGAGAATCGAAATGATGGTGATTTGGGCCATAATTTGGGCTATGGGTATGGCAAAAAGTAGATTCATTTGAATTTTCTTTCAGGGCATGACATTATTTAGACCTAAGGCTTCAAGTCTTTTGATCTAGAACCAGATCTGGGTTCTTACACAGACTCTCTGAAGTCTCATTTTTCTCCTCCAAATATGGGAATAAGTAGTGTCTGCTGTATTTTTCAGGGGGCTATTGTTCAGATTAAATAAGACAAACCCACTGTAGGCGTTTGGTAACTATGAAAATGCTATGTAAACATGAGGTATTACCATTATGAATTCAGAGAGATTCCACATAGAAAGCATGACCAGAATTGGGGTTAGGGCTACTTCCATCCCCAGTGTCAGAGTGAAATCTCTTGGCTCTCAGTTTACCTAATGTAAAGTAGATAAAATGCCTCTTTTCATCTGAGTCAACACAGAACAGTGAAGTGAAATTGGGAGAAGACAAACAAATTAGCAATTACAAAATAATTCACAAATAAGCTGCTGAATAAGTGATAAAGAGAACAAAATATTTTCCAATGTATCTCTGGCACACTAGAGTGATTTCATTAAGCCAAGATTTTCCTTAGACTGCAACTCTTCCTGCTTTTCAATTAACCTCTTTGGGGGCTACCTTCTCGGTCAGGCACTAGGGAAAAGATCAGGAAGTTTCAGAAGCCCAGGCTTTCTTTTAGTAATCGCTGTTTCTTTCTTTCTTTCTCTTTCTTTTCTTTTCTTTTCTTTTCTTTTCTTTTCTTTTCTTTTCTTTTCTTTTCTTTCTTTCTTTCTTTTCTTTTCTTTCTTTCTTTCTTTCTTTCTTTCTTTCTTTCTTTCTCTCTTTCTTTCTCTCTTTCTTTCTTTCTTTTCTTTCTTTCTTTTTTTTTTTTGAGATAGAGTCTTGCTCTGTTGTCTAGGCTGGACTGCAGTGGCACAACCAAAGCTCACTGCAGCCTCAAACTCCTGGACTCAAGCAGTTCTCCTGCTTCAGCCTCCTGAGTAGCTAGGACCACAGATGTGTGGTTAATTTTTTATTTTTTTGTGGAGATGAGGTCTTACTATGCTGCCCAGGCTGGTCTTGAACTGCCCAGGCTAGTATTGACTCAAGCAATCCTCCTTCCTTGGCCTCCTACAGTGCTGGGATTACAGACGTGAGCCACTGCGCCCAGCCCAGTAACCTGCAAGTTTCTTAATTGAGAAACGGGAAATGGCTAGAACCTATAAGGAATGTAATTCATTCCCTTCATATTTGAAGAACCACAGCTTCAGGGAAGGAATGAGAGCATTGGTCTTAGGCATAATTGTTGTGATCACGAACATATGACATGAAATGTGAGCATTGGCAAAGACATCCCGTCAATTCACTTAATATATTTTTTGATTGCCTTCAGGAAGTAGATATTGAAGGACATTCAGATCATGTTTTACAACCAGTATAGGAAAAGATTGGAAGTATTTTAAAACACTCCCCTCTCTCTCTTTTTTTTTTTGGACTTGGGGCATAAGGAAGAAGGTACTTTTTATTTGAATGACCAGGTAGTGAGAAGGTGAAGGAAGAGCTGTTTGATCAATAATGATTTATTAATCCAGAGGCCACATATTATAGTCATTTCTTCGGTAAAAGTCTAATTGACATTAATGACTTTGAACATTCATACTGATTGCCTTTGCGTTCAGTCTTATCTCAGTTTCATCATACCACTAACCACCTTCTTTTACCTTCAAACAATGGCCTCACCAAGCCACTTCTGAGCATTCCCCAGGCTTACTTTCCTAGGGGAAAATTGAGGATTACCTCACTTTCCTGAAAACGTGTCCAACAGAAACAGAGCACTTCTTTCTATGAAAAGCAGACAACAATATTAACATTTGCCAATTTAGTTGGTGATTTGCTCAATTCAAGGACCACAGAATGTTTGTAGTAGGGCTAAATGTGTAGCCGGGTAGTTTTTGGGAGGATGTTTTGCTCTTGTATATATTTTTAGCAAGTGAGAAATAGTGATCTCTCATACGAAACAGATGTGTGGTTTGCACAAAATTAACATGATTTGTCCTTTGCTAGGCAAAATGGAAGTAGTGAGTGATGCAATATTTCAACTAAAAGATATATTATAGAATATTAACATATCAAGTTGGAAGAATGTCCTTTGCAAGCAAACACATTGATTCATTAAAAAAACTTTTCAAAATAGAATTATTCATAAGTTATTATGGCTGTTCCCATAAAAATATTTTCTGTTTAAATTCATAACAAACATTCTTAGGAGGCAAATGTCTTTTCTGTGTCCCGTTTAACAATGTAATAACTTTGTTTTCAAAATCTCATTTTATTCTAGCTGGAAGATATACGATCTTGTTACACAAAACAACCACTTCATCTCTACAGAACCTTATTATTGGAATATATGATTGTAAGTTTCTATAGAAGATGGGAAGCATAATTTTTATCTAGTTTAGATTACATGCCATGCAGCTGAAGCCTTGTCTTCAGAAAGATTATATAGGAATTATTTGAATAAAGTTATAAACACAGCTTGTATGTTAGGACATTACAACTTTATTTATTTATTTTTTAAAAAAATACAGATTCCAAAGTCCCATCCCTAGAAATTCTGATTTTAAGTAAGCCGGGAATGGGACCAAGGAATCTGTATTTTTGTTTTTTTCTTTTGAGAAAGGGTTTCACTCCGTCACCCAGGCTGGAGTGCAGTGGCATGATGTCAGTTCACTGCAACCTCCGCTTTCCAGGTTCAAGTGATTCTCCTGCCTCAGCCTCCTGAGTAGCTGGGACAACAGACGCATACCACCATGCCTGGCTAGTTTTTGTATTTTTAGTAGTGAAAGGGTTTCGCCATGTTGGCCAGGCTGGTCTCGAACTCCTGACCTCAAGTGACCTGCCCGCCTTGGCCTCCCAGAGTGCTGGGATTACAGCTGTGAGTCACTACGCCTGGCCATTTACAGCTTTTGATAGAAATGTGTTCATTTGTATTAATCTGTGATGAGACTACTAAATACTATTATTCATAAGTGACCCATCCTAATTACATATGTTTAATAAAGAAATGGGAAAAGATAGAATGTGGGATAAAATTGTGGGTGCGTGATTTGACAAGGTGAAGTGTAACCAGGTATAGATGCTGCAGCTTGAATATGTGACCTTTACAAGGTCACTTGACAGGTGGTTCTGTGATGTCCCCAAGACTCTGCAGTTATCATCACAGATGAACACCACTGACCTGAGATCCTCCTGGCTCTATGTCTTTGAGATGCCTTCTCTCCCATCTGTACTAGAATCCCAGAGGGGCCACTTCCCTTACCAGTGAAAAGCCAGCCATCTATTATGGAATAGGAGTCCCGCAGTGGTAGACCTGGTGAAGGCCTTGACCTGATTGCTGGTGACAGGAGGACCACTGCTCCCAAGGAAGGGAGGAAGAGGTGAGGGTAGCATTGCCACCTCTTGGAGACTTAGGTGGCCCTGAGAAGTTCTCACATAGGAGATTGTGTTATCATAACGTGGATGGAGAAAGACCGTTAGACCCTTTCCTCCACCCTTTCCTCTGCCTTCCTCTGACAAAATCCTAGTAATTGTTCAGTCAAATCTTGTATTAGGCCATCCCTCCCCCTGAGGGGTCCCCTGAGCACCCCCTCTGATCCCTGCTGGCTAGGCTGGGCTCCCTGCTTCAGCTTCCAGTACATCCAGAGCTGCTTCATTTCTATCACCTCACATGAAATTTATTACTGTTTATATTCTCCAAACAAGGACAAAGATTTGTTTGTCACACCACATTCTATGCCCAGCTCCTAACACAGAACTGGGGAACAGTAGACAATTGAATGCATTGAATGCACAGATCTTTATTTTTTATAGAATTCATTATGGTCACATTATAACCAGGCCATCAGATATTAACTCAGCCTTGTTTCATTAGAAGAGGAATAGTTTAAAGAAGAAAAAAAAAATACCCTCTTAGTTTCCTGATTATATCTTCTTAAACTTTTGGTTGATAGATATATTTAATAAAGATTCTAGTTGTAAGTGACAACTTTATTTATTTAATAAAGACTCTAAGTTCCCACCTAACTGAGAAGTTCAAAGCGTGAACTTGGGCCAGGTGCAGTGGCTCGCGCCTGGAATCCCAGCACTTTGGGAAGCCGAGGCAGGCAGATCACTTGAAGTCAGGAGTTTGAGACCAGCCTGGCCAACATGGTGAAACCCCATCTGTACTAAAAATAGAGGCTGGGCATGGTGGCATATGCCTATAGTCCTGGCTACTCGGGACGCTGAGGCAGGAGAATCACTTGAACCCAGAAGGCAGAGGTTCCAGTGAGCCGAGATCGCATCCCTACACTCCAGCCTGGGCAACAGAACAAGATTCTGTCTCAGAAAAAAAAGCATGAACTTGGCTTTGGGAATGAATGGATTCAGGAGTTCATATCATGGAACTATAAATCTCTCTCTCTTGTTCTTCTTTTGCCACTGTTATCTTCTGCATTGACTTCATTCTCAGGCAGAGAATGAAGGGCAGGCAGCTTGCATTGCTTGTATAGAGGACTCCCAGGGAAAAAAAGAGAGCCTTTCCCCTACGAATCCCGTGCAACTTCTGGAGTTACTGACTGGCCCTGTTTGGGTCACATACCCATGCTAAGGTCCATTCTTGTAGCCATAGTAGTAAAATACTTTGGCCAATCTAAGGAGTATGTTCACCTGGTGGAGGTAAGGAAGGATTCCCACAACAAAGAAGAATTTGTTAGCAGAAAAATGAAGAAGGAGAATACGTGCAGGCAGACAAAAGCCTTCGCTACTGTGATTCTGTGCCAAAGAAATACTGGGCATCCGGGACAATCAATCATCAGCATTGGTTCTGACCAGTCACCTTGATTTCACTTGCTTGGGATTTTTAGTAATGCATGGAAGCTAGTGAGAGAACACTTTAACCACTGCTTCTTTCATGTATTGACTTATTCTAATCCAAAATGTTTGCACCAAGATCTGAGGATACAAGAATGAACAGGACACACAAGAGCCCCTGCCCTGATGGAACTTACATTCCATTGTGAGTGAGGTGGAGGGAGGGAGGTGGACAAAACCCAATCAAAGAAACCAATAGATCATTAGAAATTGTAATAAATGCTGTGAGGGAAGCCAACTCGGGGGTAACTATCATTTCTATCAAGTTTTTGCTCAGTGTCTTCTTTTCAAGGAAACTTACCCTATTTTTCCTGTTTCAAATTAGAGCTCACTCCATCCTACCTCTCGCATTTCCCCTTCTCCCTTTTCTTCATAGTTCCTTTGACCTTCTAACGTGCCCTATAGTCTATTTATAATTTACACATTAAGTTTGCATTTTTTTGTTTTGTTTTGTTTTGTTTTGTGAGACAGGCTCTTGCTCTGTCACCTAGGCTGGAGTGCAGTGGCGTGATCACATCTCACTGCAACCTTGAACTCCTGGGGTCAAGCGATCCTCCTGCCTCAGCATCCTGAATAGCTGGGACTGCAGGTATGTACCACCATGCCTGGCTAATTAATTTTTTTTTTTTTTGGTGGAGATGGGGTCTTGCTATGTTGCCCAGGCTGGTCTTAAACTCCTGGACTCAAGCAATTCTCCCATCTCAGTCTCTCAAAGTGCTTGGATTATAGGTGTGAGCTACTTCACCTGGCCTTAAGTTTGCAGTTTTAAAGTGCACTCCATCTGCCATCCCCCTCCATTAGAATGTAAACCCTGTAAGGGCAGAAATTTTTTTCACCTGGTACAGGCAAGGAAGGATTCCCAGAATAAAGGGACTGTTATTTTCACCGGTGTATCTTCCAGTGCTTCATACACAGTAGGTGCTTAATAAATAGGTAAGAATGAATGAATAAAGGAAACAGAGAACAGAGGGGATAAGGGGGGTACTTTAGACATGGAGGACAGAGGTGACCTCCTTGAGGACATGAGATTGTGGGACATCAATAGTGAGGATGCATCCTTGAGATAACATGGAAGACAAATGCATGGAGTGCCTCCTTCTGCTTCCAGTTTGCAGAAGCGTCACTTCCTTGGGGACACCTTCCTTGCCCCCTCCCCAGGTCATGGCTGCAGTTACACACGCTCATAGCATCCTGCAGTTTTCCTCCTTAGTGTGGTGTAGGTACTTGGATAATTATTTTTAAATGTCTGTCTTGGTCGGGCACGGTGACTCATGCCTGTAATCCCAGCACTTTGGGAGGCCGAAGCTGGCAGATCACCTGAGGTCGGGAGTTTGAGACCAGCCTGACCAACATGGAGAAATCTCATCTCTACTAAAAATGCAAAATTAGTCGGGTGTGGTGGTGCATGCCTGTAATCCCAGTTACTCGTGAGGCTGAGGCAGGAGAATTGCTTGAACACAGAAGGCGGAGGTTGCGGTGAGCTGAGATCACACCATTGCACTCCAGCCTGGGGCAACAAAAGTGAAACTCTGTCTCAAAACAAACAAACAAACAAACAAACAAACAAACAAACATGTCTGTTTCTCCTAATACTATAATCCCCACAAGGATAACAGGGAAGGTACTTGGAGAATTCAAGAAATGAAACAACGACCGATGGGCTACTGCTACAGTGTGGTGAGCAGTATCAGTAAAGCTGGAGAGATACGCAGGGGCCAGATCATCTGAGGGTCTGTGGCTTGTGATAAGGAGTTTGAATGTTTATTCCAGCGTGATGGAAAGCCACTGATTGAATGGTTCTGAGAGCGAGGAAGCACATGATCTGGATTGCATTTGCACCTAGTGTTTCTTGAATCAGTCCAGAGTCATATTCCCTGCCCAAGCCACCTTCACCTCTCACTGGAATTACATGTAATGAGTTTTCCCTCATCCACCTGTGTCACTTTGCAATCCTTTTCCCCACAAAGCAGCACTAGAGGTCAAGTCTGGAGTCACTCTGCTGGAATCTGGATGGGCATCCCATTATCCCTAGGGTAAAAATTTAAGTCATCATGAGCCCTGCAAGGGAGGCCAGGGTTATCTGTCTCTCCTGCTCATCTCATCTGCAGGGGCCCTGTCTCTCTGGCTCACTCCTCCATAGAGCACTGGCCTTGCTGTAATTGCTGGAACACACCAGCCTGCTTCCTTCTTAGAGCCTCCCACAGGCTCCTCCTCTGCGCCTTCCACACCTGCTAAGTGCCTCCTTCTGCTTCCCATTTAGAAGGTCACTTCCTCAGGGACACTTTCCTTGCCCCCTCCCCAGGCCATGACTGCAGCTACACATGCGCATAGCACCTTGCACTTTTCCTACTTAATGTTGTATAAGTACTTGGATAATTATTTTTAAATGTCTCTTTCTGACAACACTATAATCCCTATGGGGGCCAGGACTGTGATTATCTGATTCGCCATCTAGCACTGAACTGATTCTTGGTGCTTAATACATATTGATTGACTGATGGAATAAATTAAATAGGATTGTTTAAGCAACATGCAATAGATTTGCCTTTTAAGCTGGGTGCAGTGGCTCAATTCTAGCACTTCGGGATGCTGAGGCAGGAAGATCGCTTGAGCTCAGGGGTTCGAGACCAGCCTGGGCAACATAGAGTGTCCAGGATCTTTACTACTAAACGAAAAAAAAAAAAAAAAAAAAAAAAAAAATGGGGGGGGCGCATGCCCATAGTTCCAGCTACTATGGAAGTGGAGGTGTTGGAATGTTTGAGCCAGGAAGGTTGAGGCCCCAGTGAACCGTGATTTCACCACTGGTCCAGCATGGGTGACAGAGTGAGACTCTGTTTCAAAGAAATAAACAATTACGGAAAAGATTTGCCTTTTATTTAGTTCACTCTAGACCTTTTTCAGTCACACCCATTCAATCAATCTTGTTCTTTCTGCCACTTTCCCTTTAGCATCATTCTTTTCTTTCTTTGTTTTTTTTTTTTTTTNTTT
>NW_016809457.1:1388428-1399225 GCF_001698545.2 Rhinopithecus bieti
AAAAAAAAAAAAAAAAAAAAAAAAGATGTGGTGGCGCATGCCCATAGTTCCAGCTACTATGGAAGTGGAGGTGTTGGAATGTTTGAGCCAGGAAGGTTGAGGCCCCAGTGAACCGTGATTTCACCACTGGTCCAGCATGGGTGACAGAGTGAGACTCTGTTTCAAAGAAATAAACAATTACGGAAAAGATTTGCCTTTTATTTAGTTCACTCTAGACCTTTTCAGTCACACCCATTCAATCAATCTTGTTCTTTCTGCCACTTTCCCTTTAGCATCATTCTTTTCTTTCTTTGTTTTTTTTTTTTTTTCTTTTTTTTGTTTTGAGACAGAGTCTCACTCTATCGCCCAGGCTGCTGGAGTGCAGTGGTACAATCTTGGCTCATTGCAACCTCTGCCTCCCAGATTCAAGCAATTTTCCTGTCTCAGCCTCCTGAGTAGCTGGGATTACAGGTGTGTGCCATCACACCTGGCTAATTTTTGTGTTTTTAGTAGAGATGGAGTTTCACCATGTTGGCCAGGTGGGTCTCGAACTCCTGACCTCAGGTGATCCATCTGCCTTGGCCTCCCAAAGTGCTGGGATTACAGGCATGAGCCACTGCGCCTGGCCTAGCATCATTATTTTCTTATTTATCATGCTTTTTCTTCTTCAGCCTGGTCTAGCGGTCTTTTTCCATCCACTTTATGATAACACAATCTCCTATGTGAGAACTTCTCAGGGCCACCTAAGTCTCCAAGAGGTGGCAATGCTACCCTCACCTCTTCCTCCCTGCCTTGGGAGCAGTGGTCCTCCTGTCACCAGCAATCAGGTCAAGGCCTTCACCAGGTCTACCACTGCGGGACTCCTATTCCATAATAGATGGCTGGCTTTTCAATGGTAAGGGAAGTGGCCCCTCTGGGATTCTAGGTGTTTCACAGATATCTTCTCACTCCCAAAGTCCAGGAAGAAACTTGACAGAAGGAAGGTAGTAAGTGACAATGGTGTCACTCACTGGGATGGCTCAGGCAGAGGTGGTGTCTCTTAGTGTGAGACCCTTTGTCACAACGAAGCCAGGCCAGGAAAAAGTGAGTGTACTGTGATAAGATAAGGCTAGGGTCATTATTTCTCAAGGAGTAAAGTCAAAGTCATCATAATAGGAAGAATAAGTATTCCTCATGGAAACTAGATTGGAAGGGGCTTTAGCTTTAGCGGTTTCAGTGAACAGGTGTTCAAGCACCCACAAGCCTCCTCCTTTTGCAGAACGTGAACCTGCAAGCTGCCCTGAACAGAGTCAGTAGGAAGCCCAGTGGCACCCAGGCGAGGTGAGAGAATCAGCTATTCAAAATGGGACCAGGACCGTGGAGAGGTGGCACATCCTTCAGAAGGGGCAGGGAGGGCTGACAGGGAGAGTTGCAGAGGGACACAGATAGATCGAGATAAAATGGTTAGCCTTGTGTGGCTTAGGGGTCAAGTTCATTACATGAGGCCCAGCCACTGGCTGTGAGACTTGGCTTCACAACGACTCCACCCAGCATGGGTGCCCATAACGCAGTTTCACGTGATTCTCCCTTAACCGCAGAGCGTGGTTGAAGATGAAACCTGTGTGGTTTTCAAAAAGGGCCAGCTCTGGTTTTCAACAAAGAGACTTTTAATAAAGCCATAAACTGGGTGAATCATAGCCCTCCTTGGCTTCTCTTTTCTTCTCCTTTGTAATTTTAATCCTCTTGTTTGTTTCTGAGCTGATTTCATCATTTTTATCTACTTGTCTAAACGAACCCAAACTCCTTAAAAACTTCAAGTTAGTTTTTGTTAATATTTAATATTTTATTTCAGGTTTCCACGTTGGATTCACATAGGTCACAAAAAAATGCGCTACTATCACCACCACACCTGGCTATTTGGGCCATCAGAAGCCTCTTTTTCTCAGGAAGGAAGGCCTGTGGCTTACGTTCCATGGAGATCAGGGAGTGATTCTCCTGCCTTTGTAGCTTCTGCCTTGTTACATTGGAAGTTTTGAATAGAAACTTCATCTGTGGGAGGGTGGTTACAGAAAGCAAGTTTAAAGTGATTAAATGTTTCAACAAGAGTGTTTTGATTATAAGATCTGAAAAACTGAGTAAGTAACTAGAATTCACTGCTTAGAAGAGACAGAATAGAATCGAACTGTTACCAATAAAAGATTGGGTCGTCTTGTTTTTTTGTTTGTTTTGTTTTTTGAGATGGGGTCTTGCTCTGGCGCCCAGGCTGGAGTGCAGTGGTGCGATCTCAGCTCACTGAAGCCTCTGCCTTGCCCTCCCGAGTAGCTGGGATTACAGGCATCCACCGCCAAACCCCGCTAAGTTTTGTATTTTTAGTAGAGATGGGGTTTCACCATGTTGGCCAGGCTGGTCTTGAACTCCTGACCTCAAGTGATCCACCCACCTCAACCTCCCAAAGTGCTGGGTTACAGATGTGAACTACCATGCCCAGCCTGGGTCTGCTTGTTTATTTAAGTTATTAATGAATATTTTTACTGATTTACCTATAACCATGTGGAGAGTACGTGATATTTCAAATATCTTCAATATAAGTGATATTTTTTAGCCCCAAATGTCGCATGCCTTAATTCTATATTTGAGCATAAGCTTTACACTTGGTTTGTGGTAAAATGGAGCATTTCCTCTAGTGTTATGTGATATGATGGCAGTGGATGAAAGAGTGAAATTTTGTATCTTATTACAGTAGAGTACTAAGGAAGATGACAGACTCTCCTTATTTGGAGAACAGGAAGTGGCCTAGGATTGAAATCCAAAAAAAATCAAATTTGTTTGATGTTGCCAGTAGTGACCTGCCTTGATGTGGCTTCTTCAGATGCAACTAGAACCAAAAATTGTGACATCTGAAAGTAGTGGGAGAATTTGAGGAACATGAGTCAGAACCTGCTACCTAAAATTTCAGCCTCTGAAGTCACTATTCCCAGGATGAATGACTGGCTTTACAGAGTCTCTGCAATTATCATCACCTGGAGTAACTGGAGAAAAAGTTGTTTGAGAAGACTAAGGCTTAATTGAAATAGCATTTTGAAGATTCTTTCTAAGCCATTCGGATTTCCTTACTTGATCTCTATAACTGCTTCAACTTATCTAGAGAGCAGTTCTATTCTTTCTACTACTTGAATTAATAAGAGAAAAGCAATTTGTGGTTTACTAACATCTGCATCGGAGTTATGTGATATTTGTTAAAGATGTTTAAGTCCTGGACACCACGCTGACCAGTAGAATCGAAGAGTTGTAAACTGCATTTTTAAAAAGCGTTTTTTTGGCATCCTAAAATTTGGGAACTACTGGTCTCTAGTATGGGAGCCAGTAGCCACATACACAATGAATGCTTTTATTGATACTGATGTTATTACTAGAATTAATTTTAATGAAAACTGAAGCTGATTAGGACACTCTTACTGCTTATTTCTGCTTAAAGATTTCTTTTTTTCTTTATTTTTTAAATTTTTTTATTTTTGAGACGGGGTCTCTGTCACCCAGGCTGGATCACACTGGTACAATCGCAGCTCACTGTAGCCTTGACCTCCCAGGCTCAAGTGATCCTCCTGCCTCAGCCTCCTGAGTAGCTGGGACTACAGGTGCTTACCACCATGCCCAGCTCATTTTTATTTATTTTTGTAGAGACAGGGTCTTGCCATGTTGCCCAGGCTGGTCTCAAATTTCTGGGCTCAAGCAATCCTCTTGCCTTGGCCTTCCAAAGTGCTGGGATTACAGGAATGAGCCACAAATAATTCTTTAAAAAAGAATATGACAACTCTGGGTAAAAGAAAAAAATATTATTTACTTTAACTCCGTCTGTTCTTGAGCCACAATATTCTTGACCAGTGGTTCTCAAATTTAGCGGTGCATTAGAATCACTCTTGGGGTTTGTTAGAATACAGATTGCTGGGCCTCATCCCCAGTAGTTTCTGATTCTGGATGAGCCCTGAGAGTTTACAAGTTCTTCACAAGTTTCTTATAAGTTCCCATATGTTTTAGTTGGCTAGGGCTGCCATAACAAAATACTGTACACTGGGTGGCTCAAACAGCAGAACTTTATTATCTCACAGTTCTAGAGGCTCAAAGTCCTAGATCAAGGTGCTAGCAGGGTTGGTTTCCAGGAGGCCCCTCTCCCTGGCTTGCAGATGGCTGTCTATTCATACAGTCATCTGTCTGGGCACATATGCATCCCTGGTGTCTCTTCTGGGTATTCAAATATCCTCTTCTTATGAGGAAACCAGTCATATTGGATTAGGGCCCACTCTACTGACCTCATATTAACTTAATCATTTCTTTAAAGGCCCTGTCTCCAAATACGGTCATATTCTGAAGTACTGGCGGTTAGGACTTCAACATATACATTTTGAAGGGGACAAAATTCAGTCTGTAACACCATATGATGGTGAGGCTATAGATCTAGGGACCACACTTTGAGAACCAGTCTTCCAGACTTGACTGGTCAAACAGGACATATTTTCTGAAAATACATTTCTCAATCTTGGTAAGCAGTTCTTGGCCTTCTACTCTTTCTAACAACTTTCTCATGATGATCCTTTCGACGTCTCTGTTATAATTATTATCCTTGGCAGATAATTTTCCAGTCTGCAGTCTACGCCTCTCTGTCCTCAATGACTCTTAAATACGTGTCAGAAACCAACCTGGGTGTCTTGCCAGCAGCTCACACTTAGTATATTCACACCAGAGCTTATTTTGGTTGGTTTGGTCTTGCTGTTCATTTTGTTTCCTGTTTCTGTGACATGACCACTCACTGGACATTGAAGTGGGACCATGGAGTCATATTTTGTATTTTCCTTTCCTCAGCACCAAATTGAGCAGCATCAACCTTTGCAAGTCTCTGTCCCCATGACCCTTTTTCATTTTGTGTCCAGCTTTGTTTAGGTCTCATTCATTCTTCTTTGAATGTTGCAACCTTTCTAGCTAGAATCTGTCCTTTTAGTCTCTCCCTCCTTTAATGAAGAGTATCTGATGTTGCTGGAGTCATCTTCCTAAAACATTATTCTAATAAAAATTTTCAACTGTGGCTGGTTCATAAGGTAGTGAGTTATCTCATTTGATTGTTCCCAGTCAGTGACAGATCGACCTTGTTCTATTCTTTCCCCACTTCTCATTACTGCACTTAACTAGTCTTAAAAAAAATCAAGTGTTTTTCCACTGCTTGTTCAATAGGTAACGTGCCCAGCTAAAAAAAAACCTTAGGGTTCTGCTACAAAAAGAAAGAGTGAGTCAGAAACTATCAGTCCCCTCCAGCCTGCTCCACTGATTCCCCAAATACTCACTTACATCTTTCTTCTCACACAGGACCCTTCACCCTTTCCAATGCAGGCACCCCGAAGTGCAATGCAGTTAAAATCTCCAGCTCAAGGTTAAAGATCTCTGCATGTTGTGCATTTGGCTCCGTCAGATCCCAGTGTGGATCATCATGGTTTGGCCAAAAATTACCTGCCCATCACACCAATATTCAATGGTGCAGTAGGAACATAGTGACTGCAATATAGCATCTGTATTAGTCTGTTCTCATGCTGCTGATAAAGACATGCCCAAGACTGGGTAATTTATAAGGAAAAAGAGCTTTAATGGATTCAGAGTTCCACATGTTTGGGGAGGCCTCACATTGTGGTAGAAGGTGGTAGGCAAAAGGCACGTCTTACATGGTAGCAGGCAAGAGAGAGAATGAGAGCCAAGCAAAAGGGGTTTCCCCTTATAAAACCATCAGATCTCAGGAGACTTATTCACAACAGTATAGGGGAAACCACCCCTATGATTCAATTATCTCCCACTGGGTCCCTCCCACAACATGTGGGAATTGTGGGAGCTATAATTCAAGATGAGATTTGGGTGGGGACACAGCCAAACCATATCAGCATCCATGCAGAAAAGGAGAAAAATCAAAGATTTGAAGGCCATAGCAACTTTTAAATGATGCTGAGCCAGAACAGTGAAGACTCCAGTCTAGGCAGTGGAGTTATTATCATGGCTATTGTCCTTGGTGGTCATTGGCTTTGCCTTCTCAGACACTCTTTCTGGTCCCTTCTCCTCTATGGTCTTTCCAAGGTGAGCATTATAAAGTACACTTTTCTTGGGGTCTGCATTCATACCCACCTGTTTTGGTGTAAATTTGGAGACTTGGATTGTTTTAGGGATTGCACCATCATGATGCCAGGCTTGGGATTTCATTGGCAACACAGTTCCCTAAAAACCTGAGGGGCTTCCAATCTAGTTGCTGTTGTTCCATCCTATATGTGAATAACCAGAACAAGAGGTCCTGTTTTCATATAATTTTTGAGCCTAGAGTCTCTAGTTTATTATACACTGGCATTTGTGCTTTGCCAACTTCTCCTCCCCCAAATTAACTTGAGATGATTTGAAAAATAGGCATGGGGATCTCTGCAAATTTACTGCTTCCTTGTTTTATAGAAAATTCTGGAAGGGAAGACTTGGACAAGGTGTGGGGTCATGGTCTTATATCTTATAAATGTGGCTTGTGCTCTTGCCACTGGCTGTGGCTCACAAGAGTTTCACTTTGAAGTAAGGATGTAGTCAGTTTTTTCAGCCTGAAAATGTTCCACATTAGACCTGTTAACCTAGCTGCTGGCTGTGGCATCTTAGCAAAATTGCATTTCCTTCCACTGTGCTGGCAGACTGACTAGCTCTAGCCTAGGTTTATCTCTTTTGTGTAGGATTTTGTTGAAAGTATCAGAACTAGCCAAAACACACCACCCTTCTAAAACTTTCCTACTATTTTCACTAATGCCACAGCCTTGGTTGGCACCTCTGAATGCTCTGCTAGTCAATGTTTTTACTAGGATCACCAGTTCCCTAGTCTGCAATAGTTTTTTTTTTCCCCCTCCAAGAGATGATGTCTTGCTATGTTGCTCAGGCTAGAATGTAGTGATTATTCACAGATGCAATCATAATATCGTAGTTTTACCTTTTGTATGTCACTCAGATACCTCCTTTAAGTGAATCCTATATTTTAGCTAATGCAGTAGCTCTCTTTTGGTATCGAATTGTATGTTAATTAGAATTAAGTTTGGGTGCATGTGTCAGAAAGCAAAAAGTAACAGTGGTTTCAATGATGCTGGTTTATTTCTCTTCCTTGTAAAAGAAGTTTGGAGGGAGGCAGTCTAGAGCTTGTGTAAAGACTCCCAGTATTGTCAGTGTTTCGGGATCTGCCAGCTTTCCTCTCCACCTGCCTAGAGTGAGGACATTGACCTTGTGATTTAAGATGGCTGCTGAAGTCCAGCCATCACATCCACTTTCCATACACAAAGAAATAGAAAGGGGAAGGAGAAGGGTATACCCTTTACCTTACACTGAGATTTTTGAGGAAATCTGTACTCCATTATAACTGCACGGCCAAGATTTAGTTAATCATATGGCCACTCCTAGCTTCAAGAGAGGCTTAAAAATAGTCTTTTAGCTAAGTAGCTGTATCCATCTATTTATCAAGGTTTTGTTACCAAAGTGAAAGGGAAGGTATACAGCGGAGCAGGAAATTAACAGCCTGTCACAGGTAAATGTATAAATAATAAGGAACATGGTAAAGAGGCCAAGCGTGGTGGCTCATGCCTATAATCCCCGTGCTTTGGGAAGCTGAGTGGGCAGATCATTTGAGGTCAGGAGTTTGAGACCAGCCTAGCCAACATGGTGAAACTCCGTCTTTACTAAAAATACAAAAATTAGCTGGGCTTGGTGGCACATGCCTGTAATCCCAGCTACTCAGGAGGCTGAGGCAGGAGAATCGCTTGAACTCGGGTTGCTCACTGCCACTTCCGCCATTGTACTCCTGCCTGGGCAACAGAGCGAGACTCTGCCTCAAAAAATAATAAAATAAAATAAAATAAATAAAAGAAAATGAAATAAAAAGAAACAAAGCACTTTGGGAGGCCGAGACGGGTGGATCACGAGGTCAGGAGATCGAGACCATCCTGGCTAACACGGTGAAACCCCATCTCTACTAAAAAATACAAAAAAAACTAGCCGGGCGAGGTGGTGGGCGCCTGTAGTCCCAGCTACTCCGGAGGCTGAGGCAGGAGAATAGCGTGAACCCGGGAGGCGGAGCTTGCAGTGAGCTGAGATCCGGCCACTGCACTCCAGCCTGGGCAACAGAGCGAGACTCTGTCTCAAAAAAAAAAAAAAAAAAAACAGAGTTTAATGTGCCTCAAGGGAGCTCCAGGTAGGTGTAAGTGGGAATTCTGCAGAGGGTGAGGTAGCAGTCAGCTACAACAACCATGGAGGGCTTTCAAAAGAAGGTAGCATTTGAATTCAGTCTTAAAGAATGAGTAGGAGAAAAGTGGGGCATTTAATTTGGAGAACCAGGACAATTAAAGGCAAATATTTGAAAAAAATGCAAGGTCTATACCCATTTGGCTAGACAGGGCTGGGAGTAGGGCGAGGCAAAGGAGACGTGCAGCGTACCTGAGATCCTCAGTTCCAGGGTCTTGCCAACCTGGGATGAGCACCTCCACAGAATTTGTGCTCTAGATGCCTCACTTAATCTGTCCCTAGTCCTGGTCCTACACTTAAATACGTGATATATTAAGGGGACCGGTGGTAAGCCAGGCTGGGATGTCAGCCTTTTCTAATTTCTAGTAAAGAAACTGAAGTCTGCTCCCACACATGTCCAGAAGAAAGCCTAACATCTTATGCCAGTTCCAGATGACAATTTGGCAATTTTCCCACCAAAGGAAGGATTTTGCTGTTAACTAGCATGATAATTTCTTATAGACCACACATCAAAGACGAATTGCCATGTTTTTTCTTGCCATGGTTATTCTGAGATTCTGAGTAGTATTTTAGTCTTTCATGATTAGACCCACATCAGATCTTGATGTGAAGAAAGATTCAGGACATTTGCTATGATGTTAATATAGCTGACACCTGCTGTAAAAGCCACACAAAATGAGGATGGTGGGAAGTCCCCCGCATTCTCCTAGTATGGCCTGCAATGCACATGCTCTCACAAGTCAGCGGAAGACAAGTGGTTGCAAAAGCCTTCACTCAAAGAAGTAAGTTGGGAAATGCAGGAAGCGGGTTATACTGTGTGGTTATAATATCATGAAAGCAGTAAATGTCATGACACCTCTTTCCTAACCTCCCTAACTATGAAGTTGGAGTTCTAGACTTATCATTCCCATCACCATGTGTCCTAGATGCTGATTCTCCTTCCAAAAATAGTGAAAGATTACTGGAAACTCCAGACATCAGTTGGTCTATCTGCAGCTCTGTGATAGTGGGATAGGGAGTAGGTTATAGAAAACAGATTACAATAATAGATGCAATTTACTGAGGTAACTTCTAGTTGCTAAGCTCTTGCCATGCATCATTATCTCATAAAGTTCTTTGTTCTTACTTTTAATTATAGATAGAAGAAATAGAAGTTTATATAGAGATTTAAAGCTTTTTTTTTTTTTTTTCTGAGACAGGGTCTTGCTCTGTTGTCCAAGCTGCAGTTCAATGGTGTAATCAGGGCTTACTGCAGCACTGAGTTCCTGGGCTCAAGTGATCCAACCACCTCAGCCTCCCAAAGTGCTGAGATTACAGGCATGGGCCACTGTGCCCGGCTGCTTTTTATTTTATTTTAAAAAATTATTTTAGAGATGAGATCTTGCTATATTGACCAGTCTGGTCTCAAACTTTTCCCACTTCAGCCTCCTGAGCCTCAGGAGCTAGAGGCAGACACCACTATACCCACCTACAGAGATATTAAGTTTCTTGTTCCGTGGCCATCTGGCTTATGTTAAAGAACCTTCTCTAGTGGTAACCAACTTCCTCCTGAGGGGAATATCTTGGGGCAAATTTAATCATAGGAAAGTTATTTTTTGTGTATGATTCAAAAGTTGATTTTCTATACCTTCTGCTTACTGATTTTTTTTTTTCTTTTTGAGACAGGGTCTTACTCTGTTTCCCAGGCTGGAATGCAATGCCACGATCTCTGCTCACTGCAGCCTTGACCTGCTAGGCTCAAGCAATCCTTCCGCCTGTAGCTGGGACTACAGGTCTGTGCCACCACTAATTTTTAACTTTTTGTAATGATGGGGTCCCTTTATGTTGTCCAGGCTGGTCTTGAAACCCTGAGCTCAAGCAATCCTTGAGCGTGGACCTCCCCAAATGATGGTGTTAAAGGTGTGAGCTGCCACACCTAGCCTGGTTACTGGTTCTTAATTCTATCCCTACCACTGAAGTCCTTAAAATATGCAAAAATAGTTATCATGTTTACAGGTTTTCCTTGTCTCTTGATTGAAAATTCAAGTTCCTCACTTGGCCAGATTCCAAACTTCTTCCTCACTGGGGTTGCCATTCTTTTGTTATGTTCCAGTTTGTCTGTAACCTCTACAGAGAACTGAATACAGTAACCCACCTGTGGGTACTAACTGTAGTGTTTAGAAGGACTGTCACCTCCCTCACTCTAGATGTTATATGTCTTTCTTCCTTTTCCTTTTTCCTTCCTTCCTTCCTTCCCTCCCTCCTTCTCTCTCTCTCCCTTCCCCCTTTCCCTCTTTCTTTCTTTCTCTTTCTTTCTTCCCTTCTTCCTTCCTTCCTTCCTTCCTTCCTTCCTTCCTTCCTTCCTTCCTTCCTTCCTTCCTTTCTTTCTCTCTCTCTCTCTTTTTCTTTCTTTCTTTCTTTCTTTCTTTCTTTCTTTCTTTCTTTCTTTCTTTTCTCTTTCTTTCTTTCTCTTTCTTTCATCTTTTTTCTTTCTTTCTTTCTCTCTCTCTCTTTCCTTCCTTCCTTCCTTCTTTCTTTCTTTCTCTCTCTCTCTTTCTTTCTTCCCTCCCTCCCTCC
>NW_016809457.1:1400769-1427877 GCF_001698545.2 Rhinopithecus bieti
TTTTTTGAGACGGAGTCTTGCTCTGCCGCCCAGGCTGGAGTGCAGTGGCCGGATCTCAGCTCACTGCAAGCTCCGCCTCCCGGGTTCACGCCATTCTCCTGTCTCAGCCTCCCGAGTAGCTGGGACTACAGGCGCCCGCCTCGTCGCCCGGCTAGTTTTTTGTATTTTTAGTAGAGACGGGGTTTCACCGTATTAGCCAGGATGGTCTCGATCTCCTGACCTCGTGATCCGCCCGTCTCGGCCTCCCAAAGTGCTGGGATTACAGGCTTGAGCCACCGCGCCCGGCCAAGCACTATGTTATTTATTAGCCTCTAGCCTCTGGCTGTCCCAATACCAGGCTGAGGATAGTGTTTAATTGTTACTTGTTTGGACTGATGAGGCCAGTAGTCCTCAACAGGAGATGGTTTTACCCACCTCCTCCTCCCTCTCCAGGGAACGTTTGGCAATGTCTGGAGACACTTTTTGTCATCCTACTGAAAGGGTGCTGCTGGCACCTATCTGGTGAGTAGAAGCCAAGGATTCTGCTAAACATCCTGAAGTGCACCGGATGGTCCCCACCCTAAAGAATCATCCAGAATGTCAATAATGCTGATGTTGGGTAACTCTGTATCAGACAATTCAGGCATGTCTTGATTGGCTTTTTAAAAGACGACTCCATCTTTCTGTTAAGAACACATTTTGGTGACAGATAACATGTCTACCGACCCCTCCTGGAAGAAATGCTGCCTCCACGTCGTCCCTTCTGCGGTTCAAGCCAGGGCGGTCAGTGTGTCTTGGTTAGGTTACTGAAAGAAGATGATAATGGGCGAGTTAGCAGGTATGGGCCTAATAAAAGTGATTCCACAAACTACAACTCAAAATTAGTTTTATTAGTTTCTGGCTATGCCCTCTATAAATACATTTTATTTGTATGTTAGGATGAGATAGTAGTAACTTTCCTCTAGCTATTTCATAAGGATATTTTGAAGAAAAAGGACATAATTTAGGTGAAAAGTTTTGAATTCTCTGGGTGGGAAAATGACTATTAAAGCATTACAATGATAATTATTAGTGGATATCTGGGGTACATGGGAACAAAGTACTTTATATAAGGTGCTTTATACTGCAAAGAAAAGACGCAACTAAAGCAAACACGCTGTTCTGGTTCTAACTTATATTTCTGTGGCCAGGCTTGATCTCCTAAACTATATATATGTCTTCCCACGACGATCTGAGGAGACCCTACCAGAAACCCTCTCCCTGACCCATGGAATGTGGCCAGGTCCAAGAAAGTAGATGAGAAACAATAAGAAAATGTTTGCTAATCTTAGGATGTAAGAGTGCTTTTATTATTATTTAAAATGGAAACTTTATGGGATTCAAAAAACCATCCCTTGATAAACTTGGCTCCTTTCCATGGTTTTGTTTTGTTTTGTTTTCTTGCATAGCTCTGAGGAGTTTTCAACACATACAAGGAGTTAAAAGATTTCTAAGAAGCCACAGTTCGGCCAGTCACAAGCATGCGTCCCTTTGGCAGGCAATCACTCATCTCCACGACGCCGGCCCGCCTCACCTACTATTTGTCTGTGTCTCTGTGGCTGTTGTGTGGTTGGCATCTACCCCCATGCTGGCGTGCCAAAGGAGTGAATGAACAATGGGATACCCTGGCACTGGCGGGTGTTTTAATAACTGTGGAAAATGAGGAATTTACAGATGCATGATTCAAGCTCCCACTTCAAAGGTCCTCCACCAAAATCCTCCTGAAATGAGAAGCAATACTACTGAACATAATGCAACCTTTTGCATGGCTGCCCAACATGACTATAAATCTGTGTTTGGGAAAGTTACATGGCTGGGAAACCGATGCCCTGCTTTCATCCGGAATTTATGTGCAGTGTTCAGTAGGTAGGTGCTGTCTGGGAAATATGAGGGATGTAATAGGAAGTAATTTGCTTTTCACTGGCAGTCAAGACTCAAGGCAGGCCTGGGCTCATTGAACAGGGGTTTAACCAGCAATGCTACATGGCTAGATCCTCTTGGGCCTGAACTGCCTTCACTCTGAATGGAGAACATTCTCTCCCTGCTGGTCTGAGACTGTACTGGCAAGGAGGAGAAATAAATCCTCTGTGTCCCACTCCTTTCTTCATGTTCTCTGCTTTCTCATCTGCTCCTCAGTAGATATCCTGAGCCCTTATGATGCTTTCAGTGGATGCCATGTCTCCTGCAGAGGCTCCTCATTCAAGTCTGTTCTGCTCCAGATCAATTGTTTTTCTTTTCATTAATAATTACTACCATTCATCTAATGCATAGTGGGCTCCACACTGTTCCTAATTTTAATTTTTTTTGAGACAGGCTCTCATTCTGTCACATAGGCTGGAGTGCAGTGGTACAATCTTGGCTCATTGCAACCTCCACTTCCCGGGTTCAAGCAATTCTCCCATCTCAATCTCCCGAGTAGCTGGAAGTACAGGTGCATGCCACCATGCCCAGCTAATTTTTGTATTTTTTTTTTGCAGAGACGGGGTTTCACCATGTTGGCCAGGCTGGTCTTGAACTCCTGACCTCAAGTGATCCACCTGCCTCTGCCTCCCAAAGTGCTGGGATTACAGGCGTGAGCCACCATGCCCAGCATATTCCTAATTTTTACATAAGATAGTAGCCTCAACATGCATAAGTAACTTGCCCACGGTCACACAACTAGAATGAGAAGTAGAAATTTGAACCCAGGTCCAACGCCCAAACTCATACGCTGTATGATATTCTTCCCACTTCTCACCTTAAAACTCAATGATGGTATTTCCCATTCTTTCAGATTAGCAGCAACAAAACTATTTACCTCGAACGTATTTCACAAATAGCATGTATATTTTAGCTGGGTCTTCTTGGACGTGGTGCCTCAATAGAAAGTCGTGATTGTTATTGTTAGATTTTCCCACACTGTGGCAAAGGTTGCGAGAGGGTGGCACCTTCTGATTGCCTATGAAAAATACCAGCCAGATGGGGAGGCCTGTGGTTTGCTGGCCTGCTTCATCCAGTCCATGACAGAGTGGTGTAGCTATTACTAGCAGACAGGATAAATCCTGGACAGTGCTCTCTGGGCGCTGTTGATGTTTGCCTTGACGATTCTTCTTTCTTCCCTTTAAGACAGACCAGTGTTTTATTTGATGTCTCCTTCTGATATGCTAAATACCTTCAATTCAGGCCGAGGTCAAGTGCTTTCTAAAAACTTCCTTTATAAGGTTCCTCTCTTAGGCAGATACTACATATGAAATACTAACTACCAGCAGTAGCCAAAAGACCCTGTGCTATATTATTTTTATCATCTCATCCTCACTATAAAATATTTGAGAAATGTAATTTTACTTTTGAGGTATTTAAATGAGGAAACTGAGATAATTTAAAAGATTTTTCTAAAGTCACACTGCTTAGCAAATCTGGACCTTAAACTGACACAGTCATCGAGGCAATGTTAGGAGTCTAGTTATGGCTGATGTGGCATACAATTCATCACATTTTTACCAGCTCCGTAACTAGAAACTGGGTGGTTATGCATGGTTTACTGTGGTAGAGATTGATGATGGTTCAGTTAAGGATCAAAGAAAAATCATTTCCCAGTTCTCTATCCATTCATATTGTTGTGTGTGTGTGTGTGTGTTTTTCAAATCTTCCTAATTTTCCTTTTTTTTTTCTCTTCTTTCCTAGAGTGAGTGCAAGCCAAGAAACCTTTGGAGTGTGACTTTGGGGCCAGGCAGTGTTTCGATGCCACATAATGATGTAGTAGTGCATCATCAGTTGCTAGATCTGGGTTTCCTTGGGGATGGAGTGTTCTTCCTGGAAGCCTAGGGCAGGGGAAGGAGCCTGGAGACATGAACAAAGAACATGGTGCTCTATCAAATCGGTACCAAACTTTTAAAAGTTATTTTATTTTTTCCTTTCTTCCCATATATTGAAAATATTTTAAGGATATGTATATCGCCTTAAGTTTTTGCTTTGATTATAATGTTTTTATTCTTCTTCAGTTCTAAGTGTTTTAGAAATTTCCATATAGGTTTTCTGCATCTCATGAGTTATTTGGTAGTATGCTCCTGAATTTCCAATTGTATAGACTTTTCTTTTTTCTTTATTTTTTTATTTTTTTATTTTTTATTTTTTTAGACAGTCTCACTCTGTAGCCCAAGCTGGGGTGCAGTGGCGAAATCTTGGCTCACTGCAAACTCTGCCTCTGGGGCTTAAGCGATTCTTCTGCCTCAGCCTCCCAAGTAGCTGGGACTACAGGCGCCCACCACCATGCCTGGCTAATTTTTTGTATTTTAGTAGAGACGGGGTTTCACCGTGTTGCCCAGGGTGGTCTTGAACTCCTGAGCTTAGGCCATCCGTCTGCCTTGGCCTCCCAAAGTGCTGGGATTACAGGCATGAGCCACCGCACCCGGCCTAGATTTTTAACTTATTTATTTTTATGTTTAATGTCTAACTTGATTATAGTGTAATCTGAGAGTATGGCCCCTCTGTACTGATTCCCTGAAATATGTTAAAACTGGGTTTAGGACATTGTTTTTTGGTTCATTTTTGTAAAATTCTCATGTGTATTTCAGAAAAAATATTTATTCTCTAATGGTTTGGTTCAGGGTTCTACGTTTGTCGACAATTTAAGTTCATTGATTTTGTCATTGAAATCTATTTCTTTCCTTCCTTCCTTCCTTCCTTCCTTCCTTCCTTCCTTCCTTCCTTCCTTCCTTCCTTCTCTTCCTTCCTTCCTTCCTTCCTTCCTTCCTTCCTTCCTTCCTTCCTTCCTTCCTTCCTTCTTTCTTTCTTTCTTTCTTTCTTTCTTTCTTTCTTTCTTTCTTTCTTTCTTCCTTTCTTCCTTTCTTCCTTTCTTCCTTTCTTCCTTTCTTCCTCTCTTTCTCTCTTTCTCTCTTTCTCTCTTTCTTTCTTTTTCTTTTGACAGAGCCTTTCTTTGTTGCCCAGGCTGGAGTGGCATGATCATGGCTCACCGCAGGCCCGACCTCCCTGGCACAGGGAGATCTTCCCACCTCAGCCTCCTGAGTAGCTGGGACTACAGGCACACGCCACCATGCCTGGTTGATTTTTGTGTTTTTTTGTAGTTACGGGGTTTGCCATGTTGCTCTGGCTGGTCTCAAACTCTTCCTCAGCCTCCTAAACTGCTAGGATTACAGGCATGAGCCACCGCATCCAGCCGAAATCTATTTTTTAAATTTTTATCTGCTTAATTGCTCAATAAAGGAGACAGGTATGTTGAAAGCTCTTACCATATGATGATGAATATGTCAATATTTGCAGTTTGTTAATTTTTGCTTTATAAATTTCCAAGTTATATTAGATGTGCACAAATATAGAATTATTATATCATCCTGGTAAGTTGAATGTTTAAAAATTATTATGTAGTAGAGACTCTTTATCTTCAGTAATGCTTTCTGCTTTAAAGTCTATTTTGTCAAGCTAATTTTATGCTCCTAGGTCTTTTCTTTTCTTTTCTTTTGGTTAGTATTTGTTTACATAGTTTTACTTTTGGCCATTTTATGGATATTTTATAAATGTGTCTCTTGTTAAGAATGCATATCTTTAAAAGAAACAAATAAAAAATCAGACAACCTTTGTCTTTCAATTGGACATTTCAGATTTTTTGTATTTAGTGTGATTTGGGAGTGTATTTTGACTGTTTCTTACAATTTGCCTTGTTTTTCACATTCTATTTCTGTTCTTTTAGGAATAATATTGGAAATTTTTCTTTCATTTCAGAAGACATGATCTTTATATTTTAATAAGGTATAATATGCTACTGTGTTCATGAAGCCAAGGCACAGTGGTGAATTTAACAACAACAACAACAACAAGTATGTAGATTTCAAATTTCAGACACTGCCAAAATATGAATCATTTGTCTGATGGCTGAAAGAAATCCTCAACTCTTTCCTTTATATGGTTTTTTGTCTTGCGATATACTTGTTAAGTCATGAAAACACTATAACTATTTCTCACAAATGGATTTAATAACAGGTTTCCTCTCTTTTCTTATTTGCTTCTTATTTGCACCTTTCCCACCATGTCTGGATGTGTTTCTGGCTTCCAGGTTTCTACAGATTCTAGATGGAGCGCCCTCTCTTCGTTCCCTGACTTCTGCCTTACAGGTCCTCTTGCAGGTAGCAACACAGGTGTCTACAGCCACTCACAACCCGCAGGCTCTAGCAACTAAAACAAAGAAACAATTATGCTTTCACATTAGAGATGTTTAATAAACAAAGAAAAATAAAGCTCAGAGACTTGGATGGAGGTGTAGGGTGAGAGGGTGAGATTTTTAAAGTTCACAGAACCTTTCCTAAATAATCAGAGAGACCAATATCATTACTGTCTTTTTTTGTTTTGCTTTGTTTGTTTGTTTTTGTATTGCCCTGTCTCCCTGTGCTGTTGGATTCCCCATGTATTTACCTGGTTTTCACATCCCGTCAGGTATCCCTGTTCTAAATAATTCTACACTGTGACTTATTCAAGAGCTGTTTGGTGATGTTACAACATAACTCAAGTTTTCCATTGCTCAATGAGAAACATTTTTTTAGGAGTCACTGTGAGAATTGAAATGGAAGTTGTGGGTACACAGGAGCCCTAGGAAGAGACTTCTTTTTAGATACTCTCCATATACCTGATGGTATTCAGAAGTTAACAAAGACCAGTATAAACTTAAAAATACTATCAAATACCTCTTTTACCACTAATGATCCCACAATAAGGTATTGCCCTCTATTGATAAACTCTGGTTCCAGTTCTTCACATGATCTGTTCAGACTTTTTACTTCTGGTTGGCTCCTCTCAGCTGTTGACCAGTGTGTGCTCAAGAAATGCAAACTAACATTTTATATACATCTAAACAGATTCTAGTCAGGCACAGTGGCTCATGCCTGTAATCCCAGCACTTTGGGAGGCCAAGGTGGTGGGATCACCTGAGGTCAGGAGTTCAAGACCAGTCTGACCAACATGATGAAACCCTGTCTCTACTGAAAATACAAAATTTAGCCTGGTGTGGTGGCACACACCTATAATCCCAGCTACTTGGGAGACTGAGGCAGGAGACTCACTTAAACCCAGGAAGTGGAGGTTGCAGTGAGCCGAGATAGCACCACTGTCTTCCAGCCTGGGCAACAGAGTAAGACTCTGTCTCCAACAAACAAACAACAACAACAAAACCAAATTCTTATAAGGCAAGCAAATTTGCTGGGGGAAAATCCAATGTGGATAACTACTGGTCTTATGATGAATCGTCTGTGGACATTGGTCTGTCTCCAATTATTCTATCAGTTTTGGCTAACTTTGGAAGTCAAGGCCATAGGAAATCTTTTTCTCTTTAAAAATAGTTTTAGGAGATAAGGATCAAAATTAAATACCCATAGCAGGTGTTTGTCTACAAATGTGTGCATGCATTGGCACATGGCTGCTTGAATGTGCAGTGTGTGCCAGCTTGATAACTGTGGGTGGAATTTGGGCATTAGCTCTAGAAAATGCAACCTGCAGAATATTTTCTTTTTTTCTCATCTGAACAAAAGCATCACAGGACTGTGTCTTTTCTACCTGAGCTGTAATGATTCAGAAATGAACACTGAGAGATGAGTTGTTCCATGAGAGATTAATGTGCTTACTCCCTAAAGCATCCCCTTCAAATGCAAATCTTTATAAAGTTCAGCATAGACTTTGCTGCCTTCTTTCATGGAATATACTAGATAGAATTTAACCTTGTCTGGATGGGTAGAGTCATTATTAGAAAACTCGTGTTTTTCGATACAAGAATAGAGGATGCCCATGGAGTTACTGAGCCGTGTGGAGATGTAGGCCCTGATTAAATGCCCTGCAGGCTATAGTTGTTGAGTTTTTCTTATTTGCTGCCCATAATTTTTCTATTTCTGTCTTATGGTGAAACCGACATTCTTATTAAATTCCTGCCTTATTAGCCATTCTTGACATTTATTGCTTAAATTGACAGATTGTTGGTCGTTACTGGACATAGGCAATGTTTGCACAATGCTTATTATCCTGTTCTCTTTACTTGGAATGTGTTTGAATATTCCCAAGGTGGATTGGATAGGAGAGAGGAGCAATTTAACTTTTGGGGAGGTGGCCAGGCATGGTGGCTCACACCTCTAATCCCAGCACTTTGGGAGGCCGAGGTGGATGGATCACTTGAGGTCAGGAGTTTGAGACCAGCCTTACCATCGTGGTGAAACCCTGTCTCTACTAAAACACAAAAAACAAAAACCAGAAAAGTTAAAATTAGCTGGGTGTGGTGGCACAAGTCTGTAATCCCAGCTACTAGGGAGGCTGAGGCAGGAGAATCGCTTGAACCTGGGAGGCAGAGGCTGCAGTGAGCCGAGATTGTGCCATACCACTCCATCCTGGGTGACAGAGAGAGACTCTGTCTCAAAAAAACAAAAACAAGAACAAAAACAAAAAACAAAACTTTAGGGGAGGGCTTACGGCATGACACTTCCCAAAGATGGCTGCAACAGTCCTCCAGGCCACATCACCCTCCAAATTGTGGCCTTGACCCCCCACTGGAAGATGGAGTCTACATTCTATTCTCTTATGCCTAAGTAGGTTTATGACAATGATGGCAGAAGGGACGCTATGTGTCTTCCAATTCTAGGTGTTAAGAGGCAATGTAGGTTCTCTATCACTCTTATTTTTGGAGTTCTGAGCCATCAGGCAAGAGATCTGACTCTACTAAGACTTCCATGCTATGAGGAAGCCCAGGCCACATGCAGATGGTACAGTTAATAGCTCCAGCTGAGGACCAGGCTGACAGGCATCAACCTCCAGGCACATGCGTGAAGACACCTCCAGATAATTCCAGCCTTCGTGTCCTGAATACCCCTCCTCCGGCTGTTGAGTCTTCCCAGCTGAGACCACAGACATCATGGAACAGTGACAAATATCCCTGCAGCACCCTTTCCAAATTCCTGAACTGCAGAATCCAGAGTGGTTAGACAGTAACTGGAACAAGGCCCCAGGGATTCTTCTGGAAGTAGAAACCAAGAGTTTTAGTTTATAATCTTTGCAAAATGCTATGTGGGGTAGTGGTTAAGATATTGAGCTCTGGAGTTAGACAGATTTGGATTCAAATCCTGAATCCATCAGATGTTATACCTTTTTCAGCTTCAATTTCCTCATCGGTAGAATGGGGACTCTCTTCATATTCTGTCATAGGGTTTTGTGATGATAGTGTATTCAGTATAAAGCATTTAGCAGGACGATAACACAACATAAATACTCATACCTTTTGGCCGTGTGTGTGTGGAATAAGATTGAATTCTCAAAGATTCCTATTACTGCCTTCCTGATTCTCAGATGTGTTCCAGATAACTGAGATTTCTAGACAGATGAAGCTCTACTGTATTACGATTAAGATTTGATAATGCTATTTTCACAACTTAAAACTTGGAAGGAAATAGCAGTGCATACACTCTGAAGCAGAGGTTGCTAGACTGTAAGGCTGAGGAGGGCAGAGACCACATCTCTTATTATTCTGTCTTCAGAGTCAAACACAACTGAACACCACAAAAAGTGTTCAATAAATACTTTTCTTGTGAATCGCCCTAAGATTCTATTCATGTAACCTTTAGATTACACAAAGGATGGGGGATCACCTCCTTATCACTTATTTTCAGAGGCCTAAAAAATTTCCACATTGATTACAATATTTTTTCAGATGACTTAATTTGCTTGGGGCCGTGGAAGCACACAACTATGTTTTTATTTGTTTGTTTATTTATTTATTTATTTATTTTTGAGACAGAATCTTGCTCTGTCACCCAGGCTGGAGTGCAGTGGTGCAATGATCTCTGCTCACTGCAAACTCCGCCTCCCAGGTTCACGCCATTCCCCTGCCTCAACCTCAAGTAGCTGGGACTACAGGTGCCCACCACCACGCCCGACTAATTTTTTGTATTTTTTTAGTAGAGACGGGGTTTCACCATGTTAGCCATGATGGTCTCCATTCCTGACCTCGTGATCCATCCGCCTTGGCCTCCCAAAGTGCTGAGATTACAGGCGTGAGCCACCACGCTTGGCCAGAAACACACAGCTATTAAGATAACCACTTTTTGTATTTGTATACCAAAAATATTTTCCCCATATTCTTGGGATATTATGATGGATATTAAATAATTTGTTAAGTAATTAGCCCAATGCATTTTTTTTCATAAAATGCTTACAATTTTGGTTTTTATGATTCAGAGGCCAAACTGGTAATTTTAAGTCGGCACTATGATTTCAATTAATTATCACTTTAAACTTCCTTCATAATTGCAGTCACACTAGGCAGCAGCTCAATTTTCTTGTCACAACATATAGAACTTTAATTAGAGTGAAAATTATGAACTATGGCAAGGGATTTTGCTATATTCTAGTAACCCAATTTTAATGGAAATACTACGTTCTGATTTTTATTCGGTGAAACAGGATATAAACTTCTCTCAGGGAGTTACGTAACCTTGAAACCTTTAGAATTTTATTGATGACTAATATAGAGGCTACGAAAGCAAATTCCATTTTCCAAGGTCCAAAGTTCCTGGACTATCCTCACAGGTTAGTTTATGCTACGGTAACAATACAAAATTTCTTTGTCACACCACATCCATTTTTTTTTTTTTTTTTTTTTTTTTTTAATCGGCCCAAAATGTCAGTCCAAGTCCATTTTACATTTAGATGACCCACCATGTGGTGGCTTCACCTTCCAGGCCCTGTGATCTTGGGGCACCTGTGTCTCAGCATCTGGATTTACCATCACTGTGCAAGGGAACCAGCACAGAGAACCTCACCTGGTCTCTGGATGCCTCGGCTCAGAAATGACACCTGTCACTTTCACTTCACACTTCATAGGCCAGCACAAGTCAAATGGCTATGTTTAATTTCACTAGGTGGGGAAGAGTCATTCTCCTATATGTAAAAGAATAGGGGCTGGGGCAGGAGAATCGCTTGAACCAGGGAGTCAGAGGTTGCAGTCAGCCAAGATCACACCACAGCACTCTAGTCTGGTGACAGAGCGAGATTCCGTCTCAAAAACAAAACAAAACAAAACAAGGAAACATTGTAATGCTCTAGTAAGTAACATAGAGGTTGTAAGAACTGGTTCAACATCTTTTTTTCAGGCAAAACTTCTTTTCCTCCAACTTGATGAAAATTACATTGAGTACAAATGGAATCTTACATCTTTAATGTGATTAGTACAACTTAAAGTACCGTAAAGTACGGTACTTACAGCAGAATGGGATCTTATAGGAGGTGGTTCTGTCTTGGATTCTTTCCAGGGGGTGGGGATGCTGAGTGCTGGAATTGCCATAGGGACTTAGTTACAACATTGCTTTGCTGAGAATGCAGTTCTGAGGCGGGGACCTAGAGGATGATACCATAAGGAGGCTCTCCTTTAATTATATCCCCTGGTGTGGGACTGGGAGCTAAGATACACAGTTTGAAAAGTAATCAGAGCAACTACAGCCAAATATTGTTGCACTTTAGATAGGAACTACAGGGATTGAAATATCTACCTTTCTTTTCCTAAGAACCATCTTGCAACCACTTCCACCCCCATCTGTCATTGTCCTGTGCTCAATCAAAAGAATGTCCACACAAAGCGAAGGTCTGATAAGACCGCATCTATGAGGTGCATTGAGTCTCTAATCTTTTTTCCCCTTTAAACCAAAAAGAGTATATTATATAGCTGTTGATTTTTAAATGCGGAATATGATTTCTTGTCATGATTTTCTACTACTGCATATGGGCTCTGGGTCTATGCAAGGAAAGTGTCAATAATTTGAAACTGTTGACACTTTCTGTTATGTCACTAACAGCCTTTGGCCAATAAGTGCTAAGCAAGTTCTTGGTGAGGAGACTTTGGTCCAACACGTTGTTGGTACAACCTTGGGCCAACCTGTTAACTGAAATGTACCATCGTGACACCTGGGTAATGAGGAGTCGAATACTTAGTGCCCTTTGTGTTTCTTCCATACCACAAAATAATCTCTACGTGTAACTAATAAATGAACTTTCCCAGCACAGTGTTTTTGTTGCATTATTACAGATTTAACTTGTGAGCATCTACAGGGTTGGGGTGGGGTTGGCATGGTGTTGAAGTCTGTAAGAGTGTTTATGCAATTGCCTTTCCCGGTAAGTGACAGTCATTTAAGAAGCAATCTACATCAGAGAATGTGCTTGAGGTTTAGTGTTTGTCCCCATTTTCCATTGTTCTATCATTACCACATGTGCAATTTTTATTCCTAACAGCATTTTGATAGTTTGTCAACTTTTCAATAAAAATAGGGCCTTACACTAAAAGATGTCCTGCAGTAGGACTGAGAACAATAACCATGTACCAGGTACCCATATATCGTGTTGGTGTCAATATTTGAAAAACAGAGCACCAGTATCCTGGCCTGACGGCATTATAGCATGGATTGTTTACCAGAGTGATGGCACATTCTATGAAAGGACAATGAGGAGAAGGCATATTTCAAGAAAAAGAACTGATTGCTGCAGCTAACGAAAAGGCTTCATTGTATTTTCCTTATATTATTCTCTCTTGATTGTTCTCAATATATTTTCTCAATACATTGTCATACAATACCATGTACGTTGTTACTTTTATTCCTTCATTCATTTAACAATCATGTGTTGGTTGCTATGTGACAGGAAACGGCTAAAGATAAAGAAATATGATCTTAAAGGATCTGCTGTCAAGTAAGGGATATACATTGATTGGGAATTAGAAAAATGGAGTGGAAATAAAAACAAGGTGACATGGGAGCACCTCGAAGGGCCTATAGAAGTATCTAGGAGAGGAGCCAGGCATGGTGGCTCACGCCTGTAATCCCAGCACTTTGGGAGGCCGATGTGGGCAGATCACCTGAGGTCAGGAGTTTGAGACCACCCTGGCCAACATGGTGAAACCCTGTCTCTACTAAAAATACAAAAAATTAGCCGGGCATGGTGGCACATGCCTGTGGTTCCAGTTACTCGGGAGGCTGAGGCAGGAGAATCACTTGAACCTGGGAGGCAGAGGTTGTAGTGAGCTGAGATCGTGCTACTGAATTCCAGCTGGAGTGACAGAGCGAGACTCAGTCTCAAAAAAAAAAAAAAAAAAAAATAGGAGAGGAAGGGGAAAGGAGAAAGATAATCATGGCCTTCTGAGTCTTGAAGGATATACACAAGTGGATCAAAGGAGAATGACCACTCTAGGCAGAGGAAAGAGCCCAGAGACATCAGCCCTCATGAGTGTTCAGGGAATGGCAGGTGACATGTGAGGATGGAGCATCAGGCGAGGAAGGCTTGTGGCCCAGGGTGCAGTCAATCAAGGTCTGGAAGCATCACAACCCAAGACTTTGGTGCCCCAGCAAGGAGTGAACTTCATCCTGGTGGTGCTGGGAAGGCACTGAAAAGCTGGAGACAAGGAGAGTTAGAATGTGATTCCCATGTCAGAAAGATGACTCTAAAGGCCAAGTGGAGTTTAGACGTCAGGCTGCCATGTTCCAGGTCAGAGATGATGACCACAGTGGCAGTGGGCATGGCAAGAAAAGGAAAGATGGGAGATGTTTAGACTGTAAAATTAAGAGAGCTTGTTAAGTGATTGAATGTGGAGGCTTAAAGAGAGGAATGACCAGAGATGGTTTTTATGTTTCTGACTTGTGTGACTAGCATTAAACAAAATAAGGAATATAGGGGAATCATCTTTGAAGGAAAGATGAGTTTGAGATGCCTGAAAATTGAAAATGATATGCCCATTAATGCAATAATACTGGCTAACATTTATTGAAAGCTCAGTGTACACCAAATATTGTCATAAAGTATATATTTTAATCAATTTAGTCCCCACACCACCCTAACAGCTATTGTTCATTTATTTCATCAAATCTGAGGTACCATCCATTGTAAGACACATCTTGATTCACAGATGTTACAATGTCCCTCTTAGAATTAATACAATATAGTATTATTCCTCTTTTATAGATGTAGAAACTGAGGCAGAGAGATTAAGTAATTTATTCAAAGTCACATAGTAAATGGAGGAGCTGGGCTTCCTAAGCAGCTGCCTCTCAAAATTTTTCATTTAATCACTGTACCACATCTCTTGTTGGAACATATGAGTCTCAGGAAAGTGATCTGGGATGGAGATAGAGATCTGAGAGTCATCAATCAAATATTCTCCATTAAATGGCAGAGGTGGAGATAGTGCTTATAGTACATAACTAATAAAGTTGTGATAAGGTCCTTTAAATTAAAACTGAAATAACTTTGATAATTATAACCAAATGCCCCTTTGATATATTAAAACACCTCAAAATATCAGAGTACACATGTTTCAGGCATTTTATTTTTTATAAGAGAAACTGAAGATACAACATCAACGAAGTTGATCAGAATTTCCCAATAAAAAGTATAAGTTTCCAGAGAGGAGGCTGTGGTGCAGTTGATTTTCTTAAACCATC
The DNA here is from genome assembly GCF_001698545.2 of Rhinopithecus bieti. NCBI lineage: Eukaryota > Metazoa > Chordata > Mammalia > Primates > Cercopithecidae > Rhinopithecus > Rhinopithecus bieti. The sequence goes on from NW_016809457.1 coordinate 1,415,229, forward strand.
AGCTTCTGAGTTCCCTAAGCACATGGCCATTTCCTCACATGTTTTGTGAAATGACAGCCGAGAGGTGGAGTGGAATGGAAATCTAGAAATCACTGTCATGCAAATGTGCAGAAGCAAAGCTCCATGTTTGCATGTATTAAAGCTCATGGTATCTGCAGTCCTGGGAAGAATTAAATTCCTAACCTGTGGGCAGGTGTGTATTTGGCCACATGCCTTTACTTATTAGGCAAGACAATGCCCCTCAGCACAGTGAGTCACTGCTTTTGGATGCAATCCTTCTGACTCAAGAGTAACAACTTTGTTTTTCAGGCACAGTTTGTTTCCCCCATCTTGTCCCCACTCCTGTCTCTCCTCCTTTTCCTACTGATTATCAGTTCCTAATGGAGGCAGAAGAGGGGAGGAACTTACGGGTTTTAAAGACAGAAACCCAGTTTACAGAGTTGCAAGGGAAATAGGAAAGCAACATTTGGAGCCCAGTTCTCAGTTTGCTTTAAACTTTAATCAGGCAAGAAGGATAAGGTGGGAACAGTTCCAAGGAGGTAGGTTGCAGAAAAGCAGCGTCTCCATGTCCTTCTCAGCAAGCTCAGGTGCAAAAGATAAGTGTACATTGTCTTTGAAAGGAGAATAGTCTTTGAAAGTAGAATAGTCAGGGACAGAGGGCTGCTTCGGTAGCCAGCCTTCCAGATGGGGTCAGTATGAACAGCCTCACGAGCAGCTGCAGTTTAACCCAAACAATCACACATGTTTGTAAGTGCCTTTGGTCCAACTTGCTGATAGTGTAATGACAATAAACAGAACAAATGAAGTAGCCACTTCAGCAAGGAATGAGTTTTCGAAAGAAGAAGCTCATGTTTTTGAGAAGAATGTTTCTAAACTTCATTTAATTTGCTGCATTTGGACCCCTGAAAAAAAAATTGATGATAACTCATATTTTAATTTGCTGTGGTTATTTAATCTCACTCTAGTTAAATCATCTTCACCAACTGTTTTTTTAAAAGCTTAAAAAGATTGCCTGTTTGTTTACATAAGGGTATTTGGGTAGGAAAGAATTCCATTTCTATTTCTTTATCATGGGTATAATACAACTTTCTCTATATTTTACTTTCTCATTTATTTTCGACCACGACCTCTTCTATTACCCCAATAATGCATATCAAATAATCAGATTAGTGAGGTGATAAACTGTCTTATGTAAGTTTTTTGAAAAGGTGGTGACTATAAATACATTACAAGATAAATAAAAGTAGTTAAAGTACCAAAGCCATCTTTGAGAGGATGAAAACATTTTTCTTTCACTAGAGTGGAGTTTGTCAGAGAGAAGGCCTGAGGCACAGAGGGATAACATAATAATTTTCTGAAAGGTAGAAGTAGGTGATGGACTGAGAGGTGAGTGTCCTGGAGCAGGGAGCTCAGGCAGGGCTCAGGGCAAAAACTTCTCAGAGAATGTATCCGAAGTTATATTCTGCAGCTGCTAATAGGGACTGTGAAATAGTGTCTTCCACAAGATGAGGGTTTACATTGATCTCATTTAAGACCAGATGTAGGCAAGCTGGTCTGTTATATGGCAGCTCCCTGATGTCATCAGGAATCAGGCTCTCTGCTCTCATCCTCAGGCTTACAAAATGGTTGTTGCAGCTCCAGCAATCACAACCATGACTCAAGTAGGAAAAAAGAGGAAGAAGGGCATGAGCGAAGGGGACCTGCTGATTAAGGCAGTCTCCTTTACAGAGTGTCCCCTAACATGCCACAACATCACATGCCTGTCTGTGAAAGGGCTAAGAAAGGTAGTTTTCTGGACTGGGTACCTGCCTCCCTCTCCCAGTGGTTCTGCTAGTAAGGAAATAGGGGTAATGCTAATCGGATAAGATTTAGAAGTCTTTATCATAAATACAGTAGGAAGGAAAGCAGTAGATTAATAGTATTGAAGGCAAAACTTGCTTATTTTATTATTTTTGCAAGGATCAAAATTTTTCAGAAGCCAAAATGTAAATGTTGCCTTTTCGTTAAGATAATTTAGCTCTGGACACTACATAATGAATACTACAACGTGTCACTGCTTTGAGGGATGGCTGGGTTATCAAGGCAACAATTAGAGAAAATTCAGATTACTGAAGAATTAAATGTTGATACTGACTGATCTCATAATTCTATAGGGCTATACTTCTGGCAAGAAGGTTACTATCATTATTACTATTTTGATTGGTGTTTGAGAGTCTGGAGATGAATGTGGAGCTGCCTTATTTTCTTTACAGCAATTTTTCAGAGGTCACTTAAATAGCTGAATCTGCCTCTCTGTATCCCACTATGGACAAAAGGCTCCAGGGGCCCCAGCATTTGAGAACTTGTAGTCATTAGAACTTTTCTAATTGACATCCACGGGTAATAAATGACTTTGCAGTTGGTGGTTGTATTTATGCTTTAGGGAAACGTAAACCTCTGATATCTATCTTGCAGCTCTTTGTCTACTGACAACCATTGATCTCTTCTCAAAAACTTCCAGTGACACGCACGTGTCCCTCATCTCCACCTATCACACACAAATGGGATTTAAGAAACAAGGTCACTTCTAAAAAAGGACGTTAAAAAAAGAAAAAGAAAAAAAAACTCTGTTAACTCTAAACAACAACTCTATTGTTATATCAAACGAAAGTAAGTAGAAGTTGTCAGAAATGTAGTTCTACCATATTTGAAATGTTTATTTTATCTTATAACTGGGGCAACCTTATGGGAACAAAGAGTGGGTTTGATGATGGAATTACTTTACATGGCAACAGTGATCTAGAATATAACCCAGAAGATTTGGTTGGATTGTAATCACCGACTAACTGCAGAAAGCCTCTGTGCTTGGATTAGCTTCACTGGGCATGAAATAAGGCACAAAATTAGCTGCTCTTTTCTTTTTCTGGAGAACTTTATACATAGCTACACCCTATGTGGAAAAGAGAAATAATTTTGTTTTAATACTGAACCAACTAAAAAATGTGAAAGAAATAAATTCAAGTGTGTGAAAGCATAAGGAGGCAAAGGAAATAATTCTATTATATTTATTTTTCAACAAGGGCTTACATCTGTTTCTAATTTATACAGATTATTGACACATCTGGATGTTTGGCCTTAGGAATTGTAAGTTGCTGCAGTGGCATTTATTTTTTGAATCAACTCTTCAGACCACCCTGGAACTCATGCAACTAGTTTGGAGAGGAGGTTGTGATATTTTAAATAAAGTTACCTTCTGGCATTTTGAAGCCAGTGCAAATGGGATTCTGTCATCTTGTGTTTTATAAATTGTGGTTTTGCATTTTTGACACCTGCAGGAAAAATAAGACCAAAGCCAAAAGCCTAAATGGTTTGACAATGACAAATTATAATAGCCAGATAAAGCTATCAGGGAAACGCTGGAGAATGGAGTAAGGTTAGCCACTCACTTTAACTGTAGGGGACCCCAGATTTCAGCAGAAACAAAATAGCCAGTGACTGATGAAAGTGCTGTTTTAACGTGGCCTGATGGGAGCATACATTCTAAAGGGGAGAATGGGATTGCTCGAAAGTAGGTTTGATTAATACTTTACCTCTTGGACTGATGCCTTTTGTAATCGGGAGCTAACTTTTCTCTCTATGTGGTCTGATTGTAGTAATTTATTCCAGGAGTATGAACAATGGGAATCATGGAGTAGACCTTTCAGATTTGAAAAAACAAAAACATGCTGAAACACTTATTTCATGGCAAATATTTCTTAAATGGAATAGCATGATTTTATTAAAAGCAACAGAAGACCATATATCAAAATCCTAATGCAAATTGGGGAAAACAAAACAAAATGCTCCTATAGTTCTTTAGTCTGAAGGTACAATAGAAATAATTAAGCACACAATGTGGTTTGATTAGTTTTGTTGAAGAAGGCTCTTTGGAGTTCTCACAGTAGTTTTGATTTTTTGTTTAGCTGTCACAGCAAACCTTAAGATTCTCTCCCGTTGGAGATCAAGTGTTACTAGACTGGGCGGTATTGCAGCAGACTCACATAAGAAAAAATGATATTTGGCTTTATCATTCCTTAGAGGCAATTATTGCGCTTCACTTTGAAAGGAAATGATCACATTTAGAGAGCATCTGATATATCCTAGAAACAAACCTATCTATTGTGCTGACATTCTTGTCTTTAGAAATCATTTTGTTACATCTTCACAAAGCAAATGTATGTCAATGCCTGAAATAAATGATAAAATGTCCCCGTGTATCAACCTAAAATCACTTTATAATGTGGAATGGAGATTCACTTCTTACAACTTTCTAGTGGAGATGGCAGGGAAAGAATCAGAATTAGAGGCCAAATCCAAAGACTACCTTGAAGAAAAGAGTTATGTAATTAGCATGTTCCTATCTCCACTTAAGTACAGTCTTCTGTTTTAAGAGGCTATTAGGTGTCCATTGGGATCAATTAATGGCCTCTTGGAATGGCTTCACTGCAACTAAATAGGGTGTCACCACCACAGTATTGTACGATATTGACCTGAATGGCTTGAAACCTGTCTCACTTCTAGTATCACCTACAGTCCTGTCATTTTCAAGCCTCAGGTCTTCTGATTGTGTGAGTCTCAAAGCTAATTTGAAAATTTTCTAGGTAAATCTTAGTGTTGGTCTTGATAAAGAACCAAATGGGCCTTTCAGGGATGCTTTGATGATGGAAGATAGGAGTATGCGTGAAAAACCGGATTCCACAGATAACACAAGAATTGCATTTAAGTGACATCTCGCCTTTCTTCTAACCAGAAGTTTAGTCACAGCCAGCTACTGGAAATTGTAATTGTAGGCTGGCTTGAGCTGGCAGTGGTAGGGGACAGGGATTTTTGATCCAGTGTCTTTAATGACAGACCGTTGGAAATGCACATGGACACTGACCAGTAAATAGTGAGCTGGCAGAACTGTCTCTTTAAGACATTTTGGGACTGGGCACGGTGGCTCAACACCTGTCATCTCAGCACTTTGGGAGGGCGAGGCAGGTAGATCACCTGAGATCAGGAGTTCGAGACTAACCTGACTAACATGGTGAAACCCCATCTCTACTAAAACTACAAAATTAGCCAGCCATGGTGGCACACGACTGTAATCCCACATACTTGGGAGGCTGAGGCAGGAGACTAGTTTGAACCTGGGAGGCGGAGGTTGCAGTGAGCTGAGATCGTGCCATTGTGCTCCAGTCTGGGCAACAAGAGCAAAAGTTCATCTAAAAAAAAAAGAAAAGACATTTTGGGAGGGTGTCTGGGTCAAGTGTGGAAGTGTTTCTTTTCCAAGTGGGTCATTTAGTTGGGTTGGAATGCCCCAAATGTAGCCATCCCTCATGGTACAGCTAAGGGAATCTGTTTCTCTTTCAATAAGCCTTTCCTTGGTTTATTGCAGGGCTCTATTGGAGCTACGAACCAAAAAATAAAAAGGAACTGGACCCAGAGAGGATCAAATGTGTAAATGCCAAATCAGAGAGGTGAGCAAAGCAGGAGGAAAGAAAGAAGGAGGGGAGGCCAAGATCAGAACTCTGTTGACTCCTGATTCTCCAAGGTACAAATTCTCTGCTGTCTTACCTACCCAGGCCTCTCTCCCACCCCTCTCTTGCTTCTGAATGGAAAGAGGGAGTCAGAGGAACATGTCTTGGGAAAGATGCCATCGCAAGCTTAGGCTGAGGCAGTCCCAGAAGGCTGGAACTGGAGGATAACTAGAGGTCCCTAGTCAAGTTTCCTTATTATATAGGTGAGGACTCAAAGCCCAGAAAGGTGGAGGGATGAGTGGACATCCCTAAACATGACCGAGAGAAAATACATGACTTAGTTTAGTTTTCTGATCCCAAGTAGGAGGAAATAATTAGGAAAAATATTCCAAACATTTAAGAAGCTGTCTCTTAGTATTTGTTGACTATGCATGGTACGTTTCATACTGAATTTGATGCAGTGGTATAGAAAAATCATGGACTTGAACACATTTCCTCAACAGACAAACTCGACACATATAAAACAGTCAGTCAGTGGTGTTGGAAGCAAGGGAGAACATGGATGACCACACTCTGAAGGTGATAGTTTGCCACTCAAGAAAGGAATGGCTTTCCTCTCCAGCCTCCTGGGGCCCACAGGTTAGATGGAGTTATACAGGCATCATGTGGAGCCTATGATCAAGGATTTGTCACATCCACGGAAAAGGAGATTCTCCGGAGTTTTTGGTTTGTGGACGTGGGAAAATCTTCTCCCTTCAGCCATTCCAGAGAGCCTGCTGCTCATGAGGATTTGGAGTCTTGTGATGGTTACAGATCATTACCTGAGTCATCAGGAAGGATTCCCTGGATTATTCCCTCTTCCTTCTTCCTTTTCTGTTTTCTCCTTATCACATCGTGGCTCAAGGCTTTCTAAAAGACCTGTTCTGATTTCAGAATCTATTATTCATGATCTTTCTCAATGTTTTCTTTTCTTCTTTTGCTGGTTGGATCACATTCAGCTTTGATCTCTCATTAACCAGAAATTTCTATTCTTTTGACTCATTCATTTACCAGGAAATTTAAAATGAGCCACTATTTTGTCAAGTATAACCTGTACATGATTTTCTTTTCTTTTCTTCTAATGTTTAAGTTGTTCTCATCTGTATTTCAGATTTACAGTGCTGGTTTTGGGCCCATTTCGAAAAGGAGATATTTTATTTCTTAATTAGAAAGACTTTTTATTCCTGAGCATAACTTGAACCTTTTAGCATTAATATCCTTTTGCTTTTCTGAGTTGAGGACTTGGTACTTTATAGTTATTTAGAAATATATAATTCTTTACTATTCTTTATGAATGTATTTTGTTATATAAACTCATATACACTTTTTAATTTCTTTTTTCATTTACTATGTGTTTTGAGTCATTATATTTTATTTGGTAACAACAATTTTGCTATTGTTATAGAATACCTCTGAAGTTCAAGTTTTGGATTTCCAAGTGTGACCTCCAGTTGTCTTGATGAGAGAATATACATTCTGTATCCAAAATGTCACTCAGGGCCAACTGGTCCTTTGAGATTTGGCTCAAATACCTTGTCCCATGTGCAGTGAGAGACTCAGTCTTTCTGAATGTCTCAAGTCATTGAGAGAACAGGGCACCTCCATTTCTCCTGGCTCCTTTTGGCCCTGGGGTCCTGCTTCTGTGGATTAGTGCAGTTCATGGTTTACTCACATCTGTGTGCTGTTCCTTTTATGCACTGTGCACCCCGCACAGAACATCGTCCAGGTCCTTCCTGCCACATTCGCAGGCTGTGTGTATAGCAGACATTCACTGAAGTTTTGCGGCAATGGAATTGTTTAACTAAAAGAAGTTTAAATTATAGCATCATTAAAATAAAGTAAATAATGGCTGGGCCAGGTGCAGTGGCTCACACCTGTAGTCCCAGCACCTTGGGAGGCCGAGGTAGGCAGATCACCTGAGGTCGGGAGTTTGAGACCAGCCTGGTCAATGTGGAGAAACCCCACCTCTACTAAAAATACAAAAAGTAGCCTGGTAGTAACATGGTGGGGGGTGCCTGTAGTCTCAACTACTCGGGAGGCTGAGGCGTGAGAATCACTTGAACCCAGGAGGCGGAGCTTGCAGTGAGCTGAGATAGTGCCACTGAACTCCAGTCTGAGTGGCAGAGTGAGACTCCATCTCAAAAAAAAGAAGAGGAGGAGGAGGAAGACGAGGAGGAGGAGGAGGAAGAAGAAGAAAAAGAAGAAGAAGAGGAAGAGGAAGAAGAAGAAGAAGAAAAGAAGAAGAAGAAGAAGGAGAGGAAGAAGAAGAAGAAGAAATTGTAGCTCTCACAAATTTTTGGTCCTTAAGAGCTTCTTTCTCACTGCCTACTTTTTTCAGCAAGCTGTCTGGTTTGTATACTCTTTTATTCTCCATTCCTCAATCCCCACCCCTTTTTCTGCCATTTTCTCTCTGGTCCCAATCCCTTCCCTTCCCTTCAAGGGGATCTCGCTCTGTCACTCAGGGTGGAGTGCAGAGGTGCGATCTTGGCCCACTGCAACCTCCGCCTTCTGGGTTCAAGCGATTCTCATGCAACCTCCTGAGTAGCTAGGATTACACGCGCGTGCCAGAATGCCCAGCTAATTTTTAAGTAGAGACAGAGTTTCACCAAGTTGGCCAGGCTGGTCTCCAACTCCTGACCTCAAATGATCCACCTGCCTCAGCTTCCCAAAGTGCTGGGATTACAGGTGTGAGCTACTGCACCTGGCCAAATCTTGTTATTTCTTATGCTGAGAATTTAGTTCTCTAGGTAAGTCCTGCCTTCCATCAAGGCATAATTTTAAGACCTCAGTTTACACCCAGTGTTTCATGTAGGTATATTCCCAACCAAGACATCTTTTCCTCCTTTGAAGAACTCTAGCATCTGTTGTCAATCCTCTGTGTCAACTCAACTCTCATCTCTCCTTCCAAATTACATGAATTTAAACACAAGGAAGCTATACTCTCTTTGAAGAAACCTTTTGATAGTCTTACTATTTTAAATGCCTTATCTCATTTCATTTGAAAATATTTTAATATTATGTATGATCTTACATAAAAAATCCCACAAAAATGATGAAAGCTATATATGTTGTCAAATATAATACAAAAGAATATAAATGAAAGTCAAAATATCAGATCAGCTTTTACAAAAATTATTTGTCATGTATTATTTCAAAAGTTTTGCCACATTGTTGCATCAGACTTTGTTCCTTTTTTCCTCTTTGGTGATCTGAAGTTATACATTCCATTTCTATCTTTTACAGTTAGAGTCAACTTAAAATATATATGTAAACCTAGCTTTTAGTCAACATTAAGAATGAAAAAGTATGAATTTTCCCTGAGCTAAATGAGAAATTTAACACACATCATCAATTTCCAGATATTGTTGAAACAATTTGAAATTTTAGTTCCAGATTAGTATTATTTTACATAACCCACTTTCATTTTTTCTTTTCTTCTTCTTTTTTGTTTTTAATTGAAACAGTCTCTCTGTTGCCCAGGCTGGAGTTCAGTGGCGCGTTCTTGACTCACTGTAACCTCCCCCTCCTGGGTTCAAGCAATTCTCGTGCATCAGCCTCCCGAGTAGCTGGGATTACAGGCATGTGCCACCACGCCCGGCTAATTTCTGTATTTTTAGAGAGGGAGTTTCACCATGTTGGCCAGCCTGGTCTCCAACTCTCAACCTCAGGTGATCCGCCCACCTCAGCCTCCCAAAATGCTGGGATTACAGGTGTGAGCCACCGTACCTGGCCATAATAAACTTTCACTTTCAAGAAGCCATCTCATCTTTTCAAACAAGTGTATCAAGTTTCATACATTCATTGTCAACAATTGTTTACCATCTCCATTGGTCATTACTTTTATTTCTGGGGGTATTGTTTTATTTTCTTGAATTTTTGTATTTAAGAAGCAAAACAAGGGCCAGGTCTCGTGTCTCATGCCTGTAATCCCAGCACTTTGGAAGGCCAAGGCGGGTGGATCATGAGGCCAGGAGATCGAGACCATCCTGGCTAACATAGTGAAACCCTGTCTCTACGAAAAATACAAAAAAATTAGCTGGGCATGGTGGCAGGTGCCTGTAGTCCCAGTTACTCAGGAGGTTGAGGCAGGATAATGGCGTGAACCCGGGAGGCGGAGCTTGCAGGGAACCGGAGCTTGCAGTGAGCCGAGATAGTGCCACTGCATTCCAGCCTGGGTGACAGAGTGAGACCCCATCAAAAACAAAACAAAACAGAACCAAAAATACCCCAAAACCAACAAACAAAAACCTCCTCAATTTTATGTGTGCCTTGGGCACCAAATGCATGCCAGGGCAGCCAGTTTCCTCTACGTTGGCCAATCCTGCCTTCGATTCAGAAACTATGGCTGATGACAGGTCCTCCTTACTCTTCATGAATGTTGACACTGGGTCTGAAGCTTGAACAGGTCTTGAAAGTGTTCTATTGACTTCTGTGGTCCGTCCTTGCCTGGAGGCCTCATCTGATCAAGAGGGTCTTGGTCCGGGTCTGGGTGGAAGGCAGACCCAGTAGGCTTCTCCTCCACTAGGTGGCTGGTGTGCTGACATTCACCATCACCTGTGCTGTTTGTTGGTAAAAGAGCACAACTCTAGTTTTCCCTTGGATTATTATAGGAGAAATAGGAAGTGACATTCACGTGTTTAGGAAACTTGGTAGTTTTAGGTTTGTATCTTGAGCTGGCACTTGTATTTACCTTTCTATGCTTTTCTCCCCAACACTTCTCATATCTGCTGATTTTATTTTCTGCAAAAGACATGGTAGGGTAAATAAAATAATGTGAAGACTCGTCTCCAGCAATGTATGTCAGAATAGTTAGAAGCTCACAAGATAGTTGGGGAGAGCCGATGAGCACACAGGAAACATCACACAGTGGAAGGAAGCCAAGAAGCGGAAAAGCTGAGGTCAAATTCCCACTCCATCATAAGTTGTGTGAACTTGGATAAGTCCCTTAATTTTTCAGTCATATTTCTGATTTCTTCTGACAAAACAGGTTTTTACTAAGGGCCACATAGTTTAGCAGCAAGGAAGACAGAAAACGATAAACAACTACCCACTGACTAGGGAGGCAAGTCAAGCACACCAAATAGTGTAAGAACTCTGGTGTCCTGTGTGACCAATGACCTTTCTGTTGCAGTCCCATGAGGTCATGGAATGACAGAAGATAGAAGGAGAGGAGAGATGTTATTTAACTTTCAGGCAGTGAGCCCCCAAATACACTGTTTAATACTTGTTTTGATCTTTGATCTCAGTTTTAACATAGCAGATGGGACACACATTTGGCAAGAGTGAGAAAGGAAAGTTCTGGAACAGGTGGGGCAGCTGGCCAGTGTTCAGTAGCCACACTTATCCCCAGTGAATGCGACATTTAGTCACTGAGGTTGTGAACATTCTGCTATCAGAAAGGATGTGTTCCCATCTCACACGGTGTCTTCCATATGTCTCAAAATGTTGACAACCTTAAGAAACCACGAAAAGAGCAAATAAAATGTGAGGAAGAGAGAGATTACCCAGGACAAACAAAGGGATGGAGGCCAGCTGTTCTCCAGCCTCCCTGAGGACAAAGGGTTCCTCCCGTGAACTGCCCAAGCCCATGATCTTATTCCGATTAGCAGTTCCTACCGTAGAGTGTGCTTGTTTGTACACGGGGTTAATGTTCCCTACTAAACCATAATCATCTGGAGCCTGCAGCCTGTCTCTTTTTTCTTTGAGTCCCCGTAAGATGAGCCTTGTACTTAGTAGGAACTTAGTGACTGTGTGTTGAAAGCACAGAGGGACTGGAAACCGCAATGGCAGGCATATAAATCACGTAGAATTAAGGTCTATTTTCTTGAGGGTTGTTGAATCAGGGACTAATTTACCGAGGGAATGTTATCTCCTCTAGAGGTCTTAAAAAAATCTCCTCATCAATTTAAAATGATTTAAATATGGTCTTGTGTGTGGCCAGAGGAAGTGAGCAGCTGAACTCTCAGGATTCTGTCCAGAGCCCAGAGCTCTCATCTATGATGAGAAACATCAGCTTCGACTTCTCTCTCTTTTATTCTTTCTCTTCCTCCACTTCCCGGTCAACCATGTTTGAATCTAATGGACAGTGATAAATGAACAGTAGGATTCTTGCATTTTGTACTTTCATGAGAGTCTCTGAGTACCTGAAAGACAGCTGGGCTTGGGGTTATTCACCAGAACAGGGTCCAGCCGTTATCTGAGGCTGTGGCCTCACAGCCTCTCTGTTTCTGCTGCTATGATGACTGGGCACTTAGGAGCAAATTAGATGGCAGGGCTGCCTCCCTCATAGGGCTTGAAAAAAACTGAGGCTGTTCATAATGTGAATGTTTTCTGGATATGCAGTTTTCTGGAAATCTTCCAAATAGGGACTCTAACCTTAGAATGAATGTTTTCTGTTTTTTTGTTTTTAAAGGCATCTGAGATTTTGCCAATAATCCTTGGACATAGCCCTTTATGCCATCCATCATATGCAGAGGCCAAGGGGAAGCTTTCCCCCTTTTCTTCTCTGAATCCCTGGCACTTGGTGAAAATAAAGTGATTTTTGACAAGGGAATTACATTCTCCCATTTGACAATGAAATCGTATTTCTTTACTTCAAAGGAACTTTGCTTCTGAAATCTAATTTTCAAATAGTTTTGGAATGAGATGTTTAGGACTATTTAAAGTGCATCTTTATTTTTGATTTCTCATTTTGTTTGGGCTCCAGAGATTCCTAGTTTGCTTATTATGATTACTTTTCGTGAGTGTCAGTACTTTATTTTGGTGTAAAGATGGGAAGCCGGAAAACACACTGGATTTAACATTTTCTTGTTTCTCCTTCACACTGTGGAAACTCCATTCCCTTCAGAGCTAATTTGTTCAAACTCAAATACTTAAAAATTACAGCAGCCAAACAAAAGGACAGGGGGAAAAGAAAAGAAGGTAGCCTGGGCCAGTAGTGTCACTTGGTGTGGGCTTCTGAGATGTTGAACAGGAGCTTTTGTTTCTGCTTTCTTCTTTTCTCTCCTCCTTTCTCTTCAGAGAGGGGATCTGAAGTAGCTTGTATGACCAGTTTCATGACGCCTGCTTCAATAGCTGGCCTGAAGTAGTTCACTTTTATTTCTTTTCTTTCTTTTTTTTTTTTTTTTTCTCAG
>NW_016809457.1:1429945-1466824 GCF_001698545.2 Rhinopithecus bieti
AAGTCTCCCATTATTATTGTATGGGAGTCTAAGTCTCTTTGTAAGTCTCTAAGGACTTGCTTTATGAATCTGGGTGCTCCTGTATTGGGTGCATATATATTTAGGATAGTTAGCTCTTCCTGATGAATTGATCCCTTTACCATTATGTAATGGCCTTCTTTGTCTCTTTTGATCTTTGATGGTTTAAAGTCTGTTTTATCAGAGACTAGGATTGCAACCCCTGCTTTTTTTTGTTTTCCATTTGTTTGGTAGATCTTCCTCCATCCCTGTGTCTCTGCATGTGAGATGGGTCTCCTGAATACAGCAGACTGATGGGTCTTGACTCTATCCAATTTACCAGTCTGTGTCTTTTAATTGGACTATTTAGTCCATTTACATTTAAGGTTAATATTGTTATGTGTGAATTTGATCCTGTCATTATGATATTAGCTGGTTATTTTGCTCGCTAGTTGATGCAGTTTCTTCCTAGCATTGATGGACTTTACATTTTGACATGTTTTTGCAATGGCTGGTACCTGTTGTTCCTTTCCATGTTTATTGCTTCCTTCAGGATCTGTTGTAGGGCAGGCCTGCTGGTGACAAAATCTCTAAGCATTTGCTTGTCTGTAAAGGATTTTATTTCTCTTTCATTTATGAAACTTAGTTTGGCTGGATATAAAATTCTGGGTTGAAAAGTCTTTTCTTTAAGAATGTTGAATATTGACCCCCACTCTCTTCTGGCTTGCAGAGTTTCTGCTAAGAGATCTGCTGTTAGTCTGATGGGCTTCCCTTTGTGTGTAACCCAACCTTTCTCTCTGGCTGCCCTTAAGATTTTTTCCTTCATTTCAACTTTGGTGAATCTGACAATTATGTGTCTTGGAGTTGCTCTTCTTGAGGAGTATCTTTGTGGCATTCTCTGTATTTCCTGAATTTGAATGCTGGCCTGCCTGAATAAGTTGGGGAAGTTCTCCTGGATGATTTCCTGCAGAGTGTTTTCCAACTTGGCTCCATTTTCCCCGTCACTTTCAGGCACACCAATCAGATGTAGATTTGGTCTTTTCACATAATCCCATACTTCTTGGAGGCATTGTTTATTTCTTTTTACTCGTTTTTCTCCACACTTCTCTTCTCGCTTCATTTCATTCATTTGATCTTCAATCACTGATACTCTTTCTTCCAGTTGATCGAGTCGGTTACTGAAGCTTGCGCATTTGTCACGTAGTTCTCGTGTTATGGTTTTCATCTCTATCAGTTCTTTTAAGGTCTTCTCTGCATTGATTATTCTAGTTATCCATTCTTCCATTCTTTTTTCAAGGTTTTTAGTTTCTTTGTGCTGGTTACGTAGTTGCTCCTTTAGCTCTGAGTAGTTTGATCGACTAAAGCCTTCTTCTCTCAACTCGTCGTCAAAGTCATTCTCCGTCCAGCTTTGTTCCATTGCTGGCGATGAGCTGCATTCCTTTGGAGGGAGAGATGTGCTCTGATTTTTTGAATTTCCAGCTTTTTTACACTGCTTTTTCCCCATCTTTGTGGTTTTATCTGTCTTTGGTCTTTGATGATGGTGACGTACTGATGGGGTTTTGGTGCGGGTGTCCTTTCTGTTTGTTACTTTTCCTTCTAACAGTCAGGACCCTCAGCTGTAGGTCTGTTGGAGTTTGCTTCAGGTCCACTCCAGAATCTGTTTGTCTGGGTATCAGCAATGGAGGCTGCAGAAGATAGAATATTGCCCAACAGCAAGTGCTGCTGTCTGATTCCTGCTCTGGAAGCTTCGTCTCAGGGTGTACCCCACCGTGTGAGGTGTGAGGTGTTGGTCTGCACCTAGTGGGGGATGTCTCCCAGTTAGGCTACTCAGGGGTCAGGGACCCACTTGAGCAGGCAGTCTGTCTGTTCTCAGATCTCAACCTCCATGCTGGGAGATCTACTCTCTCTTCACAGCCATCAGACAGGGGCATTTACCTCTGCCGAGGTTTCTGCTGCTTTTTGTTTAGCTATGCCCTCTCCCCAGAGGAGGAGTCTACAGAGGCAGGCCAGCCTCCTTGAGCTGTGGTGGGCTCCACCCAATTCGAGCTTCCCGGTGGCTTTGTTTACCCACTTAAGCCTCAGCAATGGTGGGTGCCTCTCCCCCAGCCTCACTGCTGCCTTGCAGTTAGACCTCAGACTGCTGTGCTAGCAATGAGGGAGGCTCCATGGGTGTGGGACCCTCCGGGCCAGGTGTGGGATATAATCTCCTGGTGTGCCATTTGCTAAGACTGTTAGTAAAGCGCAGTGTTAGGGTGGGAGTTACCCGATTTTCCAGGTGTTGTGTGTCTCTGTTTCCCTTGGCTAGGAAAAGGGATTCCCTTCCCCCTTGTGCTTCTCAGGGGAGGCGATGCCTCGCCCTGCTTCAGCTCTCACTGGTTGGGCTGCACCAGCTGACCAGCACTGATTGACTGGCACTCCCCAGTGAGATGAACCCGGTACCTCAGTTGAAAATGCAGAAATCACCGTCTTCTGTGTCGCTCATGCTGAGAGTTGGAGGCTGGAGCTGTTCCTATTTGGCCATCTTGGGCACGTCCCCCCGTGCTATTCTTTTATGTGACTGGCAGCACAGTAGGCTTGTTCACATCAGCATCATCACAAACACGTGAGTAACATGTTGCACTGCGATGTTAAGATGGCTACATCACTAGATGGTAGAACTTTTTCAGCTCCATTTTAATCTTATGGAAACACCATCGTATATGTGTTTCTTGGTGATTGCATCATCATTATGCAGTACTTGACTGTAAAAGATAATAATTGTAAAAAAAAAAGAAAATACAGATGAAGCAGAAAACACAGACCTCACAGTTGGCATGGTTAGCGTTTGAATATAATCCTTTCCACTAATAAGTTTGTCAAGTGTCAGGGCTCAAACTCAGATTAGGCATAGCAGAAAAGAGAATTTGTGGCTTCCAATGGCTGGATCTAGAAAGTTGAACAATGATCAACTCTCTCTCTCTCTCCACCTTTTATCTGTGCTTTCATCTGTTCTGGCTTCATTCCCAGACTGACTTTCCGCTCATTCTGGAAAGATGGACCCTGACAGTTCAGGCTTATGTGATCCTTTGTGCCTAAAATCTTAGTAGAGGAGAGAGAGAGAGAGAGAGAGAGAGAGAGAGAGAGAGAGAGAGAGAGAGACAGGGAGAGACTGAAACAGAGCAAGAACCACTGGCTCCATTACTGTGTTCAAAATGGTTAATCTACTTGGTCCATCCAACAAAACCTATGGATTAAGAAAGGGAAAGACTGGTTTCCCATAGACAGAAGCAGAAAAGAAGATATATCTGTTAACTACCTGCCCACCTACTTACTAACCTGCTTATTTATCTGGCATAATAAACTTTTTGGGAGGGATGAGGGAGATAGGAAAGTGCCTACTACTTCTTAGCTTAATAATGAAGCCTCATTTTACTGAAAGGGGTAAGACAAAAGCCAGGTTTAGAGGAGAGTTATCCTTACCTCAGTGTGATCTTAGACCAAGCTTTTTCCGAGAACAAGATTATGGCTCTTATTGCTGCTGAGGTGTGCTTATCTCTTCTTTGTTGACATTTCTAGAAAGGAAATCAGTTGCAGCTATCTCTGGTATGGACACTGAACCACATTTGGAGTCTTCACATTCATTCTTGCTCACAATCTGAGGGCCCAAATTCCCTACTTTAGCAAAAGAGAGCTATCTGACTTTCTAGTCAGGGCTAGAGGTGCTGCTAGATTTTGCTAGATGCAGGAAGGACTTCAGTGCTGAAGCTTCTGTTCCTGTTGGAGAAGGAGAGTGTTGTATTTCCTAAGGGAAGGATTGGAGTCGGGGGCTCAGGACAGAGACTTAAGGAATGGGACACAATTGGGTGTAGGGATGGGGAATCTGGAAAGAGACCATCCAGGAGGAAGAGAACATTTTTAGAGGGCACTCTTGTTGCAAAGATAGGGCCTTCTATTGTGGTATAAGAAACAATGATGTTAGACAGCATTCTTGTTTTTGTTCCTCACGCGCTGCATCCTAAAGTTTCAAGATGGACTTGACACTGCAGTAGCTATAACATTACCTGGAGAAGCAAGGTGTGGAAAAGGGAGGGCTTTATTCTCTTTGGGGGATCTGATGGCAAAAGGGTGTCAGCTCTAAACAGAAAATTGAGAGACCTATGTGGCAGCAATGACTATAAAGACTCTCTGGGTATGACAGACAATAAGAGTGAATTCATTAATCTCTCTTTTCTGCTGAAAGGTTTAGTAAGCTCTACATCTGGACTGAAAAAAGGGGCCCTGACCTTTCCATACATACAAAATATGCCACCTGAAAATGTCGGAATCTCCCCCGTAGATCACTTGCACATCCATAGTCACTTGGATTTATTTCATGCTTTCATAATAACTGGCCAGTTTCTAGCAGAGAGGTGCTAGGGTGGCAAATACTGAAACTGAGTACCTTGAATGGCAGTAGATTTCAGAGCGTATTCAGCGTGCTCCAAAAGCTGACTGCATGGCATCTTGAAAATATATCTCTCTTGATTCTTCTGGCTCTTAATAAAATAAAGACAATATTTTTAGACTGCATAAAGGCCAAATAACGAGTGTGCATATTGAATAAAGATCAACCTTTGCCTCTATGCTTGATATACCACCTCTGAATCTGATCATGTAGAACATGGTTCTTAGACTAACATAGGACATGATAAAACTGGGTTTACAGAACAATGTACTTTGTAAAATAGATGATTGCAAAACACTTCAAATGTATAAAGTATTATATGGACGCTTAATGATTATGGCAATTATTTTACAACTTAATTGTGGGAAAATGAAAGGAACAGAGTAGTTTAATGAATTCAAAAATTTATCAGACTGTGCACTATGAGGAAGATAAAAAGGAGAGTTTGTAGCTTAACGTTACCTTCTGTGAACATTAAACCTGCAATCAGACTTCTCAGCATTTTTTAAACCAGAGACTTAGTGTCCTTAGAGTTACAACATGATTTTGATTATGCAGATAATTAACTTTAAGTAAATTATATTTTACATTTCATGAGAATAACAAGCCGGGCACGATGGCTCACGTCTGTAATCCCATCACTCTGGGAGGCCAAGGTGGACAAATTGCCGGAAGTCAGGAATTTGAGACCAGTCTGGTCAACATGGTGAAACCTCTTCTCTACTAAAAATACAAAAATTATCCACACATGGTGGCACACACCTGTAATCCCAGCTACTTAGGAGGCTGAGGCAGGAGAATTGCTAGAACCTGGAGGTGGAGGTTACTGTGAGCTGAGATCACACCATTGCAGTCTAGCCTGGGCAACAGAGTGAGACTCCATCTCAAAATAAATAAATAAATACACACATACTTACATATGAAATAAACAACAACTGTTATGGCATGGCACTATCACAGCAGAGTTGATGAAATACACGTGCCTTAGAGAAGTACAGAAGATATGTGACTTTGGGATGTGACTCTTTCCACAAATAGAAGTTCATGGAGAGGCAGCTTATATCTAAACTCAGCCTTGAGCACAGCTGAAATTGGGTGAGTTTCTTTTGTTAAAGTTTGTATATTGAAGTAATAAAGTGATATAATCCTGGGCTTTGGAGTGGATTTACTAAAGGCAATAATGCATGCTGTACATTTTACATTGAGGATTTCAAAACACTGGTTATTTGTTCTATCCATTGACTGTCCCTTCTGGTCCCGAGAGTTGTATAAAGTGGGCTGAGTGCAAATGGAGGTTTGAATTTTATTATATTTGGCTACCAAGTCATTTAAAGAAATCGCTTACCCTGCCCATTCACTAAAAGTGCTGTTGGCCTTGGGATTTTTATACCTTTGGTCCTAGGCTACAATAGTTTCTACATAATAAACTGAGATTAAAGTTGTTCCCTGTCATGAGATGAATAATATTTAACATAGCTATTCAACGTATCTAACTGGTAACCTTTGACCAAATCACTGGAATAATTTAATTTTTTTAAAAATCAGATTTCATGCTGCTTTGAAGCAAATTGATTCACCACCTCAAACTAAAGGTTTGAAATGAGCATTTAGGCATAAGTGACTTTCCTAACCCACAAGGGACGTCAATTCCCAAAGAATCTTTCATTTTTGCAGTTCAGATTTACTTTCTCACAATCATTTTGCAACCTATCTGCACAGAGTTTATACCTTTGAGGTATAATCCCAAGTAATTTATCACTTTTTCTATACACTAAAATTAAATAGCTTAATTCTCAGGGGATTAGTTGAGAAAACATTTGCTGTTTCGGCCAACCCTCTGCAATCTATATTTCTTCAAGTTGTTAAAATGTCAAATTGAAAGAGGATCCAACAAAGCAACAATAAAGTTCAAAGAGAGTAAACCATATTCTCTCCAGCTATTGCAATTTTTAAATTGATCTCATTGATCCTGGAAAATAAATGCATATTGCTGTAAGTTTCAGAAACTCAAGAAGATTTTAAGACAATCAACTTAGGAATAAATGTATTACTGAAAAGACAATTTTACTGGTCAGGTCAAGGGTTGGCTCTTTCTGGAAAAAAAATGCTGTACTTGGGTGTTCAGTATTCATACAGATCCTTGTTTGATGATTTCCAAACACGCAAAATAAGGTATCTGTTAGAAGTATGTTTGAAAAGTTAATATCTGTAGTTGATTAGCACAATTGAGGAATTAATGAATTCACTTTTTATTTATTCTGAATTATTATTGCTAATTGTTGTTGGTTAAGTAAGGCCTCGGGCCTTTATTGGAAGTATCTGTCTTTGAAAGTTGGCTGCCCTGAATTTCCTCAGCTACAATCAAGACTTGAGAAATTCAAACACGACTGCAAATCTAGACATCTATTAATGCCCATCAATAACCCGTAATCAAGGCCTGAATCCATTAGCAAAACAAATAAGCAGCCTCTGAAATGAAAAGATAAATATAAGAAATCATGAATATACTAATTGTCCTTTCATGTTACAGCTGTTAGACTGTTAGACCAAATTTGGCCCCTAGCAATGGAAAGAGACATTCGTATGTGTGTGCGTGTGTGTGTGTGTGTAGCTGTGCATGCGCACATGAACATGTATAGATATGTCTTCTATGTGGAATTCAGCCATTTAAGTAGTTCTGAAAAAGAATTATAACAGCTTTACTTTTACATGGGATATTTGCATAAGCACAATCATTTCCCACCCATATTTGAACAGCCTTTTTCCTTATTCCTTTTCAGTCATTTCCTCCTCTTCTCCCTGATACTACCTTAAATACCCAGACATTTCCCTACATTGTCCATCTGCCCCCACAGGAGTTGTTCTCTTCCTAGCATGGCTCTACAGGTTTCACAAGGGCAGAATCTGGATGACAGCCAATGGTCCAACAACTGTTACTGACGAGCAGTGGTGGAGTCATCATTATTTGGGAGGACAGAATTGCTTTAGGGATGTCTTGTTGGGGACTGAGAAACAATGGACTAGATGGCCAGCCTGGCCAGCCATCAGGAGGCTCTGTGCTTCCTTTCTCTTTGAGCAGATACCAACCTTGAGCCAGCTGTATCTATAATGGGCTCAACTGCGAAATGCAGCAGACTCTTCAATTGCAGCTATGAAGTTGCAAGACACTGTACAGCAAGATTCAATTGCTTAAATGTATGTAAGCATTTATGATTTTACATGTATACAAAAATCCATGAAGTAGCTACATCAAATTATTGACAGCGCTCTGGGACAGGTATCAAGGCAGGTGCTGAAGACAAAGGCCAATCCTGTGTTGTTTCAGGACTGTATGGTATAGAAGGGAAGATGCTTACAAGACCCTGTGGTGATAAGGCCAGTATGGAGGGATGTTCAGGCTGCCAAGGGAGCATTCCTGTTTGCTAATCCAGGGCTCTTCCTCTTTGTTCAAGGGTGTGTAATGTGTACACAGTAGCACTTTACAAAGGACCAAGATTGCAGGAGAGACTAACTTATGGGAGCAGCGTCTGGGGTCAGGAAGGCCAATCTAGAGGCGACCATAAGAGTCCAAGGGTTGAGGAGGATCTAGTCTGGATGAGCTTGGTGTAAAAGAAGGGTTAGATTCATATATTTTATAAACACACACACACACACACACACGATTTTCTTACAAACAGAAATTCCTTTGAAACACAAACTATGAAGCCCACAGTGATTTTATGGGAGTGTAAAGCTTATGCAATTTTGGACCCCTTTATAAGAAAATGAATTAAAATATAAAATTTGTTATAAAATGAATATTGTGAATGAGAAAACATTTAACCTGGCAAATATCACAAACACCATAATGATTTAAAATATGACATTATTTTATTAACTAACTGCCTGAAATACTTCTGTAATACTTTTAGGACATTTTTTGGCTTCTCATTTGAAAATCACTTTTATAACAAGATTTGAAAGTATTATTTTCTATATAGAGACTGAAAAGATAATTTAGTCTTTCCTCTAGCATTGTTAATCAAAATGTTTTTTGGTTGTTGTTATTTATAGGATGCATAAAAACCATAGCCTTACTGCTACAGAGTTGTACCTTACTGTTAAGACTGTATATTTACATCCCTTGCCCAAATTCACATGTTAAATCCTCATGCCCAGTGTGATGGTATTTGGAGATGGAGCTTTTGGAAAGCAATTAAGTCATGGGAGTGGAACTCTCATGAATGGAATTAGTGACCATATAAAAGAGGTCCCAGAGAGCTGTCTTGTCCCTTCTGCCATGTGAAGACACAGAGAGAAGTCAGCCATCCATGTACCAGCGCTCTGGCACAGATACCAAGGCAGGTGCTGAAGACAAAGGCCAATCCTGTGTTGTTTCAGGACCCTTATCAGACACTGTATTGGCCCATCCTCATGCTGCTATGAAGAAATACTTGAGACTGGGTAATTTATAAAGGAAAGAAGTTTAATTGACATATAGTTCTGTATGGCTGGGGAGGCCTCAGGAAACTTACAATCATGGAGGAAGAGGAAGCAAACATGTCCTTCTTCACACGGCGGCAGGAAGGAGAAGTACAGAGGAAAGGGGGAAAAAGCCCCTTATAAAACCGTCAGATCACATGAGAATGCAGTATCATGAGAACAGCACGGGGGGACCTCCCCCATGATCTAATCACCTCCCACAAGATCCCTCCCCCAACAAGTGGGGATTACAATTTGGATTACAATTCAAGATGAGATTTGGGTGGAGACACAGAGCCAGACCATATCAGACACCAAATCTGCCAGCATCTTGGACTTCCCAGCCTCCAGAATCATGAGAAATAAAAATCTGTTGTTTATAAGCCACTCAATCTATGTGTTCTGTTATAGCAGCCTAAACTGACTATGACACTTACAAATACAGGAATTTTGGTAAGTTCTTTTGTGCGATTCCTATCAATAAGGAAAAAAAAAAAGCTATAGTGAGTGGTTATTATACTCGTTCCTCATTAAAGCATATTCCTGAAAGAAGACATCTCTCTTGACTTGATGTTTAGAATGAAATCCTCTACTTAAAATTTTACATGTCTGAACACTAGAAAATTTCAAAGACTAGTTTTAGCTTTTAAAATCTTTCTTATTCCACACTAGTCATAAAGTTGGAACAGATTAGGACACATTCTCTGTTTGTAGAGCAAAGTAAGTTTTGGTCTTGCCTCTTTGTGGCATGACATGGAATGATGAGTAGCACAGTGGATGTTAGGGGCATTCTTTCTACATAAGGAGAGTAATGACTGCAAACCAAGTAAATGTACCTGCCAAATCCAAACTAAATATATCCTCCTCTGTTCAACCTCCCCTGCGTCCAGGGTCTCAACTGTGACACTATTGACATTTTGAACTGGGTAATTCTTTGTAGTGGGAGCCTGTTTTCTGCACAGTAAGGTGTTTAACAATATCCCTGGTCTCTAATCCCTAGATGTCAATAACATGCCCTTGGTGGTGACAAAGAAAAAGGTCTCTAGACATTGCCACATGTCTCCTGGGGGGAAACTATCCCCCCATTGAGAACCACTACCTTGGACATATACCTCAAAATGCCTGTGGCCACTCCAACATCATTTAGCAAGAGGGCACTATGACATTGCAGAGTTGCAGTGGAAAGATGACAGCAGTCTTTCTTCATTGCATTAAAAATATTTTATATTTTATAATTCAGAAATTTCACAAAAACATGTCAATACATTGCTGGGTGCCTCCCAGGGTCTTGAAAGAGCCTGCAAAAGTGAAGGGTAAATATGGCTTTGGGGAAAAAAAACCTGTCAACACATTGACAATGGTGTGACATTTGTAGTCAGTGCCATGGTCCTGGACTGGGTAATTCTTGCCTTGAAAGAAACAAGTTTTCATGCAAATCCATTATTTTGTTGAATGGGTCATCTGCATATTTACAATCTTGACTCCATTCTCTCCCATGGTTTCCAGAGGGCCTAGTGTGCATGCTCATATTTTCTGTTCTGAGGTTCAAATAGCACATACATTTTTTTAAGTTCAGCTGTGGTAAGTTTGAGAGTTTCCAAATGAGTGTTTAATAATAAAGTAGAAGAAAATAAATAAACCCAACACACACAAAGCATAATGAAGTTTAATCAAGTATCTATGTAGAGGTTTATGATTATAACAATTAAGATGAATTGACTTAGCTGGCTGACTTGGGGGCTCTGCTGAACCCCAATTACTTTCTGTTGTCTCAAGCCTATCTAGTGAAAGCCATCCCAAAATATCTCCTTTAGGCTTTAGATAGTCCCACCTTTCCTATTACTTTGGTCCTTTTCTTTTGTTTTCCTTTTTTAAAAATGTGAGACAGGATCTCACTCTGTCATCCAAGCTGGAGTGCAGTGGTGCAATCATAGCTCACTCACTCTAACCTGGAACTCCTGGGCCCAAGTGATTCTCCTGCCTCAACCTCCTGAGTAGCTAGGACTACAGGCACTATATAGACAAGACTGGTCTCAAACTCCTGGGCTCAAGCAATCCTCCTGCCTCAGCCTCCCAAAACTCTGGGATTACTGGTATGAGCCACCTGTGCCAGGCCACCTTTGGTCCCTTTCTTATGAGCAAGGGTGAAACTTTTTTAAAAAAACTTATTGCTTATTTTTAAAGTTATCTCTTAAAGGAAGAAAAGGGTCAAACTTTCATTGAATTCTAAGCCTACTTAGAGAAAAAGTATAAATTGGTTTATGGGTCTAGATTTCTTTCTTGCTTTCCTTGTGAGAACAAAAAATGTTTACTCTGATAACTTTTCATAGCACTAACATAGGATAGTGCAAACCCAACAGAAAATTCATTCCTCTTATGAAGGGAAATGTTATCCATTTTCATTTTGTGTTATTCCTTACTCCTGAAAAATGCCTCCTCCACATCTCCATCTACATTACCCTCATCCTCATCACTAAGGTTCAAAAAGCAGACACTATGGAATGTCTCTCATGATTGAACTTAGCAGGTCCTGAGCTCACACACAGTTGGTTCATTTAGCAAAAATTTATTGAGTGTATTCTATGTAATAGATCCTAGAAATACACCTGTGAACAAACTGACAAATTTCCCTACCTTCATAGGTTTTTATATTATAGTTGATTTATGCAATATTTATTAAGGTGAAGTTATAAGAATATCTTATAGTAATTTTAAGTGTCTTTGTATTTTATGCCACATAATAATTTTTTTTTGTTTGGGAGCATAAACTGTTCCCTACATAATTTCTGAATACAGGAAGCACTGAGTCCTAGTAAATCTCTGTGAGTTCTTTCTTCTCTATTTTAGCCAGCCTGCATCAGAGACAATTATCCTTTTCTTCTTGAGATAGAGCTCATCTTTGCTCAAGAGGTCTTCATCCTCAAAGATCATACCATCTCTAAGGAATTTTAAGTGTTCTGTGGGATACTACTGAAGAGACACATGTTCATTTCCACCATGCACCTGTTCCTATGGTGGCCTTCCTTTCCACTCAACTCAGTCAAGAGCACTGCCTAAGCACTATCCTTCTCTGCTCCTTCAGAATAGCAAAAAATAGCTTGTATATACTAAGGGCTTATCAAGAGCCCCAAAATGTCCTGAATATTTTTATGTGCATTATCTCATTTCATCCATACAGCAGTCCTGTAAAGTAGGCAGAAGGGAAAATTGAGGCTTAGAGAGGTGAAGGCACTTGCCCAAGGCCACCCAGTTAGGAAATAATAGAGCCAAGATTCAAGCCCAGCAATCTAACTCCAGAATCTAGAGGCTTGACTTTCATTATGAATACTGTTTTGTGCAGAACTTCTGTGTGAGTTGAGTTTGTATGAATGCAAAGCAGATTCTGGTCATGGGACTAGAAAGGCCTTGATAAATTCTCTTTTACCACATGACAGGCAGCAGCACCTCAGTGGGATGACTTCAACACAAACTGCCCAATGGCAATGTCATGATGAAATATGATAGACAATAATGTACCATAACATTTTTAAACTGGAGACAATCTGTTAGGCCATCTATATTACATACATACATACACACATATGTATATGTATGTGACATGTAGATATACATGTATGTGTGTATGTAAATATGTATTCAATAGTATCAGAGATTCTTAATTCAAGAATATACTTGACTAGATATAAATAGCATTCTTGGAAGGTGACATCTTCCTGATAAGACACTTAAAGGATACTCTCAATTTTGTATATTTGGAATCTTCTGGAGATTTCTGCCTGTATGTATAAGTGCGTGCACACTTCCATAAGACTAATTCTTTTTCTTGCTACTTGTGGTACCGTCCTTATAAACCTATGATTCACAACAGGAATGTAGCTTGGAACTCCTGCTATGTAAGCAGCTGCAGATACTTCAAATACCAGCGTACATGTGATCCAGGAGTTGCTATAAATTTGCCCCTAAAAATAAAGTAACAAGTGACTGAGCAGCAATAGGAATTAATCACTGCAGTGCGTGAATGGAATGTGCTAGGCTCTACCTCAAAATCCTTTTATAAAAAGACAGATATAATTAAAACCCAAAAGAAACATCCAAGGATGCTATATTTGAGAAAATGTGCTGTGAAATTTTGGAAAAGCTATTTTTTTTTTTTTAAAAGGAAAGGCATGGTAGAAAAATGTTTCCATAATTTCTATATCATTGGAAATAGGATTATATTATTACATTACTGAAGAATTTATCATACAAAGGAATTTAAATTGGATTCAATCTTGGTACACTGAAATTTTTTGAAGGCCGACGGGATAATCGAGTCTCTCAATTAAGCTGTTTGCCATGAAGAGAAATAACTTCACAGTTAAAATATCCACCACAATTTGTAGCAAAGATTACTTTGGTGATTCAGACATGTGAATAACCATGTGAAAAAACCAGATATCTCAAGCTTTCAAAATTAAATGTGAACTATGGAATTTGTTAAAAAGCAAAAAAACAACCAAAGGAAAAGAAGAATATGACTTCTTGGAAACTGTTTTTCAATGACTATGAACAAATTCGGCATCCAAATCCAACAGCCTCCTCTTCCTCTATCACCCTAACATGCCCTCAAAAAGGAGAAGGAAAAGAGAGAAAAGGAAGGAAGGGAGGAAGGGAGGAAGGAAGGAAGGAAGGGAGGGAGGGACGGAGGGAGGGAGGTAGGGAAAGAAAACACTAACCAGAAGAAAAAGAAGAAAAATCCCCACTAACCAGCACTTCTTAAAAGGTCATTAAACAGATGGCCCAGAAAGGCCTCTCTGACTCTAAGTACATCACAGGTAACAAAGTGTTTTAGTTGTTTGAAAGATAATTTGATGGAAGATCAATTTTAGGACATAGAGAAAGTGAAAGAGATTTCTTAAACCCACTTGAATTACTGAAGATGAAAGGTTAAAAGCTTTAAAAACCAAAAACTACATTAGCAACTGAACAGCAAATACCATCAACAGAGACACAAAAGAATTTAGCAAAACAAATATTAAATGAAGACAAGAAAAAAGAATTCATTTCAGAAGCCAACAATTTCCTTTTCTTTGTGTTTCAAAATTGATTTTGCAATTTTAGACAGAAGTACTAATGGGTAATTTCTATTTAATGCTTTATAAACACATGCACCAAAAAATCACTCTCAGCTCCAAAAGGTCAGGGATCAAAACAGGTAGACTTTCTTGGACAGTTTTGCCACCACTCTACACTGTATTAGGAGCTGTGAGTGTTTCTACAGTGAAAGATGATGTGTTATGATCTGCAGCTTCTTAACCTTACATGAATTAGGCTTAAAACCACCCACTAAAAGCTGGTTTCTGTGGCATTTTTTGGTTTCTAGAATAGTTGTGTTTCAGGGAAGAACCACTAGGGTGTTGAGAGGCCCAGGTGGTTATATCTCATTAACCTAACAATAAGAGGACCTTTTCAGGTAGGTGACAGATATTTATTTTAATATTAAATCTTAAAAAAGTTAATCATTATTGTTAGATGCAATAAAGCATTTTCCTGCCTTCTTTAAGTGGAGAATAAACATAGTTTAATCTCTTTGAAGATTCAGGGTTCTCATTATAAACTTAATTTGTTACTGTTATGACATGATACTGCCATGGCTGAAGTGTGTTTTCTCTTACATTAAAAATCATTCAACTGATCCAGACAAAGATACTACAAGAAAAGAAAACTACAAAACAATATCTTTGATAAGTATTGATGCAAAAATCCTAAGCAAAATATGAGGAAACTGAATTCAACAGCACATTAAAAGGATTATACTCCATAACCAATTGGGATTTATCTTGGGAGGCAAGAACGACTCAGCATACCAAAATCTGTCAATGGAATATACCCATTAACAGAACAATGGACAAAAACCACATGATCATCTAAGTTGATGAAGAAAAACATTTGACAAAGCTCAATGCCCTATCATAATAAAAACACTCCACAAATTAGGAATAGAAGGAAATTACCTCAACATAATAAAGGTCACATAGGAAAAGTCCACAGGTAGCATTATACCCAATGGTGAAAAACTGAAAGCTTTTCCTTTAAGCTCAGGAACAAGACAAGAATGCCCACTCTTGCCACTAGTACTAAACATACCACTGGAGTCCTAGCAAGGGCAATTAGATAAGAAAGGGAAATAAAAGGCGTCTCAATTCTTTTTTTTTTGTTTTTTTGTTTTTTTTTTGAGACGGAGTCTCGCTCTGTCGCCCAGGCTGGATTGCAGTGGCCAGATCTCAGCTCACTGCAAGCTCCACCTCCTGGGTTTACCCCATTCTCCTGCCTCAGCCTCCCGAGTAGCTGGGACTACAGGCGCCCGCCACCTCCGCCGGCTAGTTTTTTGTATTTTTTAGTAGAGACGGGGTTTCACCGTGTTAGCCAGGGTGGTCTCGATCTTCTGACCTCGTGATCCACCCATCTCGGCCTCCCAAAGTGCTGGGATTACAGGCTTGAGCCACTGCGCCCGGCCAAGGCATCTCAATTCAAAAGGATGGAATAATAGTGTCTCTGTTCACAGATGACATCATATTATATATAGACAATTAAAGATTCCACAAAAAATTAGAACTAATAAATTTAGCAATGTTGCAGTATACAAAATCAACACTCAAAGTCAGATGTGTTTTTATATACTAATAATGAACAATGCAAAAGGAAATTTAAAAAAATCCAATTTACAACAGCATCAAAAAGAACAAAGTGCTTAGTAATAAACTTAACCAAGGAGGCCGGTATGGTTTGGATGTCTGTCCCCTTCAAATCTCATGTTGACCCCCAATGTTGGAGGTGGGGCCTAGTAGGAGGTGTTGGATCATGGGGGTGGATCTCTCATGAATGGCTTGTTGCCCTCCCCCTGGTAATGAGTGATAATAAATTCATGCCAGATCTGGTTATTTAAACGAGTATGGCACCTCCCCCACCTCCTTGTGCCCTCTCTCACCATATAACACGTCTGTTCTCCCATCACCTTCCACCATGAGTAAAACCTTCCTAATGTCTCCAGAAGCCAGGCAGATGCAGTTGCCATGTTTCTATAGCCTGCTGAACAGTGTGCCAAATAAGCCTCTTTTATTCATAAATTAGTTTAAGGAATTCCATTACAGTAATGCAAAATGGACTAATAGAGGCAAAAGATTTGTACATTGAAAACTACAAAACTTTGGTGAAAGAAATTAAAGACCCAAATAAATGGAAAGACATCCTGTGTTCATGGATTGGAAGACATAATATTATTAAAATACCCATACTATCCAAAGTAATACACAGATTTAATGCAACACCTATCATAATCCCAATGACTTTTTATTTTTTTTTTGCAGAAATAGAAAAAAATTCTAAAATTTACAGGGAATCTCAAGGATTTCAAACACAAAAACAATCTTCAGAAAGAACTAAGCTGAAGGCCTTACACTTCCTGACTTTGAAACATATCACAAGCTATAGTAATCAAAATAGTACGGTACTGACATAAAGGCATAAGGACCAATGGAACAAAATAGAAAGCCTAGAAATAAATCCTTGCATATATGGCCAAATGATCTTCAACAAAGATGTCAAGATGTACACAATGGAGAAATGATATTCTCTTCAACAAATGGTGTTGAAGAAACTGGAAACCTGCACAGAAAAGAAGAAAGATGGATCCTCATCTTACATCATATGCAAAAAATAACTCAAAGTAGATTAAATAACTACACATAAGACCTGAAATTATAAAACTCTTAAGAAGAAAACACAGGGGAAAATGTTCAAGATGTTAGAATGGGCAATAATGCCTCGAAGAAAGCACCAAATGCACAGGCAACAAAAGCAAAAATAGACAAATGAAACTACATCAACTGTGCAACAAAGGAAACAATCAACAGAGTGAAAAGGCAATCTGTGGAACA
Source organism: Rhinopithecus bieti (assembly GCF_001698545.2). NCBI lineage: Eukaryota > Metazoa > Chordata > Mammalia > Primates > Cercopithecidae > Rhinopithecus > Rhinopithecus bieti. Next base: position 1,446,743 of record NW_016809457.1, read on the forward strand.
GAAGAAAACATTTGCAAGCCACATATTGGATAAAGGGTTATCCAATATCTAGAATTTATAAAGTACTACTATTCAAAAACAGATAAATAATACTTGATTAAAAATGGGCAAAGGACTTGAACAGACCGTTCTCCAACGAAGGTATAGAAATGGCCAATAAGCATATGGAAAGATGTTCAACATAACTAATTATCAGGGAAATGCAAATAAAAATTACAATGAGATATCACTTCACACCTATTAGGCTAGCCACTATCAAAGAAACAGAAAATAACAAATGTTGGTGAGGATGTGGAGAAACTGGAATCCCTATGCATTGCTGATAAGATTGTAAAATAGTGTAGCCTCTATAGAAAACAGTATGACAGTTCCTCAAAAAATTAAAAATAGAACTACCACATGGTCCAGCAATATATACTGCTGGGTATATATCTGAAATAATTGAAAACAGTATCTTGAAGAGATATTTGCACAACCATGTTTATTGCAGCATTATTCACAATAGGAAAAATGTGGAAGAAACCTAAATATTCATCAACAGTGAATGGATAAAGCAAATAGGCATATACATACAATAGAATATTATCCTTAAAAAAGAAGGAAATCCTGACATACGCTACAACATAGTTGAATCTTGAGGACATTACGGTAAGTGAAATAAACAAAATGCAAAAAGACAAACACTGCACGATTCTGCTTATATGAGGTATCTAAAGTAATCAAACACATAAAAATAGAAAGTAGAATGGTGATTGTCAGGGGTTAGGGAAAACAGGAAATGGGAAGTTGTTCAATGAGTGTAGAGTTTCAGTAATGCAAGATGAAAAAGTTCTAGAGATCTGTTGTAAAACAATGTGCATATAGTTATAACAATACTGTACTGTACACTTAAAATTTTTTATGAGGGTAAATTTATGTTACTCTTTTGTCACAATTTTAAAAGTCTAACCGTTATATTTTTACCAACCTTCTAGTGTTTATGTATAATTTACGTTTCTCTTTGGTGCTGTCAGTTATTACTTCTTACGTCTGAATGTTGTAGGTATGTGTGGATTTTTTTTTTTTAATCTAGTAAACCATTCCTTCAACTTGTAGGTAAGTCTACTTTCTAATCCTCTGTTTTAATTAATAAATAATGTTTGGGGTGAACATCTGAATATCCATGGGCTTCGTGTAAAGCTGCTTGCATCTTAGAGGCCTATTTTCTGTTTATTTTCAGAAATATGTTCCTGAGGATTGGGATTGCCAGATATTTGACTTTGACATACTAAGCTGGATATTATTGAGCCTTTGCACTTTTCTAGAAAAGTGGAGGACATCCAGGTAGTCAGACAACTGGGGACTAGCTTTGAGTCATGGAAATTCACATCATCCTGTTTAAGAAGACCGTGACATGTGGCCTAAACAAATACAACACCCCCAATTCAAAATGGTCATGTCACCGCACAGACACCTCAGTCTTTCATTTCTGGGCTGGAGCTACTTGAGATACATACTTTAAGTGGATGTTGTTAAGCCCACCATGTTTGGATGGCGGTAATGTCACTTCCTCTGTGGTAGAAGCTACATCTTGCAGTTACTTCTTCCATTTCTAAGCTGATTGAATTTGAGTTTTAGCTTTATTGTTACTTTTTGTTTTTGTTTTGTTTTATAGAGAAGAGATCTTTACATGTTACTTTCTGTTTTCATTTTTTTTTTTAATAGAGGTCTTTAAATGTTCTTTTGGAGGCAGAACACACTTTAATTTTACATGGTCTATAAAAAGATCATAGATATATAGGGGAAAAAAACTACACAAAGTCTATACAGTGAAAAGTAAGTCTCCATTTCATCTCTATTTCTCAACCCTCATGTCTTCTACATCAGAACTAATTTTTGTTTTGACAATCTTTTATATGCTTCCAGAGATATATAACTTTTTTAAAAAACCACAAATGGGGAAATTCACTAAAACTGTTCTATAATATGGTTTGTTCACTAAATAATAGGTGTTGGAGATATATTTATCTCATATTTGGATATATCTCATCATTTTTGATGTCATCTAAATAATACACTTAGTAGGTAAATGAAATTAATTTAATTAGTTCTTTTTAATGGATGTTGATTGTTTTCATATTTTTACTATTATGAACTCTAGAAATGCAATAAAAAAGAAATCCCATGTACAACTCCTACACATAGAGCAGGTAATGCAAGTAGTGTGTAGTAGTGTCAGCATATCATAAATCTAAGTCAGATAAATTAAAATCATTCAATCGTAGAAGCTAAACTTTTCTATATTAAGATGTTTATGCACCACTATGACACAGAGATGAGCACAGAGGCTGATGGGTGACAACTGTGACACCTATCTAGCATGATTGATCCAGGAACACAACACTAATGGGAATCTGAAAGACTGCAGTGTAAAAAAAGAATAGTGGAGTCCATGATACATGTACAGGAACAGCTTTTTTGCAAGCTTATGCAGGATACGTTAACAGGTTGGAGATATGTAATGTGTCAAAATTTAGCATTTTAAAGTAGTGAATTGATTTTTATTACAGTTTGAAAAAATTTAAAAGAAATTCAACTTTAGGATGAAATCTCATTTCTGGCTTCTCAGATCGACAAATATGAAAAAAGTTGATAATGAAAAAATAATCCAAGGTTTGGCAAGGATGTGGGGAAGTAAGCATTAACGTGTATTTTTTAATGGGAACATACATTTGTAGAAATTTGGTAGAAACGTTTGGCAGTTTTCATAAAAAATTAAAATACATATATCTTTTTTTCCACCAGTGACATGTCATGGGACTTTCCCCATATGTGCAAAAGTATATTTGTAAAATGATTTTTTATTGTAGCACTGTATATATTAACAAGAATTAGAAGCCATCTAAGTGCCCAAAGCTATGGGATTAATTAAATAATTTGCAGTCTGCATATACTTCAGTTCGTAGCTGATTAAAAGAATGAATATATTTGTATACACTAGTTGGAAAGGTTTGCAACATATTCTATGAGGTGAACACAGCAAGGTAGGAAACTGTGTGTATAAAATTCTTATTTCTTGTGTGAGAGATAAAAAAGTTGTTCATCTGTATGAAAAATTTCACAACAAACTATTGATAAAATTTCCTTGTGGGAAGAGGGTTGGGGGATCTGAGGCAGAAGAGACACTTTTAAAAAAGTTTTTTGTGAATTTTCTTCATATTCATAAATACATATTTCAAAAGGTGAATTAAAATCAAATATTTATGGAAGCACCACAGTGTTTTTATGAAACAAAATCTGAAAAACGGTTTTCAAGGAATCCACTTCTAGACTGAAAACAGTGGTGAGAATTTAGAAGATGCACCATCACTTCCTGCTTAGTAAATTATGGGAAATAGGAAGATGTCCTTCCCTGCTTTTCAACACAAAGTTTGAAGTAGAGAGATTTCTTCTGATATTATCAAGAAAGATGAGGGTAGGAAGATTTATCTCCAGAAGAACCTAAGGTGGCTAGGAATGAGGTGGAAGAAACATAATTAGGGCAGTCTCCAAAGACGTACCTTTGGTAGGTAGAGGAGGGAATTTTGTAGAAGCTTTTGTAGCCCACTCCCACAGAAACACTAGGAGCCCCATTTTGTTAGGTGGCAAATTGCTGACACAGGGTGTAACAGTTTCTCCCAGACTTCTGGCACCAGTGTACAAATTGTACTCATTTTTGTAGTTGAGATGTGAGGAAATTGCCCAAGATTTTAATGATTTATTATTATCATTTAAAATATTATTTTATTTTGTGTTTTAAAAAATCTGTTGTAAAAAAGCATGAATACTATAGTAGCTAAAGAAATACAGAAAGCTTTCTATTTCCCAAAGATAACTATACTTAATGTTTTGGTACATTACTCTTCCAAGGTTTTTTGTTTGTTTACTTGTTTAATTTTGGCGTTTATGTGGATGTGATCACACTGTCTATACAAGTTCATTTCCTGTTCAGACAGGCCAAAGAGGTACTCATCAGGACCCTGAATCAGGACCCTATAATAAAGATGTAAGGGGACGTGAATTATTATTATCATCATTGAACAGCTACAACCAACGAAAACAGTCATAAAACTTCTTAATATGGTGACAGGACGTTGAAGGTTGGTTTTGAGACATGGACTGACGAGGTCTATGGATTTAACAATTAAATTCAGGACCGAGAAAGGTTCTTGGTTTAAAATATGTGACAACTTTTCAACTCGGAAGGAGGAAAACTGATAATTTATTTTCTTATTGTATATGTTCTTAGCCACACAATTCCAGACCTGGCTGAGCTATTCCAGTGGGGAAAAAAAATTTATTTTCTTATTGTATATGTTCTTAGCCACAGCAATTCCAGACCTGGCTGAGCTATTCCAGTGGGGAAAAAACATCTGCTAAACTTGGCTTGGTAGAATCAAGTTAAGAAAGCTTTAACTTTTGGTAACAGAGAACCCAACTAATAGTGGACTAAGCAAAGAGAAGTTTATTTTTCTCACATGACAGATGAGACTTCTGGAGGTAAACTCTTACTGGCTATGATTCAATGGATAGATGACATCAGGGCTAGCACTTCTGTGATGCTTCTCATTCCCTCAAGCCAGCACTGCATGGTCACAAGATGGCGGCTACACTTCAGATACCATGATGGCTTCTGGGACAGGAAACCGGAAGAGGATAGCACCAGCCTTAAGTGCTTCTTTTTATCGGCAAATCGAAAGTGAGATCCATACCTCCTTCTGCCTTCTTCTCACTGGCCAAAGCTATGTCCAATAACCACCCTGAGTTGCAGGAGAAGCTAGAGAGAAAAGTATGTAGCTGGCCACATTGTCACATCACAGGAAAACTGAGGTTCTGTTAGCACCGAAGAAGTGAGGAATAGGTATAACATAAACAGGTCACCTTGTCTGTCAGAGGGAAGAATCTTTATCCACTTCAAGTTCTTTATTTCTAAGATGTATGTAGAATGGATTTTTCCTTTGCTTGCTGCCCCAGAGCTGGGGTGCTATAGAAGACTAATGAGAATGGGACTTCAGGTTTGCTGAGGACCATGACAGCACTAGGCAAGGAGACATGCCATTAAGGGAACATGGGTGTTCCTGCCAGACAAGGGTGACCCAGAAGATGTAGCTGAATCTCAAAAGAGACATCCCTGCCCAGGAGGATGGCCATTTCATATGCACTTTGAGTCTATGTCTGCTCCTGTGAAAAAGCCCATTCACAGGCGTGACCATTTGTGGAGACTACTGTGGTCTCATTGTGTGCAGTCATATGAAGAAGCGATGTGCATTTTCCTCTTCCTGCATTTTTTTTTTTTTTTTTTTTTGAGACGGAGTCTCGCTCTGTCGCCCAGGCTGGAGTGCAGTGGCCCGATCTCAGCTCACTGCAAGCTCCGCCTCCCGGGTTTATGCCATTCTCCTGCCTCAGCCTCCTGAGCAGCTGGGACTACAGGCGCCCGCCACCTCGCCTGGCTAGTTTTTTATACTTTTTAGTAGAGACGGGGTTTCACCGTGTTCGCTAGGATGGCCTCGATCTCCTGACCTCGTGATCCACCCGTCTCGGCCTCCCAAAGTGCTGGGATTACAGGCTTGAGCCACCGCGCCTGGCCTCTCTTCCTGCATTTTAACCCAACACCAGAAGGGTAAGTTCCAGGGAAGAGGAGAGGGTGTGAGACAAATTGGAGTATGCTCCTCACTCACAGACCATGGAGACTTCAGAATAGACACTGACTGGGTGAGAGATGCAAGCTTTGGATTACACATGGTTACAACAGCTATACCTGAGTCATAAAAACCTCAACAGAACTATACTGATAAATCTGAGGGCCTACAAAACTGTAGAACTAGACTGAGATACCATGAAGGCAACTGCTACTCAGTATATTGAAGTCCCAGCCTCCAATACTATGAATGTTAGTTGATTTGGAAATAAGGTCTGTGCAGATGCAATCAAGTTAAAATGAAGTCATAGTGAATGAAGGCAACCCCTAATCTACTATGACTGAGGTTCTTATAAGAAGAGGAAAAGTTGGACCTAGAGACATACAGGGAGAATGCTGTGTGAAGACAGAGGCAGAGATTGGAGTGATTGAACTGAAAACCAAGGAATGCCAAGGATTGATGGTCACCACCACAAGCTAGGAAGAGGCAAGGAAGGTTTCTATACACAGTCTTAGAAGGAGCTCTGCAGATACTTTGATTTTGAACTTCTGGCCTCATTAAGTGTAAGAGAAGAAATTTCTGTTGTTTTAAGCCACCTTACTTTATTAAATGCTGTATCATTTTCCTAGGGCTGCTGTAACAAAGTCCTAGGAAACTAATCCAGCATTCAATAAAGTAGGGGGAAAATGGTTTTACATAGATACACCTAACAATTGACACTGTTCGTGAAACCAATAAGACACAAACTATATTAGGCCGTTCTTGCATCACTATAAAGAAATACTCGAGACTGGGTAATTTATAAAGAAAAGAGGTTTAACTGGCTCATGGCTCTGCAGGCTTTACTGGGAGCTTGGCACCAACAGCTGCTTGGCTTCTGGGGAGGCCTTGGAGCATTTACTCATGATGCAAGATGAAGCAGGAGCAGGCACATCACATGGGGGGAGCAGGAGCAAGAGAGAGAGTGGGAGGGGAGGTGCCACACTGTACAACAACCAGATCTCACAAGAACTCACTCCTTATCCTGAGAACAGCACCAAGCCATGAGGGATCCACCTCCATGACCCAAACACCTGCTCTCACTCAGGCTCCACCTCCAACATTGGGGATTACATTTCAACATGAGATTTAGGTGGGCTAATTTTGTATTTTTAGTAGAGACAGGGTTTCTCCATGTTGGTCAGGCTGGTTCCAAACTCCTGACCTCAGGCGATCCGCCCACTTTGGCCTCCCAAAGTGCTGGGATTACAGGCATGAGCCACCGCGCCCGGCCCGGGGGCATCCTAACATAATGATTCATCATGTTTCTATTTTTTTAAGAAATAGAATGTGTGGGGGAACTCAAACAAAAAATGTGGGGGTATACAAAATACAAGTATACCAAGTTTGGTATGGATTGATGGCTTTGCCACTGTACTGTACTATTTTCAATGATAACTTAATGCCATCTTCCTTACCTGGGCTAGGTAGAAAATTTTCTTCAATTGCCTTGAACCTGTTCCCAAAGCAGAAAGTTGTCAGACTATTCTTGCTCAAGGAATGCACTGTGCTTTTGCTTTGATTGTTAAGCATTTTTAATTAGCAGCATGGAGTGTATTAGAGAGAAGGCATTAATTGCTTCCTTAGCTCTCCGGGTATTACTTGAGTGAGGATATCTTTAACTCTGTCTCTTCTGTGTCTGTTTGCAAGGAGAGAAAAGTTTTATTTTCATGGGCTTGAAACCCTTGTTGTCCTTTTATTCTTATTGCAAAACTGTATTTGAAGGAAAATTAAGGAGAAATTTCAGCCATTCTAGTTGTCGGTGGTGGTCTTATCCTGAGACTCTTGGTTACCTTGGCAACAAGGCTTGGGTACCAGTCTCTCTCCTATTTCACCTAACTAGTAAACATATTTGAACATCTGGACATGTGTGCATTGTGTATAGGTGAGAAATCTACATTTATGAAGGATTCAAGGTATTCACAGGGTATCTGTGCTATGTGCTTTATTTTATTTGGAGTTTCCTGACTAACCTCTTTCAGCATTTTGCAACTTGCCTTCACTTCTTACAGAACATTAAAAATTTCCCTAAACATTTTAAATCATATTTTAACACAACAGAACTTGGCAGTTTTAACAATTTACTATGATTTCCTCACATCTTTTTTACTTAAGAGAATACGAAATCAAATTTTAACAAATCACATTATGAGTTCCCCCACACATTCTATTTCTTAAAAAAATAGAAACATGATGAATCATTATGTTAGGATGCCCCCGGGCTGGGTGCGGTGGCTCATGCCTGTAATCCCAGCACTTTGGGAGGCCAAAGTGGGCGGATCACCAGAGGTCAGGAGTTTGGAACCAGCCTGACCAACATGGAGAAACCCTGTCTCTACTAAAAATACAAAATTAGCAGGGTGTGGTGGTGCATGCCTGTAATCCCAGCTACTCGGGAGGCTGAGGGAGGAGAATTGTTTGAACCTGGGAGGTGGTGGTTGCAGTGAGCCAAGATCGCAGTATTGCACTCCAGCCTGGGCAATAAGAGCGAAACTCCACCTCAAACAAACAAACAAGCAAACAAAAACTCTGCCTCAAAAAAAAAGATGCCCTAAATTTTTAATTTTAAAATTAAATATTTTTTGGAAATTTGATTTGTTTAAAAGAATATTCCTATAATTATGGCAGGCTAACTAACAGTTACAAAATAATTACAAAAACAATTATGAACTATTGGTATATTCATGTTCTAAAGTCAATGCTCATGGAAACATGTTTATCATTTTGAAGATGTTTGAGATATTTGTTACAGTAGGCACGTTTTTAATTGGCAAGTATAAATACTACCTGTTAAAACTTATAAGTTTTAGAAAATTCAAGATTTAGCACATGAAAGTAAAAAATAAATACTTAATGTTAAAATTCCACCATTAAAAAGTGCTTTAAAGTTTTCTGAACTTAATTTGAACCTTTATTTTCTTTTTTTTTAAGAGTTTTTTTTTTTTTTTTTGAGACGGGGTCTCGCTCTGTTGCCCAGGCTGGAGTGCAGTGGCCGGATCTCGGCTCACTGCAAGCTCCGCCTCCCAGGTTTACGCCATTCTCCTGCCTCAGCCTCCCCGGCAGCTCGGACTACAGGCGCCCGCCACCTCGCCCTGCTATTTTTTTTTTTTTTCTTTTTTGTATTTTTTAGTAGAGACGGCGGTCTTCACGCGGTTAGCCAGGATGGTCTCGATCTCCTGAAACCTCATGATCCGCCCGTCTCAGCCTCCCAAAGTGCTTGGGATTACAGGCCTTGAGCCACCGCGCCCGCCTGCACCTTTATTTTCATTTAGACCACTGTTAATAAAGTAGTCGCAAGAGGGTAATGACAGACAACTTTGCTCTCTAAAACAACTTTACCCTTGGAATGCATATTCTAGCACAGTATTAAGCCCAAGCGCAATAGGCCCAAGTGAGAAGTGGGGAGGGGAATTATTTCTGGGGCCCCTGGTTTCTCTGCCTGGTATTTCTTTCTTCTTTTTTTTCTTTTTAAGGATTCAATTTACTACATATTTATTAAGTGCCCACCAACATTTCAACGGGCACAGGCAGGGCTGGGAGTGGGCAGAGAAGCGAATGGCTCCCCTTCCTGACAGGCAGGTGACCCTCACCCCCAGATCAGGCGCCCCAAGGGGGCACTGGAAACCCTCACACTCAAGGAGCGGAGGTGAATAGCTTCCTTGTTCTCACCTCCGGGTACAGGCACTGGCGTGAGGGAAAGTGGCTGGGAGGCAAGGAAGCTGGAAGAGGAGGTGCTGCCCAGGGCTGTGCTGGAGGGGTGGGATTCTGTGGGTTACCTTGGCCCCGGTGTGCCAGGGTCGGGGGGACGTGACACTAGTGAGAATTGGTAGAAAGAGTGTGTGAAAGGACATGCGTGCATTATGTTGTGCCATAACTATAGTTGACGTTGTGACGGTGTGTGTTTGTTCACTTGTGTCTGTGTATGACATCATCACCATCTGCTGTGATGCCATCACCGCCTCTATTGTGACATTGACATGACGTGCGACGTTCAACGTGGCTGTGACGTTCACTGCCGCATCTTATTGTACGTCATGCCACCGCCCCCCATGTCGTGTGCGACGTGCGCATCTGCGTGACGCCATCGCTAAATCCTCTTCGTGACCTCTACATGGGCCGCGTGAGGTCTTACAATGGCCACGTGACACCCAATCACCACGGTGATATGTGACGCAGCGCTGGGTCTTGCGTGACGTATTCCGTGGCTGTGTGTTCTGGCGAGGAGGATCATAAGGGCCGGGTGCGGGTGTGAGGAGAGTATTAGGGGTTTGCACTGCAGGGAGTTGTCTGATGGTGGGCCCTGGGTGGTTGAGGGCGGCGAGGAGGGGTAGTGTCGGGCGCTGTGAGCATCTCACTGCATCCTCCGCAAACCGCCGGGTCGGGCCATCCCTTGGTCCTCAGGCCTGGAACCTCCTCAGCCACTGGATGGGGCTACAGGGATGCCTGCAGGGGGCCTCTGGGACTCCAGGATCTTCCTTTCTGCTTGGTATTTCTTTTCTTCCTACCACATTCCTGTAGTTGGAGGTGTACAGATTCCTTGGGGATAGGTTGAATGGTGAGGCCAGTCAGCAAAATAAGAAGAAAAACGTGAATTTTCTGCCCCACTGGCTTTTTTCCCATTTCCCCTTTGCCTCTCTTGGTGACTGGCTATGCATTTACCTGCCACCCAAATCATGAACCTGAGAATGACTTTCATGATGCTTCCAGCGCCCCGTTAACCCCATTCCCACTCTCATCAGTATCATCAGTATCCAAATGTGATGTGTGATGTTACCTGCTTCACGTGTGTTTTCTTGTTCCTTCCTCTCTATCTCTTGGAGTTATTCACAAGGACAGTTACAACAGGCTCTTCACTGGCCTTCCAGCGCAACCTTCTCTTCAATCCAAATTTCATGATGATGCTAAGAAAAATCTTCAAATCGTGAAGTCCATCGTGTTACTTACTGGCTTAAAAAAAAAAAAAAAAGGCATCAAGAGGTGTCTCAATGCTTTTAGGACAAATCTTAATTTCTAGAACTGGTCCTTAAAGTCTGACCAAACCTAACCTTACACTGTGGGCCACTTGAACCTTTCCTCATCTCCAGGGTTACTGTGTCTGGTGTGGTCACTGGCACAACTCTAGGGGGCGCCATGCACTCCGGCAGTCTATGTGACAGATGTTCTCTCTGCCTGAAATTTCCTTCCCTGCCTGTCCTTTAAAACACAATTTTTCTTGAATTTCTCCAACAACTTTACTTCCTTGAAATTGGAGCCCTTCTTCCTCTCCATGGACTCTCTGCCTTTACCTATTTCATTCATCTACTTACTTTCCAACTCTCCAATCTTAAGTGCTTGTTTCCATGTTTCTCTGTCTCCTTTTCCTGCCTACCCTTCACTGAAAAGTAATCCCCTGGAACACAGACGTTGTTTTGTTTGTTTTTATAACCCTTACATTTAGCACTTTACCTGGTACAGAGAGGCACTTAATAATCAGTCTAAGAGTGCATGAGTGAATGCATGAATGCAATACAATGAACTCGGGTTGGTTCAGGCAACGCTGGATTTCTTTCTTTCTTTTTTTTTTTTTTCAGATGGAGTCTTGCTCTGTCGTCCAGGCTGGAGTGCAGTGGCACGATCTCAGCTCACTGCAACCTCCATCTCCTAGGTTCAAGCAATTCTCCTACCTCAGCCTCCTGAGTAGCTGGGATTACAGGTGCCCGCCACCACGCCCAGCTAATTTTTGCATTTTTAGCAGAGACAGAGTTTCACCACGTTGGCCAGGCTGGTCCCGAACTCCTGACCTCAGGTGATCCGCCTTGGCCTCGGCCTCCCAAAGTGCTGGGATTACAGGCATGAGCCACCACGCCCAGCCAACCCTGGGTTTCTGTTTACATTTTTTTCTATGTGGATCTGGACTGTGTTTCCTTCTGTGCTAGCCCAGGCTAGCCTAATAACACCTGCCCCTCCCAACTGTTTTCTAGTTGATTTACTTATAGCTTCTGTCCCTAGCAGGATCTGGCTTTCTCCTGGAGCAAGTGTATCTGCCACTACATACTATCTGCTCCCTCGTATCTTATTTCCTTTCCTCTGTGGGGACGACTAAGGGTTTACCATGGCTGTAGCGCAATTGGCAGCTGTCAGAATCAAAACTCATTAATAAAAAATGATAATGCTTCAAAGTACATTACATTACTCCTTCAAAGTCTTTTGTGAACATTATCTTATTAATCATCACAATAGCTCAGGGGAAGATAAACATTGTTGGTTATCTTACCTCAATCATATTTTGAAGGAACTATTTTTTTCTTGTTATTGTTTGATTATGCTATGAAATCTGGATAGCAATTTTCATATTGGCTATTTGGATATAATTTGATATGCTGATGTAAAATTTCCCTGGATCAGTAAGGTGGTTTTTATTTTTATTTTAGATGTCTCACTCGTACGCTTTTAGAATTCTTTCCAGAGAGCTGAGCAAAGAATAACAAGCAAAAGACTCAGATATTTCTGCTCAGGGGTTGAAACTTTCTGGGTATCTTGAGGCTCATTAAATCATTGGTTCATGATGTAGAAAAGCAAAAGATGAGTTACTTGTACACATGGTAGCTGCTAAAATAACAGTTGAATGACTGAATGAAGTATTAATTTAAAACCTGGAAGTTTAAATAAGGGGCTTATGTAAAAAATTAGTATCCTAGTCAGGAATTCCATTAGTAACCAGTATCAAACAGCTAAAAGAGAATTCTTTTAGGAGAGGAATTTTACTTAGGAAACTGGTTTAAAAAATTTACTTGGTTGTTCTGTCCCCACCTCACCTCTAGCATCCTATGTTTACTTTTCTCATAGTGCTTATCACACATTTTATCATGTATTTGTTTACGACTTTAGTTTCCCTTAGATGGCAGGAACCACTTCTGCTTGACACACAATGGGAACTCAATAAATGACTGTTGAATGGAAAAAAAAAAAATTAACCAGAGAAATCTTTCCTGTAAAAAGTAAAAAGTTGAGTAAGTTCAATTTCAAAGTTACAGGAAGAGATGGCATAAGCACTGGGCACTACATTCAAGTTGGGCGTCAGGTATCCTCAGTGTGCCTTGTGTGAAGAATTTGAAATCTTCCAATAACTCAGCAACAAGCTGTACCACCTCTGGAAGATTTTCTTCTTTCAAGAGATGAGCGATGTCACAGATGACATGGGCACTTTCTATGTTCTAAGATGGAGTCTGATTTCGTGGGAGTGTCTGGGGTGGAGTGGCCCTCAGTACAACTATACCTGTTCATCTCTGGTGTTGGGACAGTGTCCTAGAGGGAGGTTTCATGAGGTTTACCTCAAATTTTTTTCCAGGCCAAACAAACATTTTTGACTTCATAGATTACTGTCAACATTATGTCCACCCCATAAGGATAGACTAAAAGGCGAGGCTGAAGTCAGGCTGTGGTGTAATCAGGCATCTGTCTTTTCTGATCACAGTAGTTTTGTGGCATGAGGTGTGGAGCTGAGTGGAAGGGCGGGACATTGCTCCCGCCTGTACTTCCTCTTCCTGGTCAAGCGCACACACTTCCCACTGGCCCTCTGTCTTCCCACCCTTCTTACTGTTACTCCAGGAAGTGCCAGTGCCCAGCACAAGCTTCTGAAAACCCCCTCAGTTTAAAAACACTCCCGAACCCTTCCTCCAACCTCCAGGAAATTGTGACCCATTATTAAGAAATGCCCGAGTAGAACACGTGGGCTTCTAAATGCCACCTTTTAAGATTTGGAGATAAAACACTGTCATAGTTTTAAAAAATCTTGTTCACTCTTGCCTTTTCTCTTTCAATAAGACAGTTGGTGTTGACATCCTTCATAGAGGAAACATAACAAAGAGGATTAAAAGCGGTTCGAAAGTCCAATGAGGAATGTATACTTTCAACAACTCTGTGCTGTAGAGGGAAGAATCTTAGCCAATGGCTTTCCAGAAAAGTGATTATGCTTTAAAAACAAAATTCAAATCCTTAATAAGTCTAGGTTCCTCAGCTTCAGCTCTTAAGCGTGCATTAGTGCTCACACTAGCATCTGTTTCATTCTTTTAACAAAATAACATTGTTTTGATGAAAATCTGTGCCTCAGTTGGCCATGTTTTGCGCAGCAGTTTTAGATTGGGTATTCAGAGTGATGATAACTGTGATTGCTTTCCTAAGTAGTCGGCTCAGCATGAATATCCCCAGTGTGGAAACTTCTCTCAGGGAGATTTCTGTGTAACTTGATATTCAATGGACTTTTTTCTTAAGCCCCGGAACCATATGTTTAAAGGAAAACCCTGGACTAGCTCATGGTTTGGGTGGAGAAGCCCAAAAAGCTGATGATAAGCAGGTAGGAAAGGCAGCCCCTCCCTTCACTCCTGGCAGCTCCCCTGGGAACTGGACTCTCTCTGTCCTGAGGTGGGGAAATGTGGTAATCGGTAAATCAAATGGTTTCTAGAATTTCTGAAGCTCTTCCCCAGAAACTGAAGCAACCACAGTTTGAAAACCACTACAGCAAAGCAATTAGGAGATTAAATAGAATTTCCCAAATGGTTCACTTTCCTTCTACAAACATTCCCTATTCTGGAGGAATAATTGGACCCATGAAGCTTGGAAGGCTGGTTTTAGAGCTGGAAAGTTTTGTGTTCAAATATCTTTTACCTTCTTCTGAGCAGACAAGCTTGTACTTGGATTGTGATTCGTTCCACATCTTTGAGATAAACTTCATTTGATTTATCAGGTCATTCCTTAGCTTTCTGAGTTGTCAAATTAGTTGGAATGGGATTATTTTATTTTTAACGCATCAACTATTAGACTAAACTTGGAGGTCCAACAAAGTTGTCTCTGTGTGCCTTGGTTTCCCCCATTTCTAATCTCTCTGCAACCCAAGGTGTTAATTACAGTTCTAGCTCTGTAATTAATAGGGCAGTTACTTAACCTCTTCGGATTCAATTTTCTCTACTTTGAAATAAACAGTCGCTGGACTGAAATGATCGATAAGGCCTTTTTAATTGTTAACAATTGATGATTACTTGAGGTTTCGTCCTCCATGGCCACACAGCCATGTCACAGTGCCGTATAATCACACAGGCCACCCTTCTCTTAGACTCCAATACACCTGACCCTGGAGTTGTACAACACAGTGGCCCAGCGGTTTGAGAGGTGTGTCCAAGTTTCACCTCAGTGTTAAAAATTCTTTCCTTTCCACATGCTTTGAAATGTTGCCACTGGAGACCCAAGTTTAAATATTATTCTCTCTAGTACAATTCTTGGACAGATAACACATTAAATCATTAACAAGTTGTATGAATTGTTTTTATTTCTCCCATGACAGGAAGACCCTGGAGAAGTGGGAGAACTAGGATAGATGGGGAGGTGAGGGAGGGAGGCTGAGCCAAGGCTTTTGAGGCAGAAGTAACCAAGTTCAACTCTTGGATCCATTTATAAGCTGTGTGACTGTGGGTTAATTATTTAAGCATTGGGTCTCAGTTTCTGTATCTATAAGGTTGTAGTGTTTACCTATGGAGGGCTGTCGTGAAGACTGAATTCAATATTGTGTAAGCATCTAGTGTACAATAGGCACTCACTAAATGCAGCTATTACCATGACTTCATAATTTTACCCACAGCTAGATCTGCAATTAAGTGTTCTGATCACCTATTTGATAACAAAACTCAAATAGAAGCTCTGGTATTCAAGGGACAAACAGACATACCTTCCCCCTTGAAGAACAACTTTTTATTTCATAACCCCTCTGTGCCTGTGGCACAGTGAGGCTCGGATGCCAAGAAGCGCTTGTTCTCTGATCTTCCTCACGCTCTCTCCAATACCTCTGAGTTGTTTGGCACATGTTTTGAAACGTGAAAATGGGATGGCACTTTCTAAACAGTGAAATCATTATGTTAAAAGCTCATTTGATTTTCTTCCATTTGAATGTGAACTATAGTGCTCGAGATCTTCTTTGTTTTTGTTAGGCAGTGGGTTTTCTCTCTCTCCTTTTTTTTAATCTGTCTTCCATTAGAAAAGTATTTTTTGATTGCTTGCATGGTTTATTTTGTGGAAATAAGAGTCTATTGTTCTATCAGGGGAAAAAAATATCCACCGCAATAACCATTTAGGACAAGGAGAAGGAAGGAAGGTATTTTGGAGAAAATAATTCCTTTCCCATATTTNAAAAAAAACTCTAAGAAGTCAAAACCCATAGGATTTGTTCTTTTTCCTAACTAATTTCCAAGCAAGATGCAAAACTGCCATTAAGAATCTCTGTTCCTTGTCCAGTCCAATTAAAAATTTTTTTTTTAGAAGTTACAAAAGATTTAAAAAACATGTTCAAGGACACTTCTTAAAAGGTTGACTCCCCTTGGGAACTTGGAAATCGGCTTTTTAAAAAGCGCTTCTGAGCCGTCTCTGAAATTTCTTCTTGAATAGCATTATATTGTCTTCCTAGCAAGGAGTAGTTTCATCTAGCTTTCCAACAGTGTGATGATGGAGGTATGAGCTAGTCAGACCGTGTACCCAATTTGGGGGTTTTATTCACAGCTTTCATTTTAGTTCACCATATGGATTGTGGAGTTAGATTCTTTTAATGGAGATTATTTAATTTTCTCCATTTAGAAATATTTTTACTGAGGCATATTTTAAAATATTCTTGTATGTATCTCAGGTGTGTTAGTGTTTTTCCTCCGCAAATAGACGATAAATTCCACATAGCTGGAGGACCCTGAATAATATTCTTTGGAATTTCCTATGGTACTTGGTCCCTTTGTAGCTGCTCCATAAATATTATAGTAGTCCGTTTATTGGTTGATTATCTGTTAGTGCAATCTGTAATCCACTAGAAAATTAGAAAGAAGGATGAGGCTCTCTATACTCAACTCAGCTAATAAGGAAGAATTTCTAAAGCAAAATATCCATGTATTTCTCTACCCCTTTTACACACTGCTTCCCTCCTGGTCAGGTAAGAACTGTAAAAAAAAGAAAAAGAAAAAAAGAAATGAGGACGACAGAGTACAGTTCAGACTAATGTTTTGAATGATTGAGAAAGATCTCAGGTCTTCTTGTGTTGGATCTGCTGATTGTAGCTTCATTGCATTCTCATTAAACCAGCAGAGAGATATAGCTTCTGGATGATTTACAGTAATACTTTCCTCTATTAAAAGAGATAAACAAGAATTGACTGAATTTATATTTCACTGTATTTTGTTGAATTCTCTTTTAATAGAAGAATGCAATCAGACATATTTATTGAGGTTAGTTTGTGAGAGGGCATCAGCATTCATCTAATCGACCTCCAAGGATCAGAGAGTTCACATGGTTTTTATAAGGTCAAACATCTGGCCAGGACCATAAGCAGGACTAGATACTTTGTCTTCAGTGATCCCTTGGTATGCACGGGGGATTGGCTCCAGGATCCCCTGCAGATATCAAAATCCACAGATGCTCAAGTCCCTGATATAAAATGGCATAGTATTTGTATATAACCTAATACATCTTTCTGTATACTTTATTTTATTTTTGAGATAAAGTCTAGCTCTGTTGTTCAGGCTGGAGTACAGTAATGCAATCATAGCTCACTGTTGTCATGAATTCCTGGGCTCAGACAATCCTCCTGCCCCGGCCTCTCTAGTGTCTAGGACCATAGGTTCCTGCCACCATACCTGGCATCATATATATATATATATATGTTCAATATATGTATTGCAGAGACAGAGTTTCACTTTGTTGCCCAAGCTGGTTTTGAACTCCTGGCTTCAAGAGGTGTTCTGACTTCAGCCTTTCAAAATACTGGGATAACAGGTGTGAACCACTGTGTTCAGTCTACCTCCCATAGACTTTAAATAATCTCTAGGTTACTTAACATACCTAATACAAATGCCTACATATCATTTCATTCACATGGATTCACTGTAGTACTTAGTGCATGGCAAATTCAAGTTTTGCTTTCCGGAACTTTGTGGAATAAATACTTTCAACCCATGGTTGGCTGAATCCACGGATGAGGAACCCATGGATAGAAGGGGTGACTGTAGTTTCCCTCCCACCTTACTTCAACACTTTTCTTTGATAAATAAAGACCAACTTACATTTTTTTTTTTTTTTTTTGCTGTGATTAATTTTCCCTTTTACTCTGATCAATGTTGCTTACTTATAAAATGATGTGATGGTAATGAAGATATTTCCCATTTCCACCTGTAACTCTTATGGAATTTAATGTTGAAAGTTAGATAAAAATGTGAGGCACTTCAGGCTACTTAGCAGAAATGTGCATATTCTTGAGATAAAAAAAGAAAAGAAAGAAAGAAAGAAAGAAAGAAAGAAAGAAAGAAAGAAAGAAAGAAAGAAAGAAAGAAAGAAAAGACAATCATGGAGAAAAGCCAAAAAGCAAATATCTACCATTTGTTTTCCAATCACATCATGTTTATAAATTTAAATGTGTCTAACAATGAACACACGATTTTAAGGAGATATATAAGAAATAGCTCTGATGAAGCCAAATAACACAGGCTTGTTATTGTTCCCATCACCACAGTTTGAAAGGTGTGGCAGGAGAAAGCGAACAGAGAATCTCAGATGAAACACAATATTGATATTTGGCATGCTCAGATCATTTTCCACCCAAAGATATGAAATCACTTTACCCACAGTCATTACACTTCCCCACCAAGGCCAGCCCTTGGTACCGCCGGGAGGTCAGTGGAGGTTGACTTTGGCATCTCCAGACTCCCCATGCTGTACCCCTTTTCCTTTGTGATGCCGCTCTCATGATTCCTCTAAGTTGGTTTAATGACCACCTGCCATAAGGCACTTGCCATTGACTTAAGAAAGTGGATTCCCAGGCATCATGCTGATCTACTGAATCAGACTATCTGTGAGTGGAGTCTAGCAATCTGCATTTTAAACGGATTTATGACCTGTACATTGAGTTTTGAAAACTGCTGAGCTGGCCGGGCACGGGGGCTCATGCCTGTAACCCTAGCACTTTGGGAGGCTGAGGTGGGGTGGGAGTTGCTTGAGTCCAAGAGATCAAGGCTGCCGTGAGCCGTGATTGCACCACTGTACTGGCCACAGTACAGTGTCTGCCTGGGCGACAGAGTGAGACCCTGTCTCAAAAACAAAACAAAACAAAAAACTCCTTACTTATAAAATATAAACCTCCTTACTTATAAAATTATGTGATGGTAATGAAAAAATCTTTCCCATTTCCACCTGTAACTCTTACGGAATTTAAAGTTAGGTAAAAATATGAGGCACTTTAGGCTACTTAGTGGATAATAACAACCACTCCAGCCTCCCAGAGGTTTGTGTTTTTCTATCTGACAAATCCACTCTTTTGAAGTGTACAGAGCAGATGTAATTTAATATAAGTGCTCACCAAAGATAGAAGAAAAGCTTCTCTTTTTCTTTTTTTTAATTTAAATTTTTTTTTTTTTTTATGCAGGGTCTCACTCCATCGCCCAGGTTGGAGTGTAGTGGTGCTATCATGGCTCACTGCAGCCTCCACTTCTGGGGCTCAAGCAATAGTCCCATCTCAGCCTCCTGAGTAGCTAGGACTACAGGCACGTGCCACCATGCCTGGCTAATTTCTGAAATATTTTGTAGAGATGAGGTCTCACTATGTTTCCTAGACTATTTTTGACCTTCTGAGCTCATGTGATTCTCCTGCCTTGGCCTCCCAAAGTGCTGTGATTACATGTGTGCCTACCATATATATATATATATATATTTTTTTATGATTAAAATTTTTTTTTATTTTTGGTAGAGAGAGAGTCTTGCTATGTTGCCCAGGCTGGTCTCACACTCCTGGTCTCAAGTGATCCTCCTACCTTGACCTCCCAAAGTGCTGCGATTACAGGTGTAAGCCACCATGCCTGGCCCAGAATATACTCTTTACTGGTGCTGTGATACCTGGTAAGCTGAAAGTAAACTCTGTTAATTGAGGACATCCCAAGTCTCATTTTTAAATATTTGAGCTCAATTTTTTTGACAGTTATTGTCTTTTGCCCTCCATTCACGTTTGCTTTCTTTTCAAATAATTTTATGGCAAAACTCTCTAATATATCCATCTCAGTTTATAATTCTCTTGATTGTTGTACAAATTTTATGCCATATAATCATAGGCCTTTTCAGTTTATTTTTACCTTGTATAAAATATAAATTTATTCAATAAAAAAGAAGCTCCAGGAAAATATGCTCCAGAAAGGTAAGGCAGTCTAGAACACAATTACAAAATTTCACAATCAGATCTTGTATAAGAAATGGGGTAATCACTGAATATATTCATTTTCTCCTTGCTTTTGTAGGTATCAGTGTCAATGCTTTCATATTTATAAGCTTTATTTACATTTTGAAATTTGTGAAAAGTCTAAAAATTTGAAGATTTTTTTGGTTTTTCACCGATTGCCTG